>NW_022436961.1:29097943-29344432 GCF_009761245.1 Sapajus apella
ATCTTGGCTCACTGCAACTTCCGCCTCCCGGGTTCAAGCAATTCTCCTGCCTCAGCCTCCCTAGTAGCTGAGATTACAGGCGTGCGCTATCACGCCCAGCTAATTTTTGTATTTTTAGTAGAGACAGAGTTTTACCATGTTGGCCAGGATGGTCTCAAAACTCCTGACCTCAAGTGATCCTCCTGCCTCGGCCTCCCAAAGTGCAATGGCTGTGTTTCTGATATTAAAAAGCCAAGCCCAGTTGATCAGAATTTAGCAGACTCTTGAAGATTTGATCCATTTCAGAAATCTGAGCTCTCCAGCATTACATGGGCTGACGTTTTCTTAGCTCAGAACTGCTTACCTGAGTGTACAAAATCTACCATTTAGGAAGAGTGATTCATTGCTTTAAGTGTCGAGTCCTGGTTTTTATCTTTATTGTTGTACAAGTTTGATTTGGCCTTGGAGAAATCATTTCAGTTTGTATTTTAGTGCTTGTGTGCAGAAGATGGGGAAGAATAGTCCTGGTAACCCTCCTGCCATCATGTTAACGGGCGAGAGCCCTCTAAGACCTAGGAGAGATAATAACAGGTGCAAAGGCCCTGTGGTGGGAGGCAGCGGGTAGATATTTTAGGAACTGGAAAATGGTCCATGTAGCTGGAAAGCAGGGTACCAGGGGAGAGATGGTCCAGGGTCATGTTATAGAGGTGTAGGTCAGGGCCACACTGGGCAGGATTTTGCACACCTTATTGGGGACTTTAATCTTTATCTGAAGAGCGGGGGAAGCCATGGGAGGATTTAATTTGGGGAATGACATAAGATTGATAGATATGCTGTCTCCTTTAATTCTCATAACAAATGTATGTGCTAGGTAATATTATCCCCATTTTAAACCAGCACAGAAATTAGGACAGTGGAGATGAAGGAGTTTACCCAAGGACATGTTGCGGGTGAATGATGGAGCTAGGAAAGCATCTCAGGTCAGCTTGCATCCAAAGTCCTCTGTCTTCCAGATCAGCCTACCTCCATAGTCATATAACAATGACTGTGGTCTTAAAACACTTTGAACTCTTAAGATGAGAGATTTCCCTTAAATTACAAAGTGGTATTATGCTTCAGAAATGTGAGCAGTAATGAGAGAGCAGGTAATGCCCGGGAAATTTTGAAAAGCGCGGTCCGTGTGGCTCTGCTCCAGCACCTTCAAGTTCCGTGCCGTCTGGTGGAGGGTGTCTCATAAGCTGCTTTCAACACAAAGAAGGGTTTGGCTGCTCCCCCGCCATTTGACACTGCGGCTGTCCATAAGGACTCATTGTCGGTGAAATGCACCCAACGCTTGAGCTTTCAGGGGTTTTGGGTTGGGTAATCAGATCTGGGCAGTGCATGCGTGGTTTCGCTGGAGACATCATCCAATGCCAAGTTTCTGCTTTCTGCTTTCTCCCTCTTGGATAATCAGCTGGGTTACATGGATTCTTAGAAGCTGGTTGTAGAGATCACCATCTCAATTTTGAACCCAAGAAGCCTTATTCAGGGTTCAAATGGGAAAATACCTGCTGGCTCACGGCCCTTGAGGCTTTCGGTGATGACGACACATGTCTGTTTCTTTCTAGTTGACCATGTGGTTCCTGAGCCTGGTACAAGCCTGCTCGCTGCCTTTGACCAGTGGAGGGAATGGGCCGACAGCAAGTCCTGCTGCGACTACTCTCTGCACGTGGACATCACCGAGTGGCATAAGGGCATCCAGGAGGAGATGGAAGCGCTTGTGAAGGATCATGGTAGGTTGCACTGACTCAGTGCCCACTGTACATGTTCCCACTTCAGTCCATCAACCGGCACAGCCCCAGGAAGAAAGGCTCAGTGACAGTGCTTCCAGATCCCATTTGTGCCTCATGCCCATGTCCGCCCCTGGGAAGGAGAGAGGGCTTTGGGCTGCAGCTTGTGCTGATTAGAGGTGGCCTTACACAGTGCAATAACATAAGCCTTCATTGATAAGGGAAGATGAGCGTTACTGCTGGGACCTATTCTTCGGTGACAGCTGCTCACCGCTTATTGGTTTGCGGACACTGTGCTATCTAGCCAGGGCGGGGAGTTGAGGCTGCCGAGAGAGTGATTTACTCTCAAAAAATAACAAATACACCGGGCACGGTGGCTCACGCCTGTAATCCCATCACTTTGGGAGGCTGAGGCGGATGGGTCACCCGAGGTCAGGAGTTCGAGACCAGCCTGGCCAACAAGGTGAAACCCCGTCTCTACTAAAAATACAAAAATTAGCTGGGTGTGGTGGCAGGCGCCTATAATCCCAGCTACTCAGGAGGCTGAGGCAGGAGAATTGCTTGAACCCGGGAGGCGGAGGTTGCAGTGAGCCGAGATCACGCCATTGCACTCCAGCCTGGAGAACCAGAGCAAGACTTCAACTCAAAAAAAAAAAAAAAAAATATATATATATATATATATGTATATATACACACACACACACACATATATATATATATCCCAGTGAGGATTCGGTCTCAGGAGTCTCAGGAGAGTGTTGGGCAGCCCCTTCCTACAAACCTGGACAAATCTAGGGTAGACTTGAGGGTTATGAGTCACTTCAAAACTGAGTGACAACCTGAGGGGTCTTTTCCATTCCCTAGCATTATTTTGGAGAAGAAATTTCCAGGGATTGGAAAGATTCACAGAGAGGCGGGAGGACTCTTTACCACCTCAAGGTGCCTCTGGCACTCTTGTCAACAGGAACCTTCGGGGTTTGGGTGGAAGAGCCAGACCACATCGTCTTCCTGGGTCTCCTTGCGCTTGGCTAGAGACCAAATTAACCTCATTGGATCTTAGTGTTCAGGGAAGCATCTATTGCTTTAGGGTTCTGGGACTTCCAGGCTCAGAAGCACCATGTGCTGTTAGTGACATGGCAAGAGGGAAGTCTCTAGGTATCAGAATGGTAGAAAATGCCCCAGAATGAAAAGCAAGAGCCTTGGGTTTCTCTGATCTTGCACAGACTATGTGACCCTGGGTAAATTGCTTACATTTTATGGGCGTCAGTTTTTTAGACAATTCTCACATGGGGGTCTTGGATGAGATGTCGTCTAAGATTCTTTCCAGCACAAAGCTTCCATATAAAAGAAAATAGGTAACCTTTGACTTCTCACTTTTGAGCATACCGGGACTCTGACCGATTTAACTGTGGCTACTTAAACTGAATCTACTCCAAACCAGGCAGGAGGGTTACCATGGTTACTGTTGCCTGGCAATGGGAGAAGGGCCAGGATGTCCAGAGGCATTTAACTCAGGCAGCTCCCAGCACCCCCCAGGTGGCTTGAATTAAGCTCCAAGGCTTCGAGGTTGTCAGGACAATTGTTTAAAATTGTGATGAATGTTGGGCAGGGATGTTTGGTCTGGTGCCTGGGGAGGCAAGAACTCCAAGACGCCAGGATGAGAATTGCAACATCTGCTTGTTGAACTGATGGACCTTTTCTTACTTAAAAAATCATTTTCTTAAAAATCAGCATGGAAGGCAGTCTGTCTGCCAAAAAAAAGACATTTATCCAGCTCTTCATGGGCAGAAATTTCTAATTCATTTTCTTGTTAGAGTCGCAACAGACTTGTTTGGTGGGGGCAGCTTAAAAAATTAACCGTGGTAAAATAAATATTACAATTACCATCTGAACTGTTTTTAAGTGTACGTGCAGTTCAGTGTTTAAAAATACACTCATAATGTTGCTGCAGCCATCAACACCCTCCATCCACAGGACTCTTTAGCTTGCAAAACGAAAACCCTACACCCATTAACCACTAACTCTTCACTCTCCTTAACCCCAGTGCCTGGCAACCTCTGTTGTACTTTCTGCCTGTGAATTTGACTTCTAGGGACCTCATACACACTTTCTGTATGTCTGCCTTGTTTTATTTAGCATAATGTTTTCATATTGCTAAATAAAGGTCAATCCATATTGGAAAACATATCAAAATTTCTTCCTTTAATATTTCACATAGTATTTGTCCTTTGGCAACTGACTTATTTCTCTTACTGTGTTGTCCTTAAGGTTTCTCCATGTTGTAGCATATGTCAGGATGTCTTTCCTTTTTACAGGCTGAATAATATTCTACTGTATGGATAGACCACATTTGGTTTATTCATTCATCGGTTGATAGAGGCTTGGTTTTTGCTTCCACCTTTTGGCTATTGTGAATAATGCTTCTGTGAACATGGGTGTGCAACTAATGGCAACTTTTAATTCTTTTAATTTTTCTGTAATTTTACAAGTATATTTTGGTTTATCTATTAAAAGTCCACCTCTCTATTTTGTCTGTACTAGGGGTAAATTCCTTCCTCGTGTACATGGCTTTCAAAGATCGCTTCCAGCTAACGGATTGCCAGGTAAGAAAGTTGGCTTTTTGGAAGGGCCCCCCTGTGGCTGTTGGGGAAAACAGTCTCCAGTGAATGCATGTCCCCTGGCTTCCTGGGAAGTGGCTGGTGGATGCAGTTGCTGATGTAATTGAGCCTTGAAAGAGAGTATGAACCCAGTGCCCTGGCCTCTAGCACTGCCACTCTACCACCTTGGATATGAGGCTCTGCCTAGCACGGTGTGTCTGGGAGGGGCACTCAGAACCTCCTCAGCAAACCTGGTGCAGAGCCAGGTGTCAGTCAAGAGCTTCTCACTCCTGGTCCACGTCCTGCTACGTTGTGCTGCCTCTGTTAATTTCTGAGGTGTCTCCATCCAGTGTGGCCAGAAACATTGCTCTCAGGCATGTCAGAAAAACCAGGCTAATAGAAGCAGCCTGCGCGTCCTATTTCTCATCCCAGAAATGCTGCCGGCAGGGAGATGATTGTCCTTGTGAACGGGAAGATGGAAGTCCCCTGTCTCTGACCCCACCCTTCTCTCTCACAGATTTATGAAGTATTGAGTGTGATCCGGGATATTGGCGCCATAGCCCAAGTCCACGCAGAAAATGGCGACATCATTGCAGAGGTACTGGGCTTTCTTTTTCATCATTTCTTCATCACCTGGAGGGTGAGAGCGAGGCTCAAGACAGGGAGGCGACATCTGTAGCTTAACACCAAGGTGGAAAAGCAGAGGGACCCAGTGTTCCCTGCTGGAGCTCTGCTCAGTCTCACCCATGGCGTGCATGCCAGTGACACACGTGCCTCTCCGTTTTCCCACAGAACATCTAGTCAGTTACCATTGCAGAGAGAGGCCATTTCTCTCGGCGCTGTAACACAGCTGCCTTGGGTGGGGTGCGGGAACCCTGATGTCACACACAGGCATTTTACAGTGTGGCTGAGGGCCGCAGATGCACCAGCTGTCAGCATCTCAGGGAACAGCGGAGTGGTTTGGGGAGGCAGCAATTGATCCATCCTGTTCAGGCGGGACTGGGAACAGGGCAGCGAACCCTTCTCTTCCTGAGGTCTTGGGATGAGGGCAGAACAGTCGGCAGTGACAGTTTTCCATCTTACCTGGATAACTGCATGCTGGGTCTCTGCCGTCAGAGCTGTGTGAAGTCCGCTCTCCCTCACAGCCTGGCTTTCTCTAAACATTGCAGGAGCAGCAGAGAATCCTGGATCTGGGCATCACGGGCCCCGAGGGACATGTGCTGAGCCGGCCTGAGGAGGTGAATGTCTGCCAAGCAGAATACACAAGTCCGTGTGCCTTGGGCACTGCGCAGAGCCACAGGGAACCCGTGTTGAGAAGGGGGCTTCTCTGATGCTGACTGGTCTTTCTGAGAAGCTATGGGTCACGTGTGTGTGTGTGTGTGTGTGTGTGTGTGCGCGCGCGCGTCTGTCAGTCTACACAGGCAAAGTGAAATGTTAGACTGCTCCTGAGGGTAAGGGCAGAAGATTCCTCTTTCTGTTTGTCATTTTCTAAGCCCTTGCTTGTGTAGACACAGACAGTTCTTCATTGGCATCCTGCAGTCTCGATTTTAGTGGTTCACAACTTACGGTCACCAAGGTCTTACCAAAGTTCACTGAAACATAGTTGGAAGGATTGAAAAGCTCTTCTAAATGTCTAGAAGGCATATGGGGAATTGTAATTTTTCCAAGGCAACCCTGCACAGGATACCACGTGATATGCAGAGTTTGGCAGACAGAATCTTTTAAAATTGTGGGGGAAAAATTCAGAGCAGGGGTCTGTGCTGGTCCAAAGGTGGAGACTCACCATCCTGGTGAGGTGCGTGAGCTTGAAGGGAGGGTGCGCACATCTTAGGTGATGAAGAACCTGACCTGTGTTCCTCCGTTAGAATTTGTGGCTGTGAAATACTTTTCAGAAGTTGGCTTCTTAATGACAGGCCGGATGTCAGGCTCTAGGGGCCCTGATTAGGGAGCAACCTGCAGCTTGCAGTGAAGAACGCGATGGGGGAATCTCTAGGGAACCACCAGGGTTTCCCCTTCATGGGAGGAAGTGGCAGAAAAGGGACTGGCGCAGAGCAGGGGTGTCAGATCACCAAGGGCTTGAGTGGAGGCTGACAGTGAGGAGGCTCCAGAAGCCCAGGAGGAAGGAGCTTGGCAAGAGCTCCCTGCAGGGCTGTGGCCATCGAGTCGCTGAGTGTCATCACTGTGCCGCCACCCTGAGTTCGGGATGTATTCTTGCTGGTACCAGGTTGGGAGGGGAGCTGCTCCCCGTGATGAGGAAGTGCATTCAGGAGGGATTGGGAGCGAAGGAGCCATTTGTGTACTGCCTGGGGTGTATGAGGGGGTGGTTGGGATCCATTCAGACATGAGGGGAAGGGATGAGGCTGAAAGAGGAGGAAGGAGGCAAGACAGGCAGAAAGAGGAGAGCGGGAGCTATCAGAATGCTCTGGACACAGTGAGGTCCATGCTGTGTTCTGCCCTTGTTGCTGCATGCATATGCGCTCTAGACACACATGTACACACAGACCTAGACACACATACACATACACACAGACACCTAGACACGCACACACATACACTGTAGACATACAGACAGACATTTCGATCTACACACACACAGGCAGATACACAGACATGCATGCTCCAAGACACTTTCAATACCATTTGAGGCCCTGAAGAGACATATTCCTCTTCCCAGGTGACAGGACAGAAGCCATGACATTTTCAGGATTGTATGTTGCTGCTCCAGGCCAGGAATGCAGGTCCTTTTGTAGCCATCAACCTTGTCATGTGCACTAAAAGCTGAAAGCGTGGCCTCATCCTTCAGGATGAGGGAGGCAGGCAGGCCCCTGTGACAGCTGAGGGAAGCCCGTGCTGAGATGGTAACTGGTGGACAGTGACTCCAGGGGACAGCCTGCAGGCAAGAGCAAGCTCAGGCCAGCTGACAATAAATGTGCCCGAGGCTGATTTTATGCACATTTGTGTGCATACAGATGCATGTGCACAAGCACACACATGCACACACATTCACACATACACGTGCATAGGCACAGACATGCACGTATACACACATACATATTTTCACACAAGTGCACAGGCACACGTGTATACACACATTTTCACATACACATACACGTGTGTAAGGACAGACACGGGTATGCACACATACATTCTCACACACATATGCACATATGTGCTTGCCCACACCTGTGCAGGCAGCATCCCACTTTTGCAGACACCCCAAGGGTTCCCTTCTGTGGCTTCACTTCTCCCTCCAGGCTGGCTTCGGGGTCTGCCTTCACTAGCTCCCCCAGGATTCACCTGTTGGGTGGTTTAAACCATGGCCTCGTAAGCCATGGTCGCCCTCAGCCCTGACCTCCCTGGAATTGGTCCTTTGTTCAGTCCTGAAACAGTCTTGGGATCAGGCCTTGGAAATGCACAGAGTCTAGGAGAGGTGGAGGGCTGATTGGGTTCTCATGTGGGCCCTGTTCAAAGCTGCCTCACTTAGCGCTCACGTGCCCTGGACGCTGTGTTCATGGCCCACATTTCAGCTTTGTAACTTTCCTGTGCAGGAGGTACAACAGCATCTTCTACGCACAACTCCAGGGGGTGCTATTCATGCAGGCTGCATGGCTGTATCCAGGGAGCACCCCCCATGTGTGGTGGTACCAGAGTTGTGCTGCAGTGGGCTCCTTGGTTATCTCTTTCTTTACCTGAGGACACTTTGGAAGCATGAAGTTAAGTGGCTGCCCAGTTATCAAAGCAAAGGAGCTAGCAAGTGCAGTGTTCCGCCTGATACCCGACCCCTCCCGCAGTGTACACACATGCAGCTTTAAGCCACACCTGGGCCTGGGCTTTATTAGAAAGTCTCCTCCTGTTTGGTGACTGGGAGCCAGTCCCTCCGCCTACCATGTACTAGCTGTACAGGAGGTCAGAAGACATCCTCTGAGAACAGCAAATGCCAGAGGAGGCCCCTGCTGAGACCCTCCTCTTGTCTAAGTTTTAGAGCCTTCCAAGGGGCTCGCATTCCTTCTTTCTCCTGCTTTCTGCAGAGAGGAACCCAGCACAGAAAGTGCCTTGGCTTTACTGAAGAGGAAAAAGCACTCCCTTGTTATTCTGGTTGTCTTCGTCCATTCTCACACTGCTATAAAGAAATACCTGAGACTGGGTAATTTATACAGAAAAGAGATTTACTTGATGGTTCGGTATGGTTGGGGAACCTCAGGAAACTTACAGTCTTGGTAGAAGTGAAGGGAAAGCAGGCATGTCTTATGGCGGCAAGAGAGAGCGAGCAGAGGGCAAACTGCCACTTTGAAACCATGAGATCTTGTGAGAACTCATTTGTTATCTCGAGAACAGTGTGGGGGAAACCTTCCCCATGATCCCGTCACCTCCCACCGGGTCCCTCCCTCAACGCGTGGGGATTACAATTAGAGATGAGTTTTGGGTGGGGACACAGAGCCAAACTGTATAATGGGTATTTCGACCAGTGAGATTAAAACAGTTTTTACACGATTAGGCCCAGGGGGCTTCTCTTGTAGAAGCGGTTGCACTGAGAACTTCAGAATTCCCAGCAACTAATGACGGAGTCTCCTTGGGGGCTGGCAGACCTGGGGATGCATCAGTGAGGGAGTCAGTTTTTCCGCTGATTTAGAGGCCCCTCTTGTATGCCATGCCCTGAGTAGTTTTACCTATAAGGACCGCCCGATGACGCGAGGAGGGGGGGACGCAGGGGGTCTTAAAGGCTTGAATGGCGGCAGAGCAGGATTAGAACCCAAGCCCGCAGGCACTTGCTGGCTGACGTCTTCTCCCTCGTGAGTTTGTCAAGCAGGATCTGTTGTGTGTTATACCCTGTGTGAGTGATAAAGAGAACACAGTATGGAACAATTTTGCATGAATTTGAGCTTCCCAGTCCACTTGGGGAGGTGCTGTGGGTGGAATGAAACACACCCCAATGTCACTTCTCTGCAGTTTGGTGACCTTTCCATCACTAGCATGATGGCTCTCTTGGATTTGAACTTTTTAAAATATATTCCTAGCTCACTAGGCTTTTCTTCCCAACTCACCATGTGAGACTACCCAGTAGGGTTTTCCATCCTTTTTTTGTTTTGTCTTGTTTTTTTGAGATGGAGTCTTGATCTGTTGCCAGGCTGGAGTGTAGTGGTGCAACCTTGGCTCACTGCAACCTCCACATTCCAGGTTCAAGTGATTCTCCCGCCTCAGCCTCCTGAGTAGCTGGGAATACAGGTGCATGCCACCATGCCCAGCTAATTTTTGTATTTTTAGTAGAGACATAGTTTCACCGTGTTGGCCAGTATGGTCTCGATCTCTTGATCTCGTGATCCGTCCACCTCGGCCTCCCGAAGTACCGGGATTATAGGCGTGACCCACTGTGCCTGGCCAGGATTTTCCCTCATTTTCTGCCCAGAGGATTGGAAGGGACACTAGAGAGTGCAGAAGTCTGGAAGTGAACCGTCTGTGGCTGGGAGGAGGGGCGACTGAGCCTGCTTGCTGATGGGCAGTGCCTGGCCTTGTGGGAATGCCAAACAAGAAAGGGATCCTTCTTGAAGGGACTCTGGGCAAGGCGGGGAGAAAGAGGTTAGACACAAAGTGAGTATAGAGATAGAATGTGACAGCAGCTCTGAGCCGTAAGACTGATGTCTGGGAAGAGAGTGGGCACTTGGAGATGGGGGCAATGAAGAATCCTTCTCAGGGGCGGGCACTTTCCAGCATGCCTTGCAGAGTGATAGATGTCCTGACACTGCTGTGTGTCCCTGGACAGGTCACTTCTCTCTCTGAGTTGCCTCATCATTCAAATCAGAAGATAGGCACAGTGGCTCATACCTGTCATCCCAGCACTTTGGGAGGCCGAGGTGTGAGGATGGCTTGAGCCCAGGAGCTCAGGACCAACCTGGATAACATGGCGAAACCCCGTGTTGGGACGATAAATGGAGCAGTCACCTGTATCTCTGGGAGGTACTGAGGATTCTAGCGGAGTCCATCTCATACTTCACACCCCGGCACGATGTCCCTGTCCCCACCCAGTGCTGCCAGGCCATGAGCATCGCCGTTGTAAGTGGAGAGAGAGGGCGTGCCCTTCAGCTGTCTCAGGAATTAAAAACATTTGGGTGTTTAATGAAGTTTTTCAAGAGCCCTTTGCTTGGACTCTGGATTTCTAGGCATCCCTCTTCACATAGTTGCTGCCTGCAAGGCCAAATGTGAACGAAGTTGTCTCAGCTCTGCTAAATTAGATTACCAGTTAGTGTAATTATATGACTTAATCTTTTGACCAAGCTCTGGTGAAGTCAAGGTAGCTAATTCAGTGATAGGGGCTCAGTTATTTCTTGTGAAAAATAACAGCATTCTGTAGAACAGCCTAGATTGAAATACCATGAACATAAAATGAAGTCATTTATTTGCTCAGCAAACATTTTTGAGCACCTGCTGTGTACCAGGCAGGACATTGGGAGCTACTGGGGGTGGGGCATGGAAGATACTAAGCAGTGAGTAAGCCCCAGCCCCTCCCCTCCAAGAGTGCAAGCCACAGCCCTTTTGCCGGGATTTGGAGAGGGAGCCAGTGATGTTCTAAGATCTGCCTTCCACAATTTTGCCTGCTCCTTCCCTTGCCTGCTGCTGATTCCTCTGTAGGATAGACCTTGATCCAGGGCGTCTTCCACAGTCATCACGTGGGATTTGAAATATCATTCCCCGGCACATCCGATCTAAAGCGCCAGATTATTTACTCCAGCAGTTCTCCGGTCTTTGCTGAAGGTCGTACCAGGCTAGGGCTGGCCACATTTTTGCTTCACACACAGGGGTCATTGGTGCAGACAAACGCAGCCCGCTCTGTTCCCAGAACCCTGTGAGGCTGCATTGTTTTGTGGGTGATGCTGACGTCATTCATGAGCATTTAATGGGAGCCCAGCACAAACACCGCATCACTGAATGTCTTGACTTGAGATCCTGGGAGCAGAATGAATGTATGGAATTGAGAGCAATCAGTGTCTGTGCGTGGTGGTTCTCAAACAGTAGTGTGAAAATCACCCACACTGCTGGATCCCACCCTCAGAGTTTCTAGCCCGTGAGTTTCTAGTCCAGGGCAGAACCAGAGAATCTGTGTTTCTTACAGACTCTGGGCCAATGCTGATGTCACAGGCTTGCTGCCTGCACCTGGAGAAGGGTCAGAAGGGAATTTTCTTCTCTCTCTCTTTTTTTCTTTTTTTGAGGTGGAGTGTCACTCTGTTGCCCAAGTTGGAGTACAGTGGTGCCATCTCAGCTCACTGCAACCTCTGCCTCCTGGGTTCAAGCAAGTCTCCTGCCTCACACTCCCAAGTAGCTGGGATTACAGGCACCTGCTGCCATGCCCGGCTAATTCTTTTGTATTTTTAGTAGATACGGGGTTTCACTGTGTTGAACAGGGTGGTCTTGAACCCAGATCTCAGGTAATCCACCTACCTCAGCCTCCCAAAGTGCCTGGTTTACAGGCGTGAGCCACTGTATGCGGCCACAGGAGGGAATTAGTTCAACAAAACTAATGCTGAGAGACACAGGGCAAGTCACACTCCTCCGAATTGTCCCTTGGGGTAGGATCTTGGAGACTCAGCAGCCTTACCTTCATCTTAGCCTCCCTCTGGGGTGGAGGATAAAGGTAGGGGCTCGTGAGGTGGGCTGAGCCAAATTCTCATGCTCTGCTGCTGTTCTGCAGGTTGAGGCTGAAGCTGTGAATCGTGCCATCACCATTGCCAACCAGACCAACTGCCCCCTGTATATCACCAAGGTGATGAGCAAAAGCTCTGCCGAGGTCATCGCCCAGGCGCGGAAGAAGGGTGAGTGCTATGGCCAGACTGGCTGATGGCAGGCAGACAGGTTTGGAAGGGAGAGGGGGCTCTTCACCGGGGAGGGCTCTTTTTCCAGACCCTCATGCCAAGTGGGCCACTTGCACCACATCCTGGCATTAACCTAATTACAGCCCGGCAAGGCAGGAGCTCCAGTTTCCTCCTCTGCTCCACTGCTGCGGCCTTGTTAGTGTCTATTTAAAGCCGTGTGCACGTGAAGGTGGCGTGGGCAGGCACACGTCCCCCAGCCCCCGTCGAAGAGTTGGACTTACTTTGACGTGGTTGAAATGAACGAGGCCCATACACAGATTACGTCATTTTCTATTCACCACAGAATCCTTGGTGGCGTCATGCACCTCCCCTCCAGGGCTGGGAGTGATTTCTGCCGGGATATATAAGGCAGCCTTGTGGGGTGTGGGGATGCATTTTGCCCCAGACACTATCACGTCCAGATGTTTTGGTGCTTGATAAACTCTCGTTGCGTTCTGAACTGAGGCTGGTTCTCTGGTATTGCTAGGGCGTCCATCGAGAAGGGTCCTGAAAACAATTAAGTGTAGCTTCCAGTGCTGCCTCTAGGGGACGCCCCACGAAGCACCTCATGCATTATGAATGCAGCTGAGCCCTGTTGTCACCTGCTGCTGACTACATGAATTTGGATAATCACACCGCGTGTTTCATGCTTGGGACTTGGGAGTTCTCTCCCAAGCATTGATTTTGATGGTGGATCTTGGGCGGATAGGAAATGAACATTATAAAAGGGCCCCTTCTTTCTTCCTTCCTTTTTCCCTTTGATGTCCCCTCCTCCCCTTTGTCTGTTGGGATCTCTCCATCTCTGCGTCTCCCCTTCCCTTATTTCCTGATTTCTGTTTCATTTTATCTTTCATTTGACTGTCTTTCTCAGTTCCTCTGTCATTCTCTCTCGGTGTCTTTCTTTCCCTGTTAGGCGGGAACCCTTTGACCTCTATGGCTTGGTTTCTACTTCTCTGATCATGTGATCCACATGAATCAAGGTGGGCTGTGGGAGTTTTTCACTGGCAGGTGACTTGCTGCCAGCCCTGGACCAAATTGTTCAGTGACCACTGAGTCATCTTGTCCCAGGAGTTGATGACTTCCAGACGGACCCAGCGGCTCCTGGCCCCCGTTCTTTGGAGAGCTCCTGGGGCTTCTGCTCTTAGGCTTTGCATCAAATGGTTGCCACGTTCCTGTCCTCTCCTGGTACCTTGAAGGACTTGCCTTTTTGAAATAAGAAACCATTCACCTAAAATAATGTAACCTATTCAGAATGAGCTTTGAGTTTTTTCTAGGAGTTACTGTGGATGACAGTGGAATCAGTGGCCCTGGATCACCCAGGCACACATTTGCAAGAGCGTTTGTGGGAATCGGCCTCTGTATGGAAGGCCGGCCACGGCACTCGTGCCCCCACATAGGGTGGGAATGGTTGGCATAGTGTCTGAAAGGGGGAAAGAGTGAGACAGCTTATTTTATGTATTTTACCACTGTGCTGTACCTAGATGATGATGATACATGAGTTAGGCTAACATTTCAACATAATTTTGGATAGAGGCCTTGTCTAAAGTTTATTCCATATTCAAACACATGCCTGTCCCAGTGAGAAGACGGAGGGGTCCTGCCTGTCCCAGGCTTCATTGGGGCAAGTGGAGTCATGGGGCAGGTGGAGTCATAGGCTTCCTCCTCTCTGTCCCTCAGGGTTCTTCCCACATGGAGTTGTGGAGCTGGAGTGTGTTGTTGGCATGCCCAGTTTGGCCCTAGCACCCCAACTCAGTGCCCGGTAACCCCCGGTTTTTTTTTTTTTTTTTTTGAGACGGAGTTTTGCTCTTATTGCCCAGGCTAGAGTGCAATGGTGTGATCTCAGCTCACTGCAGCCTCCGCCCCCTGGGTTCAAGGGATTCTCCAGCATAGTCTCAGGCACCCACCACTACACCCAGCTAATTTTTGTATTTTTAGTAGAGACAGGGTTTTACCATGTTGGCCAGACTGGTCTGAGCTCCTGACCTCAGGTGATCCATGCACCTTGGCCTCCCAAAGTGCTGGAATCACAGGCGTAAGCCACCATGCACAGCCAATCCTGTTGTCTTTTTAAAAATTTATTTTATTTTTGAGATAGGGTCTTACTCTGTCACCCAGGCTGGAGCTAGGCAAGTGGTGTGATCTCGGCTCTGCAATCTCCTCCTCCTAGACTCAAGTGATTCTCCCGCCTCAGCCTCCTGAGTACCTCCGATTATAGGTGCTCACTACCACACCTGGCTAATTTTTATATTTTAGCAGAGATGAAGTTTCTCCATGTTGGCCAGAATTGTCTGGAATTTCTGACCTCAGGCGATCCACCTACCTTGGCCTCCTAAAATACTGGGATTACAGGTGTGAGCCACTGTGCCTGGCCACACCTGTTGCCTTTATAACCGTGACACCCTGTGTATCTTATGGGGTGAGCAGTAGGAGGGGACTTCAGTTTGTTTTCTTCCAGAGCCTTCTGAGTGTGAGTCTAACTGTGCCCATACCATAGTTCCCAGGATGGCATTTACATTCAAACTGTTACCCTTTAATCCTTGAAAGCCTGAGCTTTAGACAAAACTGAGCTGCCAGAAAGGAATTTGCAATGCATTCAGGTGCTAATGAGCAGGATGAGAGGTCCTAGCTAACTTCTGGGCTCTTAGGCTCTCTCCCATCTTGCTGAAACTTCCTAACAACTTTGGGAGGCAGCCCTGGCAGGAATTTTTATATTTTGTTTTACTTTGCAGCTGAGTAAACTGAAGCTCAGAGCTCATGAATAGTGGAATTGGGCTCGACCGGCAGGCGTCTAACTTCAGGCCACAAATATCCATGTTAATGTTTGACTGACTTACCTCCATGCTTTGAGATTATTTTAATACGGTGATGCTTGTGATCTGTGTCTGTTGGGGCTTAGCTCCTTAAGAAGCCTGACTGAAAAGGTGGCCTGACACCCAGCAGAGATATGGGTGATTTACAAGCCAGGATTCCCAAATAACCAAGAAGGAAACTCTGTAAGGGAGTATTAATTGGTTGCTGTCTGGGATCAGTATTTGTTCTTGGTTCAAACCCCAGCTTCACTGTATACCAGCCATGTGATGCTTCCCCAACATGTCCACGTGTCCTTTCCCATCTGCAAGGGGAGGATAGTAACCATGACTCATCTCACAGGGTGATGACGATGTGCATTACATGCACCATGAATGAAGAGACCCCCTAAACAGGCTTTGTGTGAGCAACATGGCTGTTTATTCACCCAGGTGCCGGCGGGCTGAATCTGAAAAGAGAGTCAGTGGAGGGCGGTGGGGTAGGAGTTGGTTTTATAGGTTTGGGGTAGGCAGTGGAAAGTTACAGAAGTTACAGTTCAGGATGTTTTTTGAAAGCTGGGAGAGGGGGGTTGTAGGGTCTGGAGTCACGAGGTTGACTTATCAGTTGAACAAGGTTGGTGACAAAGTCCAGTTGCCTTATCAGTTGAGGTGTTAATAAGGAACAACTGAAGAATGTCTCAAAGTTAATTAGGCACCACAGGGGTTGGTCATTCTTCCCTTTTGTGGTTTTCCAGTTACCTCAGACTTTCTAGTTCTAGGAACTCATCTGGAGGTGTACGTGCGGGTCACAGAGGTTACCATGCGGTCCATGGCGCAGTCAGCCTAAAAGACCTTACAATGTGTAAATGAGATAACGCAGGTAAAGATGGAGAAGAGAAGCATGACCAGTTATTGTGATTTACAGGCTGAAGGGGCTGGTGGGACCTTGAGCTTGTGAGCAAA
This sequence comes from Sapajus apella, assembly GCF_009761245.1. Classification (NCBI taxonomy): domain Eukaryota; kingdom Metazoa; phylum Chordata; class Mammalia; order Primates; family Cebidae; genus Sapajus; species Sapajus apella. The sequence goes on from NW_022436961.1 coordinate 29,113,879, forward strand.
GCAGAGCAAAATGCCTGCTGACCCTGGGCAAGGCTTTTCTGCTCAGAATTGTTTGTTCACTTCAGCTGGGTTCTTCTGGCCCCTGAGGCAAGTGTGGGCATTGCCACATCCCCCTTTCTGATGCACCATTTCTTCCTCTGTGAATGAAGAGATTCTAAATTCATTCAGTGAACTTTCATGATGTGATACTTCAGGCCTGTGTACCAGGAACAAGAAATGGTCCCAACCACACTTAGCTCCTCCACGTGCAAGGGAAGGACGTTCAGTAGAAAGTCACGGGGGGAGGTCGACAGGGCTACAAAAGGGGTCAAGTCAGGAGGGGTAGGTCCCAGAAGGGAGCCTCGGGGGGTCAGGCTGCATTAGCAGACTTGAAATATTTCTACAATATGAGCTTTGAAAAATCATAATCCTGCCCTGGGAGAAGTAGGAATATCTCCTTCTCTTAGTGATCCACATGAACCTCCCCAGCTAGAGACTTGCCTGTCCAGAATCTAAGACAAGAGAAGTTCAGGACAGTGAGGATATGAGTTGAAACAAATGAGAACCATTTTCCCATGCCTGCATGACCCAGCGCGACTGCATCTTGCCTTCCCTGAGGGACAAACTGTTTCCATCAGTTGCTCTGAGCCGTTCAGCAGGATGGCGTGTCATCAAACCAATTTGGCATCTGAGGCAATGAACACAGAGCCAGGACCAGAAGACTGGGGCCATTTTACTCTTGAAAAGAACTTAGACAGTGATCAGCTTAATAGGCTCATTTCATGGAAGAGAAGTAGAAATGCAGAAATGGAAAATCTTGCCCTAGATCATGCAGCCTGTGGGAATTAGACACCATGATTCCAGACTCCTGGCCAGCTCTCTTTCCCTGGAGGGCCCCTCCTCTAGAATGGGCTCCCTCTGACCACATTTTGCCCATGTGTGAAATCCAGCATGACCGCTGATGCTGTCCATATGTGAGTGGTGGCCCGTGGGCAGTGCCTGATGACCTCATCTGGTGGACATTCTTTTCCATCCTCCTCACCCCACCCCCGTAACCCAGGTGCAGAAACATTCAGGGCGTTAAACCCTGGGAACTTCAATTTGAGATAAGACTTCATATGTCCTGCGGGTCAACAGGAGTGACTCAGGCATTATGAGAAGCACATGGTCATGGAGCCTGTGAGGACCACCTCAACTTGGGGATGAATCCTTAGTTAAGCTTATGTATGATGTTGCAATCTTGAACAGAAAAGGGGAGTGAGAGAGGAGAGGAGAGAGGACAGTAGCAGGGAGGGATTTAAGAATTATATTTAAGGTATCAGTTCACACAATTGTGGGGATGGCAAGTGTGAAATCTGCAGATCAGGCCAGAGACTGGAGACCCAGGGAAGAGCTGATGTTGGCACTGGAGTCCAAAGGTAGAATTCCTTCCCATTCTATACCCTCACTTTAACAGCAGATGCTCTGCAAGGTTGGGAATTCAATTTGCATTGTAATTCAGCCACTGGCAGAATGAGATCCTCCGTCTGCTTTTCAGCCATCTCAGCTCTGCATCTGTGAGACATAAGGGTAGACATAGAAACTTTTGGGTCATTCGTGTGGTGCTTGAGCTGGGAATTTGAATCCCTGGATTCATTCTTTTTTTCCCCCACTTTGTCTAGCATAATCAGGAGCAACCAACCACTCTCGTTATACTTGTTGATTTGACAAAGATGTTTAAGGTATGGGCTACACAGTCACCTAGAACTTAGTCTCTTAGAAGTCTTTGGGAGTACTCAGTAATATTTTCTGTATATCTATTATCCCATCATGCCTTGTACTCTCCCCTTTTTACTACTGGACATAGAATCATTAATGCCTTTAATCCAATCAGATTGGAGAACAATTTCAGAAACCTCAGAACCTATTCAGAAACCTCATTTTTAAGGTGATGTTCGTCTAGAACCACTCTTGCTACGAAAACCTGACAGTACAGGCCCCAGGCTGTTTGTTAGGGTCTGGCATAAATTTTTGCAAAGGTGAAGGAGAATGGTGAGAGTATGTGTGTCTGTCTGTCTGTCCAACCCAGACGGTTTTCAGTCTGCTTTGGTGGCTGCATATTGAGCTACAGGTACCTGGTTTTCCAGAGTTCCCACTTTAGGTTTGTTCTTCTGCTTCTCATCAATGGGAAGTGACTGCCGGAGCTGGGAGCTGTCAGGCATTTCTAAATCCCAGCCTTGCGTTTATTCTTCATGAATGCACATGGGCCCCAGGCTGGTTGTAAATAAGCACCAGCTCCATCCCCTACAGTTCTTGGCCTTTTACTAGAGAGCCTGCCAGAGGCTGGCTTGGTCACTTCCTTCAGTTTAGACGTTTCCCTGGAGAAGAAAGTCACGAAGGTTTAGCGGGCACCAAGAAAGCATCAGCAGTGTGTTTAGAGAAGTGCAGAAGGGCTAGTTCAGCTCATTCCATGGTTTATTATTATTAGTGGTAATTATTTCTGGCATGCAGTTAGTTCAAGAGTGTCTGTGGCCTGGCTGAACTCCGGAAGTGCATCCCCAGCTCCCTCCTATGAATGTTGATAGACCCAAGAGGGGAGCCCTGGATGGGAGGCTCCAGGCCCCTGGGGATGGGATGCAGAGACCCCATATGTAGATCATACTCTCATGGAGGTAGAAGCCTTGCACATGATGGCTAAACTCCTGTCCCCCATTCTGGGACTAAGGAAAGAAAACCCAAAAGACAGCAAGGACCTCTGAATCCCTGAGGGAAGTCCAACAGAGCAAAGTAGAACTGAGCCCACGCTGCCTTGGTCCCTTTCCTAGCATCCACTGCTCCTGCTCCTGAATGCCCCTACCTTTGCTTGGCTCTGGCCCAGCATCCACTCAGCCTTCGTTGAAGGAGGCAGGTTCTACTCAGCATTGGCATTGAAAGCTCTGACCCCGTTTTGGGTTTTCTAGAGGCTGAAGGGCCAAGTTCATTCTCTCGAAGTGAGGTACATGTTTCTGTGCACACAGAGAAGGGGGATCCAGCTCCTCATAGAGCCATTCCCCGACCTCAAGCTGAGTCATGTTTCTCAGGGAGAGATAAGCCCGCGGTCAGCAGCATTCACCTCCATGGTATTCAGGCCCCTTTCCAACCAGCTCCTCAGACTCAAGTTTCCAGAGGCAGGGAGGAGGAGCAGGCACAGGGAGAGGACGAGTGTCGGCAAGTTACAGGAAACTCAGGAAAATGTTTATGTGTGTCCAGGGATTTTCAGAGACCATGCGGCCATTCTTCTTCTCCAGGCACCTCTGCTCTCATGAACTTCTTCATGTGGACAAAAGCAGGAAGCCTTTTGGGCCGCGCATCCCTTGTTTTCCCGAGACTTACACAGCCCTCACCTTTGTGCTTAGATGGACTGTGGCCAGCGGACCCCCAGGCCTGGCTGGATCTGGAGAGGTTTGCTGAACCGGATCTGTTTGATGCTTGAACCAAAAGCAGGGAGCCGGAGAGATCCTTTGAGAACTGATGGCTGCTGCTGTATGGGTTCTGCCTAGCCATTTGCATTTTGTAAAGGTCCTTTGTGGCGGCCAAGGCCTTCTTATTATGTGGTGTTTTTCCACTTTGGGATGAGATGGAGTGGTTTGTGCAAAAACCCTGATGGCTCTTTGCACCAGCTTTTGCCTGGGAGGCTTTGGGCAGGCCAGGAGCCAAGGGGACCCTCCCAGGCCTTGTGAGCACCTAGCATTGGCCCTTTGCTTCCTCTGGGCCTTTCTTCTGGAGAAGGTTTCCCTGGGTTTGGAGGCCTCCCTCCTGCTGGGGGTAGGGGCGTGGTTGCTGGTGGCCTGGAGTGAGCTGCCTGCTGTGGCCTCCAGCGCTCCCTGGCTGAACAGCGAGTCCTTTGTGAAATTCCTGAGGCAGGAGGGGCAGCTGTGCAGAGCCAGCTCTCAGAGTGGCCTGCAGAGAGGGTGTCGTGGTATATTATCAAGCGATAAGGCCTTTGGAAAGTCTGTGGAGAGGAAAGGAAACACATTCTTGACTGTGGTATGTTTGGCCTCGAGGGCTCTGTATTTGGAGAAGCAGAGGAGCTTGGCGACATTGTTGTGGGGTGAATTGGACAAAAATGTTTAAGGTATCAGCTACACAGTCATCTAAACCTTGCCTCTTAGAAGTTTTTGGGAGTAGCCCTGTGCTGGGGGGAGCCGGGGGGAGGTGACTTCAGCTGATGTGGGATCCAATTCCACGTTGCCTTTAATTAATAACATATTAGGCCATTTAATCAATTTAACACACATTTACAGAGTGCCTACTATGTGCAGGCAGGTAAATGATCTTCAAAGTGTCTCCATCAAGTGGAAAGTCAAAAATTCAAAACTGGGCCATGACTGGAAGGGAGGATGGGATTCTCGGATGGAGGGTGTGATACCCGAGTTGTGTTTCAGCCGATGTTAAAGTACCTCAGCTTCCAATAGTGAAGGGCATCTGATACTTCAGTGAGGAGGGTCTTTTTTTTTTCTTTTAAATTCTTGAATGCAGAAGGCTCCTTTGGAAGATTTTATGCAAGAGAATGGCATGGAAAGATTACATTTTAGTAGATCACTCTGTAAGTGTCATGTAGAGTGGATGGAGAGGTGAGGAGTGGGGTTGAGAGAGCAAACATAAATATAAGGTTCAGTTGGGAGGCTCATGGGAATGAGCTGGCGAGAAATGACGAGGGCCTGATTTAAGGAACGACTGTATTGAAGGCACTAAAGTACTGGCATTTACTGAATATACTTGAGTCTCAACTTTCTGGCTTACGTCTGAATGCACAGAGAAGAGGACATGATCTGAGCATCAGAGAGCTGACGTTTGTCTGTTAATTAAGTGAGGCTAGGCTTCTGGAAACTCTGAAATCCCAGTAGCATAATGTCCAGTTTGTTTCTCACTCAGAGTTGATTGTGAAGCTGATGGCTGTGACAGCTTCTTCCAGGCACTGACTCAGGGATCCAGGCTGCCTCTTGAGCAGATCTGGGGGGTTATGTATTTGCCCTGAAATACTTTAGCCTGGTGATGTCACATGTGATTTCCTCTCACAGACCTTTAGTCGGAGCTAGACACTGAGAGGGGCTAGGATTGTGAAAAGTTTGTGTGAATGAACAGGAAGGTTAAATTTGAGTGTCACAGGCCATGCATAAAGAATCCAGATGGTATCTGGGACTGGATGCTTGGACGCCATCTGAAGAGGAGATGAAGAGAGTTGAAAATAAGCAGTGTAGGCCACAGAAGCCTTCAGGATGTCTGGGATCCTCTAAGGAGGGTGTGTTGATTGAAGAGCAGGGGTCGAAGGTGGAATCTTAGGGAGCTCATGTTTGTGGGTGACAGGCTGGCTGAGGTACTGGATTTCACCAAGCCTCAGTTTCCTCATCTGTGAAGTAAGCCTGATGTTTCCGTGAAGGGACAGTGAGAGTGCTGGATGCTGCTGGGCCAGCAGTGGCTCCTCATAGGGGTAGTTTCCTTCCTGCTTCTTTGTGTTGGACCGAACCTTGTGTGTTCCGTTTTCAGGAACTGTGGTGTATGGCGAGCCCATCACCGCCAGCTTGGGAACGGACGGCTCCCACTACTGGAGCAAGAACTGGGCCAAGGCTGCTGCCTTTGTCACCTCCCCACCCTTGAGCCCCGATCCAACCACTCCAGACTTTCTCAACTCCTTGCTGTCCTGGTGAGTCCTGACGACTTCTTCACACTTCACATTCTCTGTCTTTCTCAGCCCAGATCGACCTGTTAGTGAAAACTGCATGGCGGGTGAGAGCAGGTGTATAAACCCAGAGGCCCTTGTTCACCAAATTAGGTTGGCTATATGAGTACAGGGAATTGTCATTCTAGCACCATTTTGGGAGGGGATTCTGGATGCAAACCCGGGTGGTTCTGAAAGTCAAGCCAAGCGGGTTGGAGGAGGCGTCAAAAGGACACCACTGTGGTTGGTATGGCGTCACCCATGGGACAGCCCACCAAATAGGTGTGAGCACACGGCATCCTGGCGAAGCTACAGTGCCATGTTATGTGTTTTCTCTGCAGTGGAGACCTCCAGGTCACAGGCAGTGCCCATTGCACGTTTAACACTGCCCAGAAGGCTGTAGGAAAGGACAACTTCACCCTGATTCCGGAGGGGACCAATGGCACTGAGGAGCGGATGTCTGTCATCTGGGACAAGGCTGTGGTAAGGAGCGATGGCCTCACTCCTTGGTGGCTCTCAGCCTTCTTTGTCCTCCTCGTCTGGGGGTCCTGGGGCGTGGAGGCCTTGAAATGACAGTGGAGGACATCCTAGAAGCCAGTACTTATGTGACAGTATTTCTGAGGGTCAGAAACCTTAGACCTCTCCTTATAGGTCATTTCTTCCTCAATGTTACATATGTATTTCTTTTAAAGAAATTTTAAAACTTATTTTCAGACACAGTCTTGCTCTGTCACCCAGGCTGGAGTGCAGCGGTACAATCATAGCTCATTGCAGCCTCAAACTCCTGGGCTCAGGTGATCCTCCCATCTCAGCCTCTCAAGTAGCTGGGATCACAGGCACACACTACCACACCTGGCTAATTTTTATTTTTTGTAGAGATGGAGTCTCACTGTGTGTATATGTAATATGCATGAGTGTGTAAATTATATTGGCATCATAGAGCTGGGTGTGGTGGCTCATGCCTATAATCGCAGCACTTTGGGAGGCCAAGGTGGGTGGATCATTTGAGCCCAGGAGTTCAAGACCAGGCTGGGCAACATGGCAAAACCCTGTCTCTACTAAAAATACAAAAATTAGCCAGGCATGGTTGTGTGTGCCTGTAGTCCCAGATACTCGGGGGGCTGAGGCAGAAGAGTCACCTGAGCCTTGGGAAGTTGAGTCTGCAGTGAGCAAAAATCAGGCCCTCCAGACAGGACGACACAGTGAGACACTGTCTTAAAAATATAATAATAATATTGGCATCGTACATACTATTTTGTAATCTGTTTTTTTTAAATTAATATATCATGGAAATGTCTCCACATGCTTAACTATACTTGAAAAAGCTGATTTATAATAGCAGACTCTTCCATGTGAATGCTAAACTGGGACTCATTTATTTATTTATTTGAGATGGAGTTTTGTTCTGTCGCCCAGGCTGGAGTACCATGGCACCATCTTGGCTCATTGCAACTTTCGCCTCCGGGGTTCAAGTCATTCTCCTGCCTTAGTCTCCTGAGTAGCTGAGATTACAGGCGTGTGCCACTGTACCCGGCTGATTTTTGTATTTTTAGTAGAGACGGGGTTTTACCATGTTGCCCAGGCTGGTCTTGAACTCCTGACCTCAGGCAATCAACCTGCCTTGACCTCCCAAGGTGTTGGGATTACAGGCATGAGCGACTGCGCCTGGTTGGGACTCATTTATAATTCTCTCTTTTTTTGGACGCAGAGTCTTACTCTATCCCCCCAGGCTGGAGTGTAGTGGCACAGTCTTGGCTCACTGCAGTGTCCACCTGCCGGGTTCAAGCGATTCTCCTGCCTCTGCCTCCTGAGTTGCTGGGATTACAGGTGCCTGTCACCACATCTGCCTGATTTTTTGCATTTTTAGTAGAAATGGGGTTTCACCATGTTGGCCAGGCTGGTCTTGAACTCCTGACCTCAGGTGATCTGCCCTCCTTGGCCTCCCAAAGTGCTGGGATTACAGGCATGAGACACGATGCCTAGCTACATTTATAATTACTGATTTTTTTTTTCTTCACTGGGATGTCATCCTTGTAGACATATCCTTGATTATGTTTATAGGAGAAATTTCTGCAAGTGGCATTGCTTGATTAAAGAATGTATATATTTTTTACATTTTTGATACTTATTTTAAAAGTTCCTTCCAGAACGTTTGTACTGCTTTATACCACCAGCAATATGTGTCAGTCCCTAGTGTCTTTACCACCTGGGTGTTATTTGCAAAAAGCCACTATTTGTTGATTTAATAGGTTAATTTTGTGTCTCATTGTTTTAAATTTAATTTCATCAATTACTGATTAGAGTGAAAAGTTTTTCATATGCGTATTGGCCGTTTGTACATTTTTCTCCTTCTTAATGCCAGTTCATTTCCTTTGCCCAGATTTTTTTATTTTCTGGATTTAGAGTGGGTTTGGGAGGGGAAGCACTTGATAAAATGTGACTGGTACCTAAAACCAGATGTGGGGCTGAGACTTCTAGGTTGGCTAGGCTAGCAGGTGACATCTGGCTAGGCATGGTGGCTCACGCCTGGAATCCCAGCACTTTGGGAGAGTGAGGTGGGACGATTGCTTGAACTCAGGACTTTAAGACCAGCTGGGCAACATTGTGAGATCCCATCTCTAAAATAGAAAAAAAACTTAGCCTAGTATGGTGATACATGCCTGTCTTTCCTGCTACTCGAGAAGCTGAAGCAAAATAATTGCTTGAGCCTCAGAGGTCGAGGCTGCCCTGAGCTGTGATCACTTCACTGCACTCCAGCCTCAGTGACAGTAAGACCCTGTCTCCAAAAAAAAAAAAAAAAAAAGGCAGGCTAGATTTGTGGCTGCATTTTGTTGAAAAGGACAGCCAATTGGGCCAAATGATATTTCCTAAAGAGACATTGCCACCCCTGCAAATTAAATGAATTTTTTTTTTGTTTTGAAATAATTATAGATTAAGAAGAAGTTGCTAAGACAGCACAGAGAGGTCCTGGGCACCCTTCACCCTGCTTCCCCCATGTTCATGTCTTCTGTAATTGTAGTATGATATCAAAACCAGGACACTGGCAGTGGCAGAATGCGTGGGCATAGCCCTAGGCTCTGTGGCCACCTGTGGGGTCATGTGACACCGCCACCATCAAGATGCAGGTCTAGTCCAGCACCTCAGAGACCTCCCTCTTGCTTTCCTCCTCTGCACCCTCCCTAACCCTGGAAGAACCCATCTAGCCCCTCATCTGTTCTCCCTCTCTACCATTTTGTTATTTGGAGAACGTTATGGAAATGGAGTCATAGAGAGTGTGACCTTTGAGACTGTGTTTCACTTGGCACAATATCCTTGACATCCATCTAAGCTGTTGTGTGTATCGTTTTATTGCAAAGTAACTTTGTAACTCGTTTTTGCTGTGTGCCTGGTGTGCTCACCCTGTGCTGTCTCCCTCAGGTCACTGGGAAGATGGATGAGAACCAGTTTGTGGCTGTGACCAGCACCAATGCAGCCAAAGTCTTCAACCTTTATCCCCGGAAAGGCCGCATTGCTGTGGGATCCGATGCCGACCTGGTCATCTGGGACCCTGACAGCGTGAAAACCATCTCTGCCAAGACGCACAACAGCGTAAGACCTGTTAACCATGCAGACCCCATTAGAACGAATTACAGTCACAGAGAGACAGACAGAGGGAGAGCCCCGGGGTTTCTAGAAATAACTCGCTGTGATGGGAATGCACATTTCCTGAGGATGTTATGATTTGCAATTTGCTTGGAAAAGAATAGTTATTCATTTTCTTTAGTGAGGTCAATAAGACTGTTAACTCTTATCATCACTTTGGAGTACCACAGTCTCTCTAGCTATAGGCTTTTAAGAGCCTCCAAAGTGATGCCAGGATGTGCAAAGCTTCTAGAAGTCAGGCATTGTTCCATTTTCATAGTTTGGCATAGCACTTCTCATGGCAATACTTGGTGCAAGGGACCTCAATGAAACAGTGAGATGTCCTCTCCTGAGATGCCCACTGGGGACTTTGATCCTCTTAAGCCATTGTTTTCTCAGGCCAGTGTCCCTACAGCAACCTGAATGACAGCCGCTCTTATTATCTTAAAGGAATTGACTGACTGACTTGTCCCTAACAGAAGTACGCCCCAGCCATTAGGTTGTCGTTCTAGGATTTGCAACTTTGGGTATCTCTTGCCTCTGGGTCTGGGCTGCAAAGCTTAGAGATGTCCTCTCTTGCTAACAGGACCCAGGCCAAGTATGTGAATGTCTTAGGCTTCTCAGCTGAGAGTGAGGGGGTTCAGACAAGATCTCCAAGTGTCTTGTGATTCTGTGAGGTCAGCTGGCTTTAAGCAGAGGTGTTAGACACTGCTGATTCTTCACAAGTGGTATGGTATAGGCAAAAACCTGAACGAGTATACACAAAGGGAGAGCTTTGGAAAAGGAATGGGCCTTAGGCAGAAGCGTTTTATGTCAGGAACTCATTTGAATCTTGAAAACAGCTCAGGCCAGCAAGTGCTGACACTTCCCCCGCACACCACCACAGCTCAGGGGCAGGTTTCTGGCATTTCTCCAGGACAACCCTGGGAGTTTGCCCTGTCCCAGTCATCTCTCATTTGCACACACAGAGGTGTTTGGGCTGCAGTGAGCTCAGGCTCAGCTCTGGCTTCTGCTGCCGCCTGTGAGTACCAGGATGCTGGGTGCTTCTCAGAAGACTGTTCAAGTCTGTGTTTAAAGCTCCTCCCTCCCCACTCACTGGCTCAGCCTGGCAGTGCAGCCTTAGGGTCGCACCCTCTCACAGCTCAGATTATGACTTCCTGGGTGTTGCGACTGGCTGTTTTATGGTCGGAGGTCCTAGGGCCCTGCCCACTGAACCCACCTATTCATGTGCCTGCAACTTCACATTTTCATTCAGTCTTTTATTTGACCTTCTCAAAAAAGGGACTGGTATTATTATCCCAATTTGGGAAAATAAATAAATGGAGGCTTAGAGAGCTTAAGTGACCAGTCTAATGTTACATAGCGATTTTGCGGTTGAGCCAGAATTAGAACCCAAAAATGTCTAGCAGTCTTCCCTGCCAGACGGCATCTGCAGCCTCTTGGTTGGTCTTAGATGGGGAAATGCTTCCCCTCTCTTACAGGGTTGCTTCCGCCAGAGGTGCTATAAATGGCTGCCTGGGCTCTTTATTTAAGACAGAAACGACCCAGCTGGGGAGCTTGCATTTGGAGCTCTTAACCTAGAAGAGGCAGTGAGAAGGAATGAAGATTTGGGAAGACAGATTCTGCCCTCCAGACATTTTCACCCAACCTGCCCTGCTTTTTCCTTCTGGTGACCTATGGAAGAGATGTTGACTCTAAGTGGTGCTTTTCCATCGTCACCTGTTTTAAAGAGCCAGGACTAAGCATGCCTGTGCATTGATCTTCTGGGAAAATGCAAATAGGAGACTTTCCTTGCATTGTATAGTGTTTCCTACCATGAAGCTAATTAGCTTTAATTGAAGCATCCAGCTAACTTATCCACAGCCCTGTTGCTAAGCGTTTGCTTGGATTTTCCAGGCATCTGGCCAGATGAGTAATTTTAGGGAGCCTGTGTGGATGCAGGTTAACAATGTCTATGCACGGTGAGTGATGAAGCCTCTCTGCATCATGGTTGGATGAAGAGTAGGCTCTGAGTATCTGGGAACTGTGATCTGACCCTTGGACTTGTCAGTGTTAACTCACTGAGAGTCATGGGGCTGGTTCCTCCATCTTTAAAAAATGAGAGAGAGCAGCTGAGCGCCGTGGCTCATGTCTGTAATCCCAGCACTTTGGGACTCTGAGGCGGGTGGATCACCTGAGGTCAGGAGTTAGAGACCAGCTTGGCCAACATGGTGAAACACTGTGCCTACTAAAAATAAAAAAAGTTAGCTGGGCGTGGTGGCACGTGCCTATAATCCCAGCTACTCGGGAGCCTGAGGCAGGAGAATTGCTTGAACCCGAGAGGCAAAGGCTGCAGTGAGCTGAGATCGCGCCACTGTATTCCAGCCTGGGCAATAAGAGCGAAAGTCCATCTCAAAAAAAAAAAAAAAAAAAAAAGAGAGATGGCCCCCAGAGGTCTTCTAGGTGCTCATTTATAAGCAACAAGACTCAACACATGCACTGTATGACATCTTGGCCCCTGTAGGACTGGCAAGCATTAGCACAGTGCAGCAAAAAGCCAGACAGTGAATGAGTGAACATTTTCAAATGCTTGCTGTGAGCCAGGTAGCGAGCTAGATGTTTTTGTTCATGTTATTTCATTTGATCTTTGCATCAGTCCTGCAAAGGGTGTCCTACTTACCCCTCACAGATGAGGAGGCCGAGGCTCAGGGGTGTGAGGGATGCATCTAAAGTCACATAGCTGGTGAATAGCATATCTGCGGCGTGAACCCAGGGCAGATGTCTCCGTGGCCAAGGCTGTGCCCATACGCTATCCAACAGGGCACAAGAGGAGATTGTCAGGGCATAAACTCTTAGCTGTGGAGTGATGTGGAAGAGATGGTTCTTGATCCAGGCCTTAAAGGATGACTCACACCCTTTAAAGGTGATTTCCGAGACCACCAGGGATGAGACGTTTTGTGTTGTCATCTTCACATACCCGTCGGGAGGGTAGCAGATGAAGAAACTAAAGCTGAGGCAGGATTAAAGCGATCTCCCCAGAGTCACACAACTTCTGGATTTTACTGTACCTGAGATGCTGTCGATTTTGAGATATTCCATTAGGTTATGCATCACAATGAAAGAAAGCATGCCCAAGACGAAGAGTCTCAGAGGAGACTGGGTTGCCACGGGCCAGAGTGCGTTTATTTCGGCATCTCTGGGGAGTGCGTTTGCTGGGCAGATGGGTCGCAGGAAATCCCTCATGCCTCGACCTTGGCATTGGGCTCCAGGAGGGAAAAATGTCTCCCCCAAGAATTTGAACTGAAAGTGCGTGCTTGTCCAGCCTTGTGGTCTGAATGCATACTGCCTGTGTGGCCCAGAACAACGCCGAGCTGAGCATTTACTATAAAATGCCCTCAGTGGGGTAGTCTCCAAACCCAGTGGCACAAGGAAATCCATATACGCCTAGAAGAACTTGTTTTTAGTCTAGGCTGGCAGTGCCCGCGTGGCTCCAGCTGCTGTAAGACACATTCTGACTTCAGGGATGAGTGTATTCGAATTGATGAAAGACAGTTGTCAGCCAGGGGTCTCGGGAATCCACATGCAGTCCTTTTCACTTCCCTGCCGGCGCCGCTCTGCTTTGGGTTCCTTTGGTAGCTTCCCCGTGACTTCTTTGAGACTCAGAGTAATGCACTGACAGCCCTCGTGGCTGTTTTCACTGAAGATTGTATGCGGGGCGTTGTGCATTTCCATGCCCGTTGTGGGCTGCTTAGTCGGCTGAGGCTGCTCCATGCTACCAGCCACTGCATGGCGTGAGCACAGTTCCCTGTTTACAGGCCAGCTCCCTGAGTGCTGATAACCTGGTCTCAACTTGCCCAGAAGCCCAGGGTGCTTTCTATGGTTGGAGCCACCTATGAATCCTCCAGTCCAGACTCAGCCACAGCCATTGGTCCCCGTGAACCAAGCAGGCAGGAAGAAGCGGGAGGCATTTGGGATCCGGGAAGGAGCCCTGGGCGAGCCGAAGCTGCAGGATGTAGTTTTTGATGGCAGGGTGCAGTGACCCCTGTTTTCTGTTGCTTCATTACCAACCGCAGACTCACATCCATATGGAGACCCCACATATTTTCCAAGAGGGCACACAGATGTGTCTCTGTTTTACCCTGGAAAACTTGAAACCAGAAGGATAGCTCCATTGTTCGGGAAATTAACTAGCCCTCAATCATTTTATCAGAGGCATGTCTCTTCAGTGACCACAATCCTTTCATTTAGGGACTTCAGTTTAACCACACCGCCAACAGATTGGAAAATCGGGCTAGCCAGTGGGAAAACCTACTTGTGGATGGCTCATTTCTAGATTAAATTTAGAACTTGGTCAGAGAGGGCCTTTGGAATTCAGCTGGAATGGTGGAGTTGGTGGGAACACAGTCCCTGTTAATAGGAGGAATCATTTTCTCTATATTTGTGTAGCATTGACAAACATGCACCCTTTCCATACAGTTATTCTGTTCAATTATTTTTCTAATTTGGAGAGGTAGGAAAAGTTATTCAATATTCTAGATAGGGAAATGGAGACACAACAAGTAAGTGCCTCCTGGGGTGCTGGGGGTGCCCAGTCGGGACAGGACCCCAGTCTCTGGGTCTCTCTTTTGTCCACGTGGAGTCTGTTCTCGAGTTTACTGTGCCCTCTTCCCAGTCTCTCGAGTATAACATCTTTGAAGGCATGGAGTGCCGCGGCTCCCCGCTGGTGGTCATCAGCCAGGGCAAGATTGTCCTGGAGGACGGCACCCTGCATGTCACCGAAGGCTCTGGACGCTACATTCCCCGGAAGCCCTTCCCTGACTTTGTTTACAAGCGTATCAAGGCAAGGAGCAGGGTGAGTAATTTTGTTCTGATGAATTTTTGTTTTTTAATTCATGAATTAAGTTCAAGGCCACAGATCTTTATTAAGCACCTTGAGACAGAGTATTAGGATGAGTACAGTGGATTCCAGGAATAAGAGGGACCCTGAGTTTTTTTATTCCTGGTAGGAATAAAAGGAGTTGGGCGTGTCCACAGACAGCCCTAGCAAAGTCTGATCATGGTATATGCTATGATGAGGCGTGTGGAGTGAGGGCCAAAAGGAGGAAGCCGCTGCCGCAGCTGGGGAGAGCGTCATGGGGAGAGGACATTTTGAGTTGGGCTTTGAAGGTTAAGTAGGAGTTTGTCAAGTCAAAGAGGGGAGAGGAGGGAATTTGATAGAGTGTCATGAGCACAGAAAATGTACAGTGTATTCAGGGCATGTGAGGCAGGAAAGAGATGGAGCTATAAGGGAATTAAAGGGAGAATGTGACTGGAAAGAAAGTTTGGGGCCAGATCTTGAACATGATACCAGATCCTCCTCACAGCATGTTTAGGGGGTTCTTACAGGGTTTAAAGTTGAAGTTCCTTGAGGGGAGTTTTTATAGAGTTAACCAGTTACTGGACCTTGTGGGGAGCTTTGGCCTGGCAGGGTGGGAGCTGGCCCCACACCACGCCTGTCCACCTGTCTGTAGGGAGCACCCTCCATCCCTAGAGCTCACAGGCACATCCTCCTTCCAGGAGGGTTTCTAGAGAGGTGTCCTCTGTGGCCTGAGCTGGGGGGACTCTTGTGTTTTGCAGCTGGCTGAGCTGAGAGGGGTCCCTCGTGGCCTGTACGACGGACCCGTGTGTGAAGTGTCTGTGACGCCCAAGACAGTCACTCCAGCCTCCTCCGCCAAGACATCTCCTGCCAAGCAGCAGGCCCCACCTGTCCGCAACCTGCACCAGTCTGGATTCAGTTTGTCTGGTAGGGTTGGGGCTTGGGGAGGGCCCAGTTCTGCAGGGCCAGCTCACTGGTGCTGGGGAGGCTACAACTGCATTTGGAAAGGACACAGAAATGGAAGTGACTAATATTCCCGTTCCTCTCGAAGGGAGAAATACAGTGGGACTCACATCACTGGAGATGTGTTTTCTTTTTTGAGATATGGTCTTGCTCTGTCACCCAGGCTGGGGTGCAATGGTGTGATCTTAGCTCACTGCAACCTCCACCTCCCGGTTCAGGTGATTCTCATGCCTCAGCCTTCCAAGTAGCTGGGATTACAGGCATGTGCCAACATGCCTGGCTAATTTTTGTATTTTAGTAGAGATGGGCTATTACCATGTTGCCTAGGCTGGTCTTGAACTCCTAACCTTAGGTGATCTACCCACCACGACCTCCCAAACTGCTGGGATTACAGGCATGAGCTATCGCACCCAGCCAAGGGTTCAGATTTTTAAATTTCCCTATTTGAAACTTCCTTCCCATCCTTCATTTGGCCCATGACTAGAGCATTTCACTCTTCCAGCTCCCTGGGCCACAGATTCCTATGGCTTGTTAAAGAATTCATTAAATCAGAGAGAATTTTTTTTTTTTTTTTGAGACTGAGTCTTGCTCCGTCACCCAGGCTGGAATGCAGTGGCATGATCTCAGCTCACAGCAACCCCTGCCTCCCTGGTTCAAGCAATTCTCCTGCCTCAGCCTCCCAAGTAGCTAGGATTACAGGCTCACACCACCACGCCCAGCTAATTTTTGTATTTTTAGTAGAGACTGGGTTTTACTATGTTGGCCAGGCTGTTCTCAAACTCCTGACCTTGTGATCCACCTGCCTCAGTTTCCCAGGGTGCTGGGATTACAGGCAGGAGCCACCATACCCAGCCAAGAATTTTTGTTGTTGTTAGATGTATGGGTTTTTAGAAAATTACCTATGTACCATATATGGGTTACCAATTTACAAAACATGAAAAAATAATGAACTTTAGTTTGTTTTAAGTAAAATGTGTATAATCATGTCAGTGTTATCTGATCCCTCCAGGCTGTTTGAATGTAAGGTGCCATTGTTCTTCCTACTTGTGATTGTATGTGTAAGGTTAGGGGACTAGCATGCCAGAGAGGGATGTGTCCTTGGAAGAGCCACAGCCAATGTGGCTAGTCAGAACAGGGAACAGGACAGAGTCTGAGAGGTAGTAATATTTTATATACAGTTTTACTTTCTCCAGTAATAGATACAGCAGCCTTTATACAGTCTCTCATTCTTTGGCTACCTGAGGCTCACCTCCTTTTTGAAAAGTTTATAATTTTTATTTTGAGAGATAGAATACTATCTTACTGTGTCACTGAGCACCCAGGCTAGAATACATTGGTGCAGTCACAGCTAACTGCAGCCTCAACCTCCTGTGCTCAAGTGATCCTCCCAGCTCAGCCTCCCCTGTAGCTGGTACTACAGGCTTGCACCACCATGCCTGACTAATTTTTTATTTTTATTTTTTGTTAGAGATAGGATCTCACTGTGTTGCCTAGGCTGTTTTCAAACTCCTAGAGTCAAGTGATCCGCCCAGCTCAGCCTCCCAAAGTGCTGTTCATCAGATTCCAGGCATGAGCCACCATGCCCGGCCTCCATCTCCTTTCTGTACTCTAAACTGCAGTGAGGTTTTAAGAGAAGAACAGGAATGCGAGGCCAGGCAGGGTGGCTCACACCTGTGATCCCAGCACTTCGGGAGGCAGAGGTGGGAGGATTGCCTGAGCCCCCAGGAGTTTGAGACCAGCCTGGGCAATATACCGAGACCCCACTTTACAAAAAATTAAAAAATTAGCTAGATGTGGGGGTGCATGGTTGTGGTCCCAGCTTCTCGAGGGGGATGCTGAGTGGGAGCATGGCTTAAGCCCGGGAGGTGGAGGCTGTGGTGAGCTGTGATGGCGCCACTGCACTCCCGTCTGGAAAACAGAGCAAGACCCTGTGTCCAAAGCAGAGAATGCAACTAGCACATTTCCTCTTGAGCTGTGAGATTTTACCTGCAAGCAGGAGCTTCTGTGAGTGTCCTGGCCCCTCACCCGCTGCTCTCCCCTCCTCTCCCTCCAGGCGCTCAGATTGATGACAACATTCCCCGCCGCACCACCCAGCGTATTGTGGCGCCCCCCGGCGGCCGTGCCAACATCACCAGCCTGGGCTAGAGCTCCTGGGCTGCGCCGTCCACTGGGGACCGGGGATGGGACACCTGAGGACATTCTGAGACTTCTTCCTTCTTCTTTTTTTTTTTTTTTTTTTTTTTAAGAGCCTGTGATAGTTACTGTGGAGCAGCCAGTTCATGGGGTCCCCCTTGGGGCTCTGCACCCCATCTCTCACCGGGAGTTACTGATTTTGCTCACACTTCCCTACACACCTCGAGTATCACACCCAAGCCTACCCACCAAGCTCATACACGGAACCACACCCAGCACTCTGACATGTGAACAAAGCAGCCCCCAGTGAGGGTCTTCCTTACCCTCAACCTCCTAGAGTCCGTTAGCATCTTCCTTTTCATGGGGGGAGGGAAGATAAAGTGAATTGCCCAGAGCTGCCTTTTTTTTTTCCTTTTTAAAAAATTTTTAAGAAGTTTTCTTCATGGGGCTGGGGAGGGGCTGGGGATGGGGGAGTCTTCTTTTTTTTTTTTTTTTAATACTAAATTGGAACGTTTAATTCCATATTAATACAAGGGGTTTGAACTGGACATCCTAATGATGCAATTACGTCATCACCCAGCTCATTCCGGGTGGTTGGCAAACTCACCGTGTCCGTCCTGAGAGGCTCCAACATGCCCACATCGCCATTCTGTAGTCTCCAGGGTCAGCTGTGGATAAAGGGGCAGGCTTGCTTTACTGGCCTAGATTTTGCTGCAGATTAAATCTTTTGAGGATTCCCTTTTGCCCTCTTTTACCGTTTTTCTGCGTGCTCTCACTCTCCTCCAGCTCTTTAATTCGTGAATATTTTCGTGTTTGTCTCTTTCTCTGTTTCCTCCAGCCCTTGTCTTGAAGACAGTGTTTTCCTCCCCTTCCCGTTATCTTTTCATTGTGGTCAATGGGTCCACCCAAAGAATTTGAACCTTTGCCATTGCAAGCGTAGTGCTTTGTCATCCCAGTCCGTGTGGGACTGGGTGCTACCCACCTGCCATCATGAGGATGTGTGCTAGAGTCTGGGACCCTGCCAAGTGCAGGGATGGGCCATGCTGTCTCACCCACACTACCACATGTGGAACCGCAGACAGGGCCCAGAAGTGTAGAAGGCTGAGGCTGCAGAACCTGAGAGATTTTCCTCTGTGCAGCAATATCTGGCTAAAGTCACGGTCAGACCTAAACACCGAACCCCACCAACCAAGTGAGCCAACCAAGGTCACCAGTTCAGAAGTGCTAAGCTCGCAGGAGTCTGACTCAAGGGCCTGCTGTTTCCTGGGTAAATATCTTTTGAGATTCTAGAACACATGGGAACTTTTTATTTTTGGGGAAAAACCACATTTTCTTCTCGTCCAATTATTTCGAAAGACACACTACATAGAGGCTCTACAAACTCAAACAATCCTTGGGGAACTTAAAGTCCATTCTCCTTTGCAAGAGGAGAAATCTGTTTTATGAACAATAGGTCAGATCAGAACTGTTTTGGGAGGAAACCTGAGAAATTAACCACAGGGCCCCCTTAGAGACAGACCACAGGCGCTGTCACATCTCCATCCTCCCCCCTCCTCTTCTGTCACCTGTCCCCCTAGCTGGCTCCTTTGTGCCCATCCCTGTTCTTGCTGACCTGTGTTGCATCGTCTTCCAAACGTGTTTACAGGTTCTCTTAAGCAATGTTGTGTTTGCAAGCTTTTGTACAAACCAAATCTGCTCTTTGTAAAGCATTAACATCACCAAGTAGGTCATTCCATCACCACCCTTGTCTCTCTACACATTTTGCCGTTGGGGTTCTGGTTGGGGTTTTAGGTTTTTTTGTTGTTATTTGTTAAAGGTAAATTGCACTTTTAAAAAAATAATTGGTTGACTTAATATATTTGCTTTTTTCTCACCTACACTTAGAGGAAATTTGAAAAAGTTGGAAAAAAATTTTTTGTTTCAATTCTCAGAAACACTTGCAGCTCTAGTATTCACTTGGGTCTTCCTGTTTTTCCTGTACCGGGTCATGGTGATTTTTGGTTGTTTTGGTTGTTTTCTTAAAAAACAATTTAAAACCTGAAGATTTCTGCAGGCTGTGTAAGCATGTTTACCTGTTGGCTTGCTTTGTGTGTCTGTTAAATGAATGTCATATGTAAATGCTAAAATAAATCGACAGTGTCTCAGAACTGAGTAACTGCAGTGACTTGATGCTCTAAAACAGTGTAGGATTTAAGAATAGATGGTTTTTAATCTTTGAAATTGTGATTGTGACCCATGAGTGGAGGAACTTTCAGTTCTAAAGCTGATAAAGTGTGTAGCCAGAAGAGTACTTTTTTTTTTTGTAACCACTGTCTCAATGGCAAAATAATTATGGTAAAAGACAAGTCTCGTGTTTATTATTCCTTAAGAACTCTGTGTTATATTACCATGGAACGCCTAATAAAGCAAAATGTGGTTGTTTCAGGGGTGTGTCTGTATTGAGATGTTGGGGAGGTGGCTGCTTGGCTGGGGCCTCCAGCCAGACTTCCCCTCCAGAAGCATTCACGGAGCCCTCTGCTTCAGTTTGGTGAATATACCAATTCAAGAGTTTTCACTCCACGTCACAGGCTGCTATGTCCAGGCCACAGGACTCTAATTCTAAGTAAAGATGTAGCCTGTGGCTGCGTGGCAAGCCAAGTGTCAGAGATTCACAGACTCCATCCTGGGGAGGCCCCCACGATCAACCTGCACACCACAGTTTGAAACTGGGAATCGGGAGGGACCATATACTTGAGTGTGGGTGATCCCTCTGGGCTCTCAGCTTCCTTCCAGCTTGTTTACCCTGGAAAATCCTCCAGCATGAAAGATAAGAGACAGGTGTGTTGACCCTTAGCCAAACCTCAGTCCAGAAGCTTGTGGGAGACCAGGATATAAAGGCTTGGTCTGACACTCTCATGCAAGTGTCAAGAATGCACTTTGGCCAGGAGCCCCGCCCACCCCAGCTGGCCAGATGCTTGGTTTCCATGGTTACCCTGATAACTGGCACAGTATTGATTCTGAGAACAATGAATGAAGAGTGTGTGTGCCTTGGGCCCACCAGGCATAGGGTTCATAGGGTTGATGAAGTCATTTTTTTCCCCCTTCCTCCTCTTTTCCCTCTCTCCTCCCCTCTTTTTTGAGACAAGGTTCCATCCTGTTGCCCAGGCTTCAGTGCACTGGCGTGTTCTTGGGCTCACTGTAGCCTCCCTCCCTTGGGCTCAAGTGATCCTCCCACTTCAGCCTCCTGAGCAGCTGGGACTACAGTTGCATACCACTATGCTCAGCAATTTTTAAATTTTTTGGTGTTTTTTTGTAGAGACAGGGATCCACCATATTGCCCAGGCTGGGTTTGAATGCCTGGGCTCAAACAGTTCACCCACCTCGGCCTCCCAGAGTGCTGGGATTATAGGTCTGAGCCACTGCACCTAGCCCGTTTGTTTTCTGTCCAGCCCTGTCCAAACAGGATTTGAGGTGACTTATAAAAATATATACGCAGTGCCACAGTTTATAAATAGAGTGTTTGGGTGAACGGAAAATAAGAGCAAGAAAAATAAGATAAGGCCCCGGTGGGGTGAGGGTGGCGCCTACCAGGAGGCTGTAGACTCACTGGGGAGCACGGCATGTCCTGGCAACACGTACACAAAAGGGCAGCATGGCCACCTCCAACACTTACAGTGACCAGCAGGTAAAGGAGATACGTGAGTCTTTCAAAAGGAATCCAGCAAGTCCTGGGGTCTCCCTGGCAACTGCAGTGTTGGACATGGGGCTGGCTCCTACCTGCCTGTCACTGGCACTGCAGGCTGATGGCAGAGCACTGTGAACCACTCAAATAAGGTCCGTCCACAAGAAAGGGACAAAAAGTCTCGCCTTAACACTTATGAGACCTGGGACAAGAGTGAACATGAAGCATGTCCAGGCCCACAGCCCATCCTCCTGCTATTCTCATACTGACTTCATCACACACCAAGCCGGGCCTCACGCCCGTGCCTGCAGACCCTGCAGCCCACGTGCCCAGGCTCTGCCCAAGCCCAGCAAACAGTTGCCCTGTGAGGTGTCCATAGCAGCTGGGAGGTCTTCCCTTCAAAGAACAGAGCCAGCACAGAGGCTCTCATGTCTCTTGGAGCCTGGACCCAAATACTGAAGCTGGCCTGAAGGGCTCTGGTTGGTCACATCTCATGGACCCTTTGGAACTCCTGGCCTCAAGTGGTCCACCTGCCTCAGCCTCCCAAAGTGCTGGGATTACAGGTGTGAGCCACTGCACCCAGCCTCACCTCTTACCTTTTATTACGGAGTCCAGCGGTCAATGAGGAAAGCACGGGATGCTAGTTCAGGACTGCACCATCTCTCACCTGCATCCAGGACTCCATCTATTGGGAGAACAAGGAGGAACTATGAGAATTCATGCCCAGGCCCAACTGCCTAGGGGCAGGGAGAAGGGCTCTGAGCCCGATCCTCTACTCTGACCACTTTTCTTGCCCACTCCCTCCCACTGTGCCTGCTTTTTTTTTTTTTTTTTTTAGGGACTCTTTCTCCACCCCGGAGTGCAGTGGCACAATCTCAGCTCACTGCAACCTCCCCCTCCCGGGTTCAAGCGATTCTCCTGCCTCAGCCTCCCAAGTAGCTGGGACTACAGGCATGCATCACCATGCCCAGCCAATTTTTGTATTTTTAGTAGAGATGGGATTTCACCATATTGGTCAGGATGGTCTTGATCTCAACCTTGAGATCCATCTGCCTTGGCCTCCCCAAGTGCTGGCATTACAGGTGTGAGCCGTCACGCCCAGCCCTGTACCCACTTTTGATGTCCTGCACCATCCGTCTCTTGTCCTCTTGGTTTTCTGGCCATGAGCCTCCCCCTGGCCTGTCCTCCGCACCCCACCAGGACCCTGTGCAGGTGCCTCAACTCTCTCCCAAGTTCCCTCAGTTTCCTTGAGCCCACATCTTCCTGCTGAGAAATCATGGGGTGAACCTGACTTGGTCCCCCAAACTCAGCCTGCCCTGCCTGATTTGGTCACTTGCATATTGTTACTTTTTTTCCCCAGGTGACTGAAGGCCACAATGCAGATCGCTGGAACTGAACCCTCACTGGCTTCCTCAAGGATAACATTTATATGACACCACGGTAACGGCCACTTAAGTTGTTTTTCAGGAATCTGGGGCTGCTCCTGTCCAGTTCAAACCAGCTGAAATCACCTACTGACCCTTCAACTGGGCTTGCGCAAGTGCCCAACAGGTGGCTTTTTGATGTCAGGACAGAAACTCCATCCTCAGATATGCTAATGCCGCCACTTCCTTCCTTCCCTCCCTACCTCCCTCCCCTCCCTCTTTCCTTTCCCTTTTCCTTTCCTTTCCTTTCTTTTTCTGAGGCAGAGTTTCACTCTTGCTGCCCAGGCTAGAGTGCAGTGGTGCGATCTCGGCTCACTGCAACCTCGACCTCCCGGGTTCAAGCAATTCTCCTGCCTCACCCTCCCGAGTAGATGGGATTACAAGTGCCCACCACCACGCCTGGCTATTTTTTTTTTTTTTTTTTTTTTTTTTTTTTTTTTAAGTAGAAATGGGTTTCACCACATTGCTAGGCTGGTCTCGAACTCCTGATGTCAGGTGATCCGCCCACCTTGGCCTCCCAAAGTGTTGGGACGACAAACGTGAGCCACCGCGCCAGGCTACAGCGCCACCATTTTCTAAACATACATTCAGTGAAGTGCCGTGAACCCAACCACATTTGTGCAGGGCACTAATAATTTCATCTCCCCGACTATCAATTCCTCTGGCCACGCCTTAAACCATCCCACTTTGCTAACCCACACATAACCTTATGCCTTATCTTGAGGAGGCAGATTTGAGAGTTGCTCTCCCGCCTCTTGACTGGGCTGGCTTGTGAATAAATGTTTTCTTCTTTGCCAAAGCTGCTGTCACAGTGATTGGTTTACTGCTCAAGGGCAGAATTAACCTGGTCAGCTGTACCTGTAGAGCCACCCTGGCAGCCATAGTAGGTTGCAGCTCCTGCCTGCTCTGTCTTAATCCAGAGCACCAACTCCAAAGGACAGGGACAGCCCGTACAGTGAAGGGCATTCTGACTCTTGCTTGATTACTCCATGGTGCTAGACCATGAGGAATCAGAATTCATGACCCAGCCCCAGTGTCTGGCCTCTCTCCAGACCATGGCTGGGATTTTGTAAGGCCCAGTGCCACTGTGCAAAGGGGCTCTGGAAATCCAGTGATTGCACTGTCTTCTTTGCTCAGTTGTCACTACGCATTGTCCCACGGGGCATTTGTCCTCCTCTTTGTTCCTTCCCCTCGACAAAACCTCCTACTCTGAAGCTCTAGATGTGTGTTTAGTGATCAATAAATGCACTCGTATTGTTCAATAAACTCCCATCTTCGCTGACCATTCTTTCCCACCTCTTTGCCTTAAAAACACCCTCATCTTTTCTAAGACATAATTTTGTCCTCAGACCTCTCAGTGGAGGTTTCTCTGCAATCTCACTATCCACATTCTTCAGGGCAGGGGAGGGTGATGTGTTGCTCAAGCCTCCAGCCTTCCTTTGTCCTCTGCCGTCAGGTTACACCAATCTCACACCCTGCACCCGGATGTTAGCTACTGACCTCGGGACAGCTGCTTCTCATTCATGGGAGACTTTGCTATCAAACCATGGCACAGGTTTCCCCTCCACAATGCCTCTCATCATCAGTAGAAGTTATTACTACCTCAATACCAGCCAGGCACAGTGGCTCATACTTGTAATCCCAGCACTTTGGGAGGCCAAGGCGGGCAGATCACGAGGTCTGGAGTTCGAGATCAGCCTGGCCAACACAGTAAAACCCTGTCTCTATTAAAAATACAAAAATTAGCTGGGCGTGGTGGCAGGCGCCTGTAATCCCAGCTACTCGGGAGGCTGAGGAAGGAGAATTGCTTGAATCCGGGAGGCAAAGGTTGCAGTGAGCCAAGATCACGCCACTGCACTCCAGCCTGGGTGACAGAGCGAAACTCCATCTCAAAAAAAAAAAAAACCAAAACAAAACTTCAATACCTATTAAAGGGTGGATCACCCCATCAGCAGCCTTTCAGTGCTGTGATGCATTCTCTACGCAGTCTCAGCTTTGACACCCTGGGCTGTTTAATTCTCTGAGACGTTCTATTTGCTGGAAACACACATGCAGGCACCTCACTCTCTGTCAATCCTCCGGTCCTGTTGGGTTTGATTGTTCGGACACTTGCATTATGTCTGTGCTCCGGCAGCCCCAGGAGCTCTTGTCACTGTCCCCTCTGTCTTCCACCTGCTCACAGCTTCCTTCCTCCTGTCTTCCCTTTCTGCTGTCCTTGGATTCCATGGGATATCGTTTCATTCACTCTCTTACCAACAGCCCAGTCCTTGGCCCTTTGTCCTTTCACTGTCTCTTATTTGTCAAACGGCGTCATAGATGAACCCAACCATTCTCCACTCTAGCTTGGGCATGAACCAGAGTCCGCCTGAGGAAATGGCAGAACTTGGCAGGTTGTTCTCATGACAAATTTATGGTCACTGACTTCAGCTAAACACTGTGCCCTGAACACATCCCAGGAAGAATCCTACTGTGTTATCTTCATAGGCTGCGATTCTACTTTCTATATATATTTGTTGTTGTTGTTTTGAGACAGAATCTCACTCTGTCCCCCAGGCTAGAGTGCAGTCATGTGATCTTGGCTCAGTGCAACCTCTGCCACCCAGGTTCAAGCGATTCCCTGCCTCAGCCTTCTGAGTAGCTGGGATTACAGGCACCCGCCATTACGCCCAGCTAGTTTTTGTATTTTTAGGAGAGATGGGGTTTCAGCATCTTAGCCAGGCTTGTGTTGAACTCCTGACCTTGTGATCCACCCGCCTAGGCCTCCCAAAGTGCTGAGATTACAGGCTTGAGCCATGACGCCCAGTGCTACTTTCTGTATTTTGAATCTGTGCCTTCTTTTCCTCATGTCTCCCTCAGGAGATGTCCTTGTCTCCCACTTCACGAGGAAGACATACACCACCAAGCAGAAACATCTTCGATACCCCTCCACCAGGGATAAAACTATCTGCAGTGACACCCACCCAACCTGTCCTCCTCTCCACTTCCACCTTTTATCCAAGTCACAGCCTCTACCTGTGCCAGCTGCTCCCACCTTCTCAGAAAAATTTCTTATGTGTATCTTCAGTCCATTCAACCTTGTCTCTACTGGCTCCTGGCTAATTTTATCAACATGTAAGCATCTTTGAAAATCTTTTTTTAAAAGATTTTTTATTTTTACAAAAAGCTCTCTCTTAACTCTGTGATTATTATTTTTTCCTCTTCTTCAGACCTAGCTTTCATGGATGGGGTGTTTATATTCACTGGGTCCATTTTTTCATCTCCTGTTTACCACTTCACCTAATCAAATCCTGAATGATCACAAAATGACCTTCCTGTTACAAAATCCAAGAAACTTTTTTCATCTTTTCGTTACCTGGCCTTTCAGGGGCATTTGGTGCAGCCGGCTTCCTTTTTTTTTTTTTTTTTCTATTTTCACATCACTGGTCGTACTCTCTCTCTGATGATCAGTCAGTGTTCTTTGCCAACCCTTTCCTCTCTAGTAAACTCAGTATTTGGAGTCCTTTGGGGCACTGTCCTTTAGCCCTTCTATTTTACTTTAGTTTACATCTCTTCCTAAGCAATTTCTTCTATGTTCACAGCTCTTTTCATCTGCGTGAATGACTCCCAAGTCATTGTCACTATGTGATAATGACCTCTCTCTCAAGGTCAAATCCATATATTTCCAATTGCTACTCAAACCTCAGTTGCGTGCTTTATGGTCACCCCAAAAACATGAAATATTTAACTCTTTGTCTTCCTTCCTTACTATTATGGTTCTTTCTGCTCCCCTGCTGTTACTTTCAACTACCATTTTCTAGATAACTAAAGAATCTCTTAAATGGTTTTATTGTACCCATTTCTGTTTAATTTTTTTTTTTTTTGAGAAGGAGGCTTGCTCTGTTGCCCAGGCTGCAGTGCAATGGCGTGATCTCGGCTCACTGCAACCTCTGCATCCTGGGTTCAAGCCATTCTCCTGCCTCAGCCTTCAAGGCAGCTGGGATTACAGGCATGTGCCACTATACCAAGCTAATTTTTTCTTTTTTTCCTTTTTTTTGTATTTTCAGTAGAGATGGGATTTCACTATGCTGGCCAGGCTGGTCTTCAACTCCTGACCTCAAGTGATCTGCCTGCCTTGGCCTCCCAAAGTGCTAGGATTACAGATGTGAGCCACTGCACCGGGCCTGTTTTAATTTTTGTTGGTTGAGGTATAAAGACAAAACATTGTGCAGAGTTAAGGATACCATACAATGAACTTTCTAGACGTATGTACCCATGTAAACAGTATCCCAATTAAGACATAAAACATTTCCATTATCTCATAAGTTCCTTGTATGTTTTTCCAGTCAATCTCTGCCACAATAATTCTAGATCCATTGTGGGATAACCAGTTTTCTGCTTTCTAGCGCCATAGTTTAGCTTTGTCTATTCTAGACTTAGCAGTTTATCTTTTCACCATGTAAATTCCAGCTCAGGAGTCTCCTCTCCCTGTGTGTCTTTTCTCTAAGTGCTAACCATGACCCTGGCTCCTTCCATTCTCAGAAACCACTGTCATCACCACATGGCCTTCAGCATTACCAGAAGAGGAAGAGAAAGAGGTATTTTAGGACAGGTTTGGAAACATGTTCATCATTTTTGCTTATATCCCATTGGTTAGAACTCACTTCATGATCCACCTACAGGCAAATGACTTGGGAAATACAGGCTTCCTTGCAGCCCAGGAGGACAACAAAATTGCCTGGTTCACACTGAGGATTGTTTCCATCACAATAGAGGAGGGTGATTTCCCAAGGGAAAGTTGGTGTGAAAGACCTGTCAGAGGCATTTGAACCAGAAAGACCCCATCTTGAATAGGGGCTGGGTAAAATGAGGATGAGACCTACTGGGCTGCATTCCCAAGAGGCATTCTACGTCACAGGTTGAGACAGGACACTGGCACAAGGTACAGTTTACAAAGACCTTGATGATGAAAGGATGTGGTAAAGAAGCCAGCCAAAACCCACCAAAACCAAGATGGCAACGAAAGTGACCTCTGGTCGTATTTACTGCTCATTATATGCTAATTATGATGCATTAGCATGCTAGAAGACACTCCCACCAGTGCCATGACCGTTTACAAATGCCATGGCAACAACAGGAAGTTACCCTCTATGCTCTAAAAGGGGGAGGAATCCTCAGTTGTGAGAATTGCCCACCCCTTTCTCGGAAAACTCATGAATAATCCTTCCCTTGGTTAGCATATAATCAAAGAATATAAAAATAAAAATAGCCAACCAGTAGCCCTCAGGGCTGCTCTGCCTATGGAATAACCATTCTTTATTCCTTTACTTTCTTTCACTTTACTCTGTGGACTCTCTCCGAATTCTCTCTTGCGAGAGGTCCAAGAACCCTCTCTTGGAGTCTGGATCAGGACTCCTGTCCTAACAGGACCACTGATAGAAGGCATCCCAGAGAATAATAAAGAAAATCTTGCATGAGTTGTATTTATCATCAGCTGACTCAGTAAGACGGAGTTACTTCTTAAAATAGATTGAGGCTGTGAAGACATTTGTGGGCAGGGTTATACATCTTTGTATATTTCCACCTCAGCACGTACGGATGCTGGGCAGGAAAACACGACTGATGTCACTACCTTTGTACCTGCCAGGTAGGCTCTTCCTGCCTGCAGCACAAAGACCACAGCATTGCAGCAGAGAGTTTAGTTAATGAAAGGCTGGCCACATGGAAGCAGGAGCTAGAAAGAAGTTATTCAGGCAGATATTGAGGGTAAAAGAGTCCTTGGCAGGGCTTCCTTTCTAACAAAAAGCAGCCCAATAAATTATTTTTCCCTAATTAAAAGTAACCTGAAAAATTGAGCTGCAAATGCAAATAAGCAAGCTGGAAGTTTGCATGAGGGAATGTCGGCAGCTGCGTCAATAGAAAAGGGCTACCTGGTGCAGAGAGAACGGAGATCACATCATTGCACGCTAGCGTAGGGGACAGGGTGAGACTGTCTCAAAAAAAAAAAAAAAATGCTGGGTGCGGTGGCTCACGCCTGTAATCCCAACACTTTGGGTGGATCACAAGGTCAGGAGTTCAAGACCAGCCTGGCCAAGATGGTGAAACCCCATCTCCACTAAAAAAAAAAAAATTAGCTGGGCTTGGTGGCCGGCACCTGTAATCCCAGCTACTTCAGCGGCTGAGGCAGAGAACTGCTTGAACCTGGGAGGTGGAGGTTGCAGTGAGTCAAGATCATGCTACTGTACTCCAGCCTGGGCAAAAGAGCGAGACTCCATCTCAAAAAAAAAAAAAAAAAAAAAAAAGAAAAAGGCTACCTATGAGCCAGGTATAGGTATATCCAACTTGGAGGTTCCATCTTCCCTTTTCTTTGTTACCACGTATAAGTAAAGAGGGAGGCAACATGGCACCGGCCAGGTAGAGAATCCCTATGTTTAATAAAAGATTAGGGTGGGGGCAGCTAGCTTTTCTCACCCTATGCAAATGGCACACCTA
This sequence comes from Sapajus apella, assembly GCF_009761245.1. NCBI lineage: Eukaryota > Metazoa > Chordata > Mammalia > Primates > Cebidae > Sapajus > Sapajus apella. The sequence continues at coordinate 29,142,639 of NW_022436961.1, forward strand.
ACCCAAATCAGTTCTTCGGAGCCCTATGCAAATAGCACACGCGGTCCAACCAATCTTTCATGCCCTATGTAATTCAGACACCACCTCCTCAAGCTCATCTATAAAACCTCCTGCATTTCACCAAGGGCTGGAAAACTCATTGAGGATCCCTCTCTGCAGCAGAGAGAGAGAGAGTCTCTTTCTTTCGCCTATTAAACTTCTGCTCTGGGCTGGGCATGATGGCTCATACCTATGATCCCAGCACTTTGGGAGGCCAGGGCAGGCAGATCACAAGGTCAGGAGATCAAGACCATCCTAGCCAACATGGTGAAACGCTGTCTCTACTAAAAAAAATTTGAGGATGAAGGTATGTCTGGACCTGCTGCTCATTCCCTGATGAACTGATACTGGTAGTGCATATATCAGTTTATAATGACTCATTTGCAAATCTCATCTGGGGCTACTTACTGAAATGTTATAAAGTTCAAAGAGGGCTACTCCACTGGGATTATTATTGCTTTTTCTCTCTCTCATTCCCTGTTATCCATCTTCCCTTCCACACCTCACCCTGCCATGTGGGTTCCAGCTAATCCCAATTAAGTCCCAAATTCTGTCCTTTAGGTCCTTATTTAGAAAAATAGTCGGGGAGGGAGAATCAAGATGGCTGAATAGCAACAGCTCTGGATTGCAGTTCCCAGTAAAAACGCAGAGGGTGAGTGATCACCGCATTTCCAAATGAATTTTTACTGCCCACAGACCAGGAGATTCCCAAGTGGAAAAGCCCCCCAAGTGGAAAACTTCCCCAACCTAGCAAGGCAGGCCAATATTCAAGTCCAGGAAATACCAAGAACACCACAAAGATATTCCTCAAGAAGAGCAACTCCAAGGCACGGAATTGTCAGATTCACCAGGGTTGATATGAAGAAAGAAATGCTAAGGGCAGCCAGAGAGAAAGGTCCGGTTACCCACAAAGGGAAGCCCATCAGATTCACAGCAGATCTCTCAGCAGAAACCCTCCAAACCAAAAGAGAGTGGGGGCCAATATTCAACATCCTTAAAGAAAATAACTTTCAACCTAGGATTTCATATCCAGCCAAACTAAGCTTCATAAGCAAAGGAGAAAATAAAATCCTTTAAGAACAAGCAATTGCTCAGAGATTTCAACACCACTAGGCCTGCTTTACAAGAGTTCCTGAAAGAAGCACTAAACATAGAAAGGAACAACCAGTACCAGCCACTCCAAAAATGTATCAAATGATAAAGAGCATCGACAAAATGAAGAAACCGTGTCAACTAATGGGCAACACAAACAACTAGCATCAAAATGGCAGGATCAAATCCACACATAACAATATTAACCCTAAATGTAAATGGGCTAAATGCCCCGATCAAAAGAGACAGGCAAATTGGATAAAAAGCCAAAATCCATCCGTGTGCTGTATCCAGGAAACCCATGTCACATGCAAGGATACACAAAGGTTCAAAATAAAAAGATGAAGATCTACCAAGCAAATGGAGAGCAAAAAAAAGCAGAGTTGAAATCCTAGTCTCTGATAAAATAGACTTTAAACCAACAAAGATCCAAAGAGACAAAGAAGGGCATTACATAATTGTAAAAGGATCAATGCAACAAGAAGAGCTAATGATCTTAAATATATATGCACCCAATACAGGAGCACCCAGGTACATAAAGCAAGTTCTTAATGACCTACAAAGAGACTTAGACTCCGACATAATAGTAGGAGACTTTAACACTCCACTGTCAATATTAGACAGATCAATGAGACAGAAAATTAACAGGGATATCCAAGACTTGAACTCAGACCTGGACCAAGCAAACCCAATAGACATTTACAGAACTCTCCACCGCAAATCCATAGAATATACATTCTTCTCAGCACCACATCACACCTACTCTAAAATTGACCACGTAAGTGGAAGTAAATCACTCCTCAGCAAATACAAAAGAATGGAAATCATAACAGTCTCTCAGACCACAGTGCAATCAAATTAGAACTCAGAATTCAGAAACTAACTCAGAACTGCACAATTTCATGGAAACTGAACAACTGGCTCTTGAATGTTGACTGGATATATAATGAAATGAAGGCAGAAATAAAGATGTTCTTCGAAACCAACAAGAATGAAGACACAACATACCAGAATATGTGGGACACATTTAAAACAGTGTCTAGAGGGAAATTTATAGCAATAAATGTCCACATGAGAAGCAAGAAAAGATCAAAAATTGACACCCTATCGTCAATATTAAAAGAGCTAGTGGAGCAAGATCAAAAATCTCAAAAGCTAGCAGAAGACAAGAAATAACTAAGATCAGAGCCAAACTGATGGAGATAGAGTCACAAAAAACCCTTCAAAAAATTAATAAATCCAGGAGCTTATTTTTTGAAAAGATCAATAAAATAGACCACTAGCCAGATTAATAGAAAGAGAATAATCAAACAGATGCAATAAAAAACGATAAAGGGGATATCACCACAGATTCCAGAGAAATACAAACCACCCTCAGAGATTACTACAAACAACTCTATGCATATAAACTAGTAAACCTGGAAGAAATGGATAAATTCCTGGACACTTGCACCCTCCCAAGCCTAAACAAGGAAGAAGTTGAAACCTTGAATAAACCAATAACAAGGGCTGAATTGAGGCAGCAATCAATAGCCTACCAACCAAAAAAAGTCTGTATATATGTATATATACATACATACATATGTATGTATATGTGTGTGTATATACACACGCATACATATGTATGCGTGTGTATATACACACATGCATACATATGTATGCATGCATGTGTGTATATACACACGCATACATATGTACGTATATATACACACGCATATACACACATACATATGTATATATGCATGATGTATGTATATATGCATGTGTATGTATGCACATATATCCATATATTTATGTATGCATGCGTATATATGTAGATACACACACATGTATATACAGATATGAACATACATGTACATATATGTACACATATATACACGTGTACATGCATGCATCTATGTGTATGTACATAAACACATATATACATACATATATACATGTATATACTCATGTATATATGTATTACATATATGTATGATATGTAGGTATATATATGTATATATGTAATACATATTACGTGTGTGTATATACACATACATACATATATACATATATACATATATATCCTTTTATATACACATACATACATATGTATGTATATGTGTGTGTGTGTCTGTGTGTGTGTGTATAAAAGAAAAAAAGGAAAATAGTCCTTGGCCTGGTTGCCTTTAAATGTTTAATTCCACTTTCACAAGGAGCCCTGTCTGCTCTGGCCCTTTTCCTCCTAGATGACAGAAGTTAGGATAATATGGTGACGTAATTAACGATAGTCTTGGTTGACAGATCATTTTTTGGGTAGTTTGGAATGACATCTATGAAAAGCTTATCTCTGGTGGCTTAGCTTAGTTTGTCCACTAGGTGGCAGCAGTGCACAAGCTGTGGGAGACCAAGTTCTCTAGAGGACAAAATGCAATGTCCGTCCCTAAGAAAGAAGAGTACAGAATGCAGTATCTTTCCTAAGGAAGCACTCCGTCAGCTGTAGCAGGATGGGGACCTGCATTACATCCATGAGGAGACTCTGAGTTGAGAGAGTTACATATTAATACATAATGATGTGTAGATTTAGCAAGAGGCACTAAAATAGTTAATTATTAGGGGTCAAAATCTCAGATCCCCTTTTTAAGTAAATTGGTTTTCCTGATAGAGGCGCCCTGTGTTCCGGTAGGGTTTGTGTGCAGAGCTGATTGCAAGGAGATGCAGGCTTGCTGGGGCTTCTGTAGAACGGGACTGTGCTGGAGTGGGCTGTGTACAGGGTGTGATACCACGGCTGCAGGGAGCTCACTTGCAGGTGTCTGCTGGAATAAATTGGGTGCAGGAAGACTGTGAGTTATTGTCACAGGAAGGCTGTGTGTCCTGGACCATGAAGAACGGCAGGCTTGTAGCTTATTTGCTTCTTTTTGCTTTCCCCTGCTCCCAGCAGCCTGTTTCCCTAATTAGGACTTCACAGTTTGCAGTGCTGTCAAATTAGCTAACCAGATACAATGGGAATCAGGTTCTCATTCTCTCTTGTGGCCTGTTTTGGGACTTCATGTTGAAATCCTGTCGTCAGAACCTCTCTCTCTGTCCCTCTCTATTTCTCTCTTTCTCTCTCTCTCTCTGTCAACAGACACTGTAAATTACCAGTGACTGGTCAATTGCCACTATTCTTTGTCTCCTTCCCTCCTGTCCCTGAGTTTGGCTCTCTTACCCAAGCCTGGCTTTCATATGACACTGGATATATGGAGAATGAGGCTCTGCACTGTCACTGCATTTCTGTTATCTCTGTCTTATCAGCATTGTCATTAACTATAAACCACAAGGGCTCAAGGGATCCTCCTGCCTCAGCCTCCTGAGTAGCTTCGATTACAGGTATTCTGATACCTGAAATAGGTAATACATTAGCTGCCTATATGCTATTCATGCCAATTCATTTGTCTGTAGTAATTAAGGCCTAGCACCTTAGGTGAATGAAACATAGGCCAAATAAGCTTTTAAAATAACCATTTAAAATAAAACAAGTTTTATTAGTTGGGTCGTTTATTACTATCAATTTTCCAAAGTTTTAAAAGTGTTCTGGATTCAAGTTTCTACTGGAGAAATGCCTTTTGAGTTAAATATAGGGAAAGCATTCCATCTTTTAGTGTTAGTAGGATGTTAGCTATAAATTTTTTGTAGCTAAGCTTTATAATAGGTTGAAGAAGTTCCTGTCTCTTCATGGTTTACTGAGAGTTGCCATTTTTCAAAATTGTGAATGAGGGGAGTCAAGATGCCCGAAGAGACACAACTCTGGTGCACAACACCCAGTGAGAGAGAGACAGAAATCCAGAGAGCTCCTAGCTCCAACTGAGGTACCAGGTGCATTTCAGCGGGTCTGGTGGTCTGGTCCGATGGTGAGCAAAGCCCAGGCAGGGCAGACTGAAGTGGGGAGGGGTGCCGCTTCACCCAGAAAGGGCATGTGACTGGTGAGTCAGAGGCTCCCCCTCTGGCACTCTGGTACAGATAGAGTGTTTCCCCCAAAGCCTCAGCAATACACAGAACAGGGGATCTTTGCCAGTCAAGTGCTGGGAATAACAAGTGCAGAGTTGAATAATAACAGGACGATGTCCTGGATTGGCGCACAGATCTAAGCAAAGGCATAAGCCCATGAGCAGGCAGGGAGAGCCTGTGGACTGAGCTATTGCCCACCCCACACCACCTGGAGAGAGAGGGAGCTGAAATCGGGGAGATGGGTGGTGCAGCTGGGTGATTCCCTACCCTCCCCCACAAGCCCCAGAGGGCTGAAGCACTAACTCTAGCGGGTTACACAGCCAGTGCCATAGTCTGAGGTGAACCCTGAATGATCCAGCCCTGTGGAGGAAACACAACCCACCATTAAAGAGGCGGGGCTAGGCTTCATGTTTTAATAGAAAACACAGGAAGCCTACTTAGCAACGGGTCAGTGTTCTTGACCACCCAGCAGTGCATCCAGGTCAGCGGAAGAGGCAGGCCTAATCTCCCAGTGTAAACAAAAAAGACACCGGAAGCTTACCTAGTAACCTGAAGGAGTCCCTAGAAACCCAGTATCGCCTCCACAGGCAGACAAGCAACCTCATCAAGCAGCTCCCTGAAATCACAGGCAGGTAAATCCAAAAGATGGGAAAAAACCAGAACAAAAAAGATGAAACCATCAAAGACCAGAACACCTCTTCTCCTTCAAGTGATCACAACTCCTCAACAACACAGGAACACTACTTGACCAAGGAGTGCAACCAATTGACAGAAACAGGCTTCAGAAGGTGGATAATAACAAACTTTTCTGAGCTAAAGGAATACGTCCTAACTCAATGTAAAGAAACCAAAAACGCTGAAGAAAGGTTAGACGAAATGCTAACTAGAATAACCAGCTTAGAGAAGAACATAAATGACTTGATGGAGTCGAAAAACACAGCAGGAGAACTAAGTGAAGCAAACACAAGTTTCAATAGCCGAATCGATCAAGCAGAAGAAAGGATATCAGAGATTGAAGACCAACACAATGAAATAAAAAGAGAAGGCAAGACAAGAGAAAAAAGAGTGAAAAGAAATGAACAAAGCCTCCAAGAAATATGGAATTATGTGGAAAGACCTAATCTATGCTTGATTGGTGTACCTTAATATGACAGGGAGAAAGAATCCAAGCTGGAAAACACACTCCAGGATATTATCCAGAACTTCCCAAGCCTAGAAAAGCAGTCCAACATTCAAATCCAAGAAATACAGAGAACTTCACAAAGATATTCCTCAAGAAGAGCAACCCCAAGGCACATAATCGTCAGATTCACCAGGGTTGAAATGAAGAAAAAAATGCTAAGAGCAACCAGAGAGAAAGGTCAGGTCACCCACAGAGGGAAGCCAGTCAGATTCACAGCAGGTCTCTCAGCAGAAACCCTACAAGCCAGAAGAGAGTGGGGGCCAATATTCAATATCCTTATAGAAAAGAACTTTCAACCCAGAATCTCATATCCAGCCAAACTAAGCTTCATAAGTGAAGGAGAAATAAAATCCTTTTGGACAAGCAATTACTGAGAGATTTCATCACCACCAGACCCGCCCTACAAGAGCTCCTGAAAGAAACACAAAGCACAGAAAGGAACAAGTACCAGCCACTGCAAAAGCACACCAAATGGCAAAGACCAAAAATGCAATGAAGAAAACGAGTCAGCTAATGGGCAGGAAAACCAGCCAGTAACTAAATGGCAGGATCAAATTCACACATAACAATAATTGAATGTAAATGGCCTAAATGCCCCAATCAAAAGATACACACTGGCAAACTGCATAAAAAGTCAAGACCCATTGGTGTGCTGTATTCAGGAAACTCATTTCACATACAAAGACACACATAGACTCAAAATAAAGGGATGGAAGAATATTTACCAAGCAAATGGAGAACAAAAAAAAGCAGGAGTTGCAATCCTAGTCTCTGATAAAATATACTTTAAACCAACCAAGATCAAAAGAGACAAAGAAGGGCATTTCATAATGGTAAAAGGATCAATCCAACAGGAAGAGCTAACTATCCTAAATATATACCCACTTAACACAGGAGCACCCAGATACATAAAGCAAGATCTTAATGACATAAATCGAGATTTAGACTCCCACACAATGATAGTGTGAGACTTCAACACTCCACTGTCAATATTAGACAGATCAATGAGACAGAAAATTAACAAGGACATCCAGGACTTGAATGCAGAGCTGGACCAAGCAGACCTAATAGACATATACAGAACACCCCAACCCAAATTCACAGAATATACATTTTTTTCAGCACCACACTGCACTTACTCTAAAATTGACCACATCATTGGAAGCAAATCACTCCTCAGCAAATGCAGAAGAAGGGAAATCATAACAGTCTATCACACCACAGCACATTCAGATTATAACCCAGGATTAAGAAACACACTCAGATCTGCACAACCACTTGGAAACTGAACGACCTGCTTCTCAGTGTCGACTGGATAAACAATGAAATGAAGGCAGAAAGAAAGATGTTCTTCAAAATTAAAAACTTACCAGAATCTCTGGGACACCTTAAAACAGTGTCGAGAGGGAAATTTATATCAAAAACTGCCCACATGAGAAACAAGGAAAGATCAAAATTGATACCCTATCATCAAAATTGAAAGAGCTAGAGGAGGAAGATAAAAAAAAACTCAAAGGCCAGGCGCGGTGGCTCACGTTTGTAATCCCAGCACTTTGGGAGGCCGAGACGGGTGGATCACGAGGTCAAGAGATCGAGACCATCCTAGTCAACATGGTGAAACCCCGTCTCTACTAAAAATACAAAAATTAGCTGGGCATGGTGGCGCATGGCTGTAGTCCCACCTACTTGGGAGGCTGAGGCAGGAGAATTGCTTGAACCCAGGAGGCGGAGGTTGCGGTGAGCCGAGATCGCGCCATTGCACTCCAGCCTGGGTAACAAGAGCGAAACTCCGTCTCAAAAAAAAAAAAAAAAAAAAAAAAAAAAAACTCAAAAGCTAGCAGAAGACAAGAAATAGCTAAGATCAGAGCTGAACTGAAGGAGACAGAGACACAAAAACTCTTCAAAAAAATCAATAAATCCAGGAGCTGGATTTTTGAAAAGATCAACAAAATAGACCATCAGCCAGATTAATAAAAAAGAAAAGACAGAAAAATCAAATAGCTGCAATAAAAAATGATAAAGGGGATATCACCACAGATTCCACAGAAATACAAACTACCATCAGAGATTACTACAAACAGCTCTGTGCACATAAACCAGTAAACCGGGAAGAAATGGATAAAGTCCTGGACACTTGTACTCTACTAAGACTAAACCAGGAGCAAACTGAAACCCTGAATAGACCAATAACAAGGGCTGAAGTCGAGGCAGCAATCAATAGCCTACCAACCAAAAGAAGTCCAGCTCCAGACAGGCTCACAGCTGAATTCTACCAGATGTACAAAGAGGAGCTGGTTCCATTCCTTCTGAAGCTGTATCAAACAATACAAAAAGAGGGAATCCTCCCTAACTCATTTTATGAGACCAACATCATCCTGATACCAACCAGGCAGGGACTCAACTAAAAAAGAAAACTTGGCCGGGCGCGGTGGCTCAAGCCTGTAATCCCAGCACATTGGAAGGCCGAGGCGGGTGGATCACGAGGTCAAGAGATTGAGACCATCCTGGTCAACATGGTGAAACCCCGTGTCTACTAAAAATATAAAAATTAGCTGGGCATGGTGGCGTGTGCCTGTAGTCCCAGCTACTTGGGAGGCTGAGGCAGGAGAATTGCTTGAACCCAGGAGGTGGAGGTTGCAGTGAGCCAAGATCACGCCATTGCACTCCAGCCTGGGTAACAAGAGGGAAACTCCATTTCAAAAAAAAAAAAAGAAAACTTTAGGCCAATATCCATGATGAACATTGATGCAAAAATCTTCAATAAAATACTAGCAAACCAAATGCAATAGCGCATCAAAAAGCTTATTCATCATGATCAAGTAGGCTTCATCCTGGGGATGAAAGTCTGGTTCAACATATGCAAGTCCATAAACATAATCCATCACATAAACGGAACCAAAGACAAAAACCACATGGTTATCTCAATAGATGCAGATAAGGCCTTAGACAAAATTCAACAGCCCTTCATGCTAAAAACTCTCAATAAACTAGGTATCGATGGAACATATCATAAAATGATAAAAGCTATTTATGACAAACCTACAGACAATATCATACTGAATGGGCAAAAGCTGGAAGAATTCCCTTTCAAATCTGGCACTAGACAAGGATGCCCTCTCTCACCACTCCTGTTCAATATAGTATTGGAAGTTCTAGCCAGAGCAATCAGGCAAGAAAAAGAAATAAAGGGTATTCAATTAGGAAAAGAGGAAGCAAAATTGTCGCTATTTGCAGACTACATGATGGTATATGTAGAAGACCCTATTGTCTCAGCCCCAAATCTCCTTAAACTGATAAGCAACTTCAGCAAAGTCTCAGGATACAAAATCAATGTTCAAAAATCACAAGCATTCCTATACACTAATAACAGACTTAAAGAGAGCCAAATCAAGAATGAACTGCCATTCATAATTGCTACAAAGAGAATAAAATACCTAGGAATACCACAAACAAAGGATGTAAAGGACCTCTTCAAGGAGAACTCCAAACCACTTCTCAATGAAATAAGAGAGGACACAAACAGATGGAGAAACATTCCATGCTCATGGTTAGGAAGAATCAATATTGTGAAAATAGCCATGCTGCTCAAAGTAATTTATAGATTCAACACTATCCCTATCAAGCTACCTATGGGCCCCTCTCATTCACAGAACTGGAAAAAACTACCTTAAACTTCATATGGAATCACAAGAGAGCCTGCATGGCCAAGTCAATTCTAAGCAAAAAGAACTAAGCTGAAGGCATCACACTGCCAGACTTCAAACTATACTACAAGGCTAGAGTAATCAAAATAGCATGGTACTGGTATCAAAACAGAGATATAGACCAATGGAACAGGACAGAGGCCTCAGAGGCAACGCTACACATCTACAACCATCTGATCTTTGACGAACTTGACAAAGTACAAGCAATGGGGAAAGGATTACCTGTTTAATAAATGGTGTTGGGGAAACTGTCTAGCCATGTGCAGAAAGCAGAAACTGGACCCCTTTCTGACACCTTGCACTAAAATTAACTCCAGATGGATTAAAGACTTAAACATAAGACCTAACACCATAAAAATCCTAGAAGAAAATCTAGGCAAAACCATTCAGGACATAGACAAGGACTTCATGATTAAAACACCAAAAGCATTGGCAACAAAAGCCAAAATAGACAAATGGGATCTAATTAAACTCCAGAGCTTCTATATAGCAAAAGAAACAATCATTAGAGTGAAATGGCAGCCAACAGAATGGGAAAAAATTTTTGCAATCTACCCATCTGACAAAGGACTTATATCCAAAATCTGCAAAGAACTAAAACAGATTTATAAGAAAAAAACAAACCCATTCAAAAGTGGGCAAACGATATGAGAGACACTTTTCAAAAGAAGACACATATGAGGCCAAGAAACATATGAAAAAATGCTCATCATCACTGGTCATTAGAGAAATGCAAATCAAAACTACACTGAGATACCATCTCACGCCAGTTAGAATGGCGATCATTAAAAAATCTGGAGACAATATATGCTGGAGAGGATGCGGAGAAATAGGAACACTTTTACACTACTGGTGGGAGTGTAAATTAGTTCAACCATTATGGAAAACAGTGTGGCAATTCCTCAAGGACCTAGAAATAGAAATTTCATTTGACTCAGCAATCCCATTACTGGGTATATATCCAAAGGATTATCAATTGTTCTACTATAAGGACACATGCACATGAATGTTCATTGCAGCACTGTTTACAATAGCAAAGACTTGGAACCAACCGAAATGCTCATCAATAATAGACTGGACAGGGAAAATGTGCACATATACACCATGGAATACTATGCAGCTATATAAAATGATGAGTTCAAGTCCTTTGTAGTGACATGGATGGACCTGGAAACCATCATTCTCAACAAACTGACAAACAGAAAATCAAACACCACATGTTCTGACTCATAGGCGGGTGTTGAACAATGAGAACACATGGACACAGGGAGGGGAGCATCATACACTGAAGTCTGTGGGGGGAGGAATTAGGGGAGGGACAGTGGGGGGTAGGGAGTTGGGGAGGGATAACATGCGGACAAATGCCAGATATAGGTGATGCGGATTGAGGCAGCAAACCACATTGCCATGTATGTAACCTATGCAACAATCCTGCATGTTCTTTACATGTGCCCCAGAACCTAAAATGCAGTAAAATATGTTTTTAGATATATATATAAAATGCCAGTCTGGGGAGATGCTCTGTGGAAATAATGTGATATAGGTCAAATGGGTATGGAGCACTTGGGGAGTTAGAATACATTTATGAAAGGTTGTTTAATTTGGTTAATTATTTTTCAAAATTATTTGATCACAGCATCATTTTCTTACATGACACTAATAAAATCCTTCCAAACTAAAATTATTTGGGATACATTTAGAGAAATATATAGATATGGCTAGTATCTAGTAGGTACTAGATACATGTCTGGCTTTTGTGATCACATAGATACTTCTTACTTATAAAAGTATATTAAATTCCTATTTTAGTAAGTCTTTTTTTTTTTAAAGAGCAGTTACCAAATTTTAACATATCTTAATGGGATGACCATGGTTTTCATTTGCTTCTCCTGAAGTGACAAATGATATTAATTCATGGATGTTATTTTATAACAAAGCTGCTATCAATTTGTGTAGAGTTTTATTTAGAATGTTAGATCAATATTTATAGTTGAGCTAGGTCGAAGAGTTTTTTAATGCCTATGTTAGTTTTGTCGGGGTTTGACATTTAGGACTACGGTAGCTTCTGAAATTAATCAGGTTTCTGAGGGAAGGTGTTCTCTTCCCAGGGCCCACAAGGTGGCGTAGTTTTAAGAGCAAGAATTTCCCAGCGCCATGCCCCCCTCCCATCTCTCTCCATCCGGGAGATTTATGTTTGAATTTCACGGACACGGGAAGAAACTAAGAGTCAGTCACTCCAGCGGAAGTTGTGAGAAACTCCTTTCATTGGCCAGGGGTCTTGGAGAAGGTGAGGGTTCCTCCCGGGTTAAAAGTCCCCTCTTCCACACCCCTTCACACTCCAAGTTTGGGTCCCCTTCCACAAGCACTCCCTTCGTGGAAGCCATCCTTCTCTCTCCTGGATTTCCCCTCTGGAGTCCCTTTCCACACTCTCTCGTGGAAGCCTGTCTTCCCCTCCTAAACTCCATCTCTCTGTTCCCTTCCACTCAGTGTGGAAGCTGCTTTCCTCTCCTGGATTCCATCTTTCTGGATTCTCTCACTCAGTGTGAGTTAGCTGTTTCTTTCTCTCTCCTCCTCCTGTTTCTCTGTCTCTAAATAAATCACGTTCTACACACACTTTTGAGTCCGGCATTTACCGCGCATTGCGCGGTGGGCCCCTCTCATTCTTGAGAGGGCAGGGGACCAAGAACCTGGAGAAACATCCTCTCAGGGGAGCTGAGGGCACCCCGAACCCCTGAACCCCAATATTACATTTTGGCGAGCCAGCCAGGAGAGGGGTACAACCCGGAAAGGGGGTACAACCAGGAAAGGGGTACAGCCGGAGAGCACGACTTCAAAATTGTGAGTAAAACCAGCCCCATTCTGTCCTGTCTCTTTAAGAACCCGTGAAGCGGCCGCAGCGAATTAGGGCTGCGGGGAACCTGAGCCGGGGTTCGGAGGCACGACCCAGCCCCCTCTTAAGCAGCGCAAAAGGGAAGTTTTTTTTACCTTCAAGCTCTCTCTCTGCTTTCCGTCTCCTTCTCTATCCTTTGGATATTATCTCTGGGACCAAAACCTGAGGGAGCCTGTGGGGCGAGCGGCGCACAGCCCCGGGCCTTTCGCTCCTTGCCGGCGGGAACAGCCCAGCCTCGGGCAGGAGAAAACAGCGGGGAGGGGCGAGGTGCAGCCGGAGCCTGCGGGGACCGGGGAGCGGCGGCCTGGCACGCGGCTCTGGCAGGCCCCTCCGGCACTCCCCAGTCCCAGGCGGCAGGGTAAGACGTCTCCCCAGGGCGTTTGCCCCGGCCACGGGTCCCTGCGTGGGCAGTAGCTCGGGAGTGGCCCAGGCGAGCAAGTGGTTCTGGCGGGGTCAACATGGCGACCAAAAGCCGCGGGCGCGGGGGAAGTCCCGGCCCAGCAGCAGCTGTGAACGCGGCTCTGACACTGACGCGGCAAGCGGCTTTTTCCCTCAGCTGGTGCTCTGAGGGCGGGGAAGCAGCTGAAGCGGCTGATGGCCATCAGCCCCGCCCGGCTTTTAGGCAGGCCTCAGGGTGCAGCATTCTCATTCAAAATACGGCTGCGGACAGCTTTCTGCCTTCTCCTGATGCCGGGGCCCTTTGCACAGCTGGTTGAGGTGCAGGGCCTGCAACGTCAAGGTTGCTGGTTCAAATTCCTGGTGGAGCCAGTTTTGAATTGGTGAAAACTTTTGGCAAAATTGAGAAGCTGAAGGCGATGGGACTTGGTGTTTGGTGTATGCTTTGTCTTGCTTAGGATTGGCTCGCTCTCTGGCAGAACGTTTCCATCTAGAAGATCATAGTTAAACCGGTTCCAGAGCCAGTCAGTGGCAGGTCTCACAACCTTAAAATCATAAGTATATGATTTGAAGCATATATATTTTTTTTTTTTTGAGACGGAGTTTCGCTCATGTTACCCAGGCTGGAGTGCAATGGCGCGATCTCAGCTCACCGCAACCTCCGCCTCCTGGGTTCAGGCAATTCTCCTGCCTCAGCCTCCTGAGTAGCTGGGATTACAGGCACGCGCCACCATGCCCAGCTAATTTTTTGTATTTTTAGTAGAGACGGGGTTTCACCGTGTTGACCAGGATGGTCTAGATCTCTTGACCTCGTGATCCACCCGCCTCGGCCTCCCAAAGTGCTGGGATTACAGGCGTGAGCCACCGCGCCCGGCGCATATATTTCTTAATATGAGAGAGGAAGCCTTACATGTTCAGGATGTTTTCTCCTAACTGGTATCACAGTTGAGGCTTCAAGAGGCCATTCCACTGGGCCCCTAGGTTTTATCAGAGTTGCCCTTTCCAGGGAAGCGCTCGTTGAGAGAAGTAACTAGCATGGGCATGAGCCCATCATTTCTCTTGTTTGGCTGTGAAGTGAGTTTCTGGGCCAGAAGCAGTGCTGCTTGGAATGATGGGGGATGAGGTATTCTGTAGGTCTACAGATAATTATTTTTGCTTTGTTTTGTTTTTGAGGTGGAGTCTTGCTCCGTGGCTCAGGCTGGAGTGCAGTGGCACAATCTTGGCTCACTGCAACCTTGTCCTCCCATGTTCAAACAATTCTCCTGCGTCAGCCTCCTTAATAGCTGGGATTACAGGCATTCATCACCACATCTGGCTAATTTTTGTATTTTTAGTAGAGACGGGGTTTCACCACATTGGGCAGGCTGGTCTTGAACTCCTGGCCTCAGGTGATCTGCCTGCCTTGGCCTCCCAAAGTGCTGGGATTACAGGCGTGAGCTGCTGCGCCCAGCCAGTCCACAGATAATTGTACTGGTAGAAACATTTTTACCCAGAAAGGCAAATGCACATCTATTCCAGTGAGGTCAAGTTTATGCCTCCACCTTTGTGGAAGTGGTCAGGGTAACCATCCACTGCCAGGCAGCTGGCTTTCTTCCCAGGGAAAGGGGCCACCATGCAAGCCCATTGTTGGTCTCTAATGTTGACAGATTAGGCAGAGGTGTTAACTGTATTAGCCTTGGTGGAGAGTTCGTGTTAGTGCTCATGCAAACATCCCCATCCCTAACACCAAGTCCTCTTGCGCATGGACAGACAGATGTTCCGTGACTCCTGATGGGGCTATGACCTGACAAACCCATCATTAAGTTGAAAACATCTAGGTGAAACATGTATTTAATATGCCTAACCTACTGACCCTCGCAGCTCAGCCTGGCCTACCTTAAACATGCTCAGGACACTTATATTAGCGTATACCTGGTCAAAACCATCTAACACAAAGCCTGCTTTGTAATAAAGCATTGAATATTTCATGTAATTTACTGAATACTGTACTAAAAGTGAAAAATAGAATGGTTATATGGGTACTTGAAATACAGTTTCTACTGAATGCCTGTAACTTGTGCATCATCATGAAGTCAAAAAATCCTAAGTCGAGCTGTCATTAAGTCAGTGTACAGAGCAAGAACTGGGTTGCTGGGAAGGGAACCAGCTCATACCCACCTAGGTGGGCTCTTAACAGAGCCTCCACTGCAGTGGCATGCATATCTCTGCTTATTCTCAGAGATCCAGCCACAGATGCCCTTGCCATTAATTTTCCAATCCTGTTGTCTCCAGGTCCCTAACAAACTGCCAAACCATTAGCCACTCGCCATGAGTCAGTGTAGCTATACTTCAGGCTACCTCTTCTAAGAGGACAACAGATGTACTGATGGAAGTTCCTCCTTCTGCCTTTTGGGGCACTACTGATTGGCTTCCAATAAGCAGCTGCCAGTTACTGTATTGTACAGAACTACCTGTAAGTCAGAACCTTCCTCCCTCCTCAATCAATGAGTCGGAAGTAACTCCCCATGAGGTTGTAGGAGTGGACTGAGGGAGAAGATGCAAGAGCAGGAGCAGCTTTCAGGGGATCTGAGATAGATGCTCATGCAGGTCACCTGTGCTTTCTGCACCTCCTTGAGCCTCATTCATTAGCCATTTCTATCTGGAAATGTCTGGCTCTGGACCTGTACATCCCCTGCTTTATGAGTCACACAGACAGCACCCCATCCGTGATGAGAAGCTCAGCCAACATAACCATATGACGTCCCATGGTCAGCTGTTCAGTCCCTGTCAGGTGTGTTGCAAGCCAGGAGCCATTTCTCAAAAGAAGAATAATTACCTGAAGAAGAGGGCAAGGCTTTGCTTCTAAACCTTAGAGCCCTGCAGGATGATTCTCCTGCTGAAGCTGTCAGAGGCTTCACACTGCATTGCTAGTTTCCATAGAGACTTCTAGCATTGTGCATATTCTGGGTCATAAGGCCCAGGTGACAGTGCAGTTTTCTCTGAAGCCTGAGCCTGCTGTAGACACGTTCTCGCCTCCAGTCCCTGATTAATACTGGAAGCCTAATGGGTGGATGGATCAAAATAGCACATTTAATGTGATGTGTTTCTTCCAAAATTAAAAAAGGAGACCCTCCATGTAGTTGCATCTCGTTTTCAGTGATAAGAGGAGAAAGGTACAACAATTTTCACTTTGGATAGAATACCCCAACACGCTCTGTTTAGTTTTAGGACTCATCTCTCATCCTCCAGCTTGCATTTGTCTTCTTCCTATGGTATCTAAGGAAGTTGCTATTTCTTGTGCATCAGGTCTTATCTGCATAACACTGCCAATGTAGTGGACCAGTAAGATGTAAAGACTGTTAAGATTTCTGCTCTGAGGCAAAAAGCTTGAAAGTGTACTATTGGTTTTGCCAGTTAAAACAAATGGCTTCTCACGTTTCTTGGAAACTGGTGGAAAGAGAACTAAGCACCTGCCACATTGGGTGCCACATACCAGATGCAATGAGTTGTGCTGATTTGCTCCAGGAAAGTTTTTGCATCTGGGGCAGCAGCTGAGATAGAAGGCAGCATCTGCTTAGGTTTACGATCACGTATGTTCTCCAAGATCCATCTGCTCCTGAGAGACCAAACAGATCTGTAGCATGAGAAAAGTGATACGTATCACCACTTCTTCCTTTGAGTCTTTGATGGTGGCATTAGTTTCTGCAGATTCTTCTAGGGATGTAGTAAAGCTTTGGGTTTCTGTCCTAGCAGAGGGGATGTTCCAGGGTCTCTCCGCTAGGATAGAAAGTAGTGCTCACTGTAGGGGTCAGAGAGCCACTGTGGGCATTCTGCATGCCTCATTGAGTGTGGTGACTCTAACTGTGCATCGAGGACATGAAGAAGTGATGGTAGGGATGTCCTTGTCCCTACTGGGCCTGCTGTGATTTGGACTTGGGCTAAAACGCCACTTGTCAGCTGACTATGAGGACACCCCATTCCTCCCACTTTGGCAGTGGATCACATGGATGTTTTGGGTCCCTGGGAATAAGCACCAGTTCCAAGCTAGGGGCTTGTAAGGCACAAAAGGTCCACAGATTCTTCTTTCTAGTGCATGATCTCCATTTCTTAAGGTTGCATGTCCTCTGGGAGAAGGCATGGAGGAGGACATATGTGCGACAGGGTTGCAGGGGCCTTCCTTAAGGTGACTTGGTCTCTTCAATGAAGGATCTGAGAAGTAGCTTATGTCTAGAAACTGGAGGGAAGCTTCTCCATTGGAATGATGCAAGACTCTCCACTGTGGTGACTCTGCAGACCAAGAGCTATGATAGGAGGCTGTGCAGGCACTGCATTCCCAGGGACCACTGTGGTCCATGAGCCACCTCATACCAAAGAATGTGGGGATCAGAAGATTCCCATTCACCAAGTAGCTCCTGCTGCTCATCACTCTAGATGTGTCCACCTTGAGTCTGACAGTAAGTGTTGCCGTTGGTCTCTGCTGGTCATTCCCCCCTGAAATCAGGGCACCCATCTCAGTACCCATCCTGCAAGGTCACACTGGCATCTGGGTTATGGGCCCCAGGGAGCTTTGCTAGGACACTGCTGCTTTGCCCACTGCTGTGATTCTCAGTGTCTTAGTCAAGAGAATGTTCTGTGAGCCCTCTTAGGGGATGGAGAAGAGGTGGGGCTGTGTGTACAGGTTGCATATGATAAATCCAGCCTGACATTCCCATCTTCATAAGCCTTTGAACTCTGTTCTTTACATTATACCAGAAAAGTTCTGGAATCCCAACCTTGGTCAATATAGGCTACCACTGAGTTATGATCGCCCAGCCAAGCAGACCATTGGAATCCATCTCAGCTACAGGGGCTAACATGTTCAATCCCACATCTGCAGTGGTTTGACCCCTGTCAGTACCCTTAGCCCTGTCTCATGCTGTGTCCTCTCCGCCTTGGTTCACCATCCTTACAGTTTACTCCTACACATGCTGCAAAGTTTCGATGAGCACAACTTTGCATTCTATTCCTTGGCCAAGAGAAAAAGGCTGAGGAGTCTTAGTTGGAGTCCACGAGGCTGCTGCTGGATGATTAATCAAGTAGCATGTGAATCCTTTTGTGTTACTGCCTTATACATGTTTTGCCTTTATGAGTTCAATTTCCAGTAGGGCCTCCTAGGAAGAGCTAAAGTGAATTTGTTGGTGGTCCCTTGAGGACTGGGTGAGCCACCTCCTGCATGCGTACTCTCTGTCTGGCCAGCGAGAACAACATCTAGAGCTCCTTTGAAGGCTTACCTTAGTTTGGGCTATTGGATAAAGAAAATAAGTCAATGTCATCATTTGAAAAGCCACAAAACTTTGAAACAATTTTTTAAGGAGACTTGAATGGAGTAACTGGTGTGTATTTTGCAAAGCCTGGGCGAAGCGCTGAAGCTGGCCCTAAGCAATGCGGGCCAACACGTTGAAGGCTTCTTTGAATGCTGGGTGTCCAGGGCTGTTAATGCCTTCCTTGCACCTGCTAGGAGGCTCAAAATAAAAATAACAACAACAAAATGAAAACAAAAAGTCGATATGGAAGGCCACCAGTGTCAACACATTCATTTCAGTTCTCATATATGACAATAATATTTGTATACTTCTGTCCATACTTGTCTTCTCTAATAAAATACATTTTTTCTTGCTAAAAACTTACACATAGCAAATTCTCATCAGTTTATTAGTTAAAACTGGACTTTCTGTAGGCAAAGGTGAGAATTCTTTGCAATGTCAAGGAGAACTGAGACACTTCACCTCTCAAAATGAGCTATTGCATTAATGCTGATATTTTTGGAAGCCTTTGAGCTTCCATTGCAAACCTCAACTTGTCTATAAGAATTTTACAGAACTTTAGAGAGTATCCGATCTCCAAGGAAGGGAGAACTTTACTCTCTAAAGTTCATATAAGCTCATACAAGTCATACAAGCTCTATTGCTTCATTCACTTCCTAGACAGCGAAAGTGAAGTTTGTAAGCATCTGTCAGAAAAGTGATGCAGTTAGGAACATGCAGTTATATGTCAGCTGACACTATGTCACTCAATAAACCACATAATTAACACAGGTATGTTCACAGGAAACACAGTGAGTGTTGGTCTTTGCTTAATGCAGTCTCAAGAAGACATTTTCAATTCTACAGGAGGCCTTCTCTTTCCCTTGCTAGAAAATTCACAGTCTTATAACATTTTTTGGCAGTATATAAAAGTACAAGGAAGAGGTGGTGTGGATTCCTTGACATTTCAGGGAGGACTGCAAAGGGTTCAGAGCTGTGCTTCTAGTTTTTGATGGCACAAGATGCCATTTAGAAGCTCCCCTGAATGCTCACTGTAGCCAGCTTTTAAGTGCAATGAGTTTGTTTGCTAACTACTATGATTTTGATATTAAAAAATCAAACAGCTACTATTGGATTGTTTGGTTTTGTGGATCCCTAGGACTTTCAAGTAGAACTTTAATTACAGTTCTAGGAATCCAGATAAACATTCAGAAGCTTCTGTGTATATTTGTGGAAGTCAGGAATAAGTTTAAGTTAGAATGCACCAACAAACTCCTCCATTTCTTCAGCCAAAAGCCTCTGCCTTCCTCATAGAAAGTACATCTGCATGGGATACCTGACATGGATTCCTTACAAGTTAAGAAAGCTCTGTGAAATCAACGTTTGGAAGTATCCATGGTTGGTAAATATGGTTATGGCAGAAGTGCCACAAAATATTACAGTAACTGCTTTACTGACACGCCTCTGATAGCACTTACTTTGTGAGAATTGGACTTGGGGGCTCATTTATAAATTTTTTTCTTTGAGATGGTATCTTGCTCCGTTGCCCAAGCTGGAGTGCAGTGGCGCAATCTCAGCTCACTGCAACCTCCGCCTCCCGGGTTCAAGCGATTCTTCTGCCTCAGCCTCCCAAGTAGCTGGGGCTACAGGCACATGCCACCACACCCAACTAATTTTTTTATATTTTTAGTAGAGACAGGGTTTTGTCATATTGGCTAAGTCTCAAACTCCTGACCTTGTGATCTCCCTGCTTCAGCCTTCCAAAATTCTGGGATTACAGACGTGAGCCACGGTGTCTGGCTTCATTTATAAATATTAACTGTTGGGGGAAGAGTTCAGAGTTTCTCTCTCTACTCTCTCAGCTTGGTAAGGGCTGATCAGAATTAATGATACAGACTGGGCCACATTTGTTCTCAGCTGGATTTCCTCTATGTTCATAGAGTATCTGGGGTGAATCCTACGACCTGTCTGTGAGAACCAGTTGAAAGCACAAGAGGTTCTAGTACTAAGCATTGATAACAGTGTCAGTATCCTTCCTCAGTCAATGCTGTAAGGCCGGGGTTGAAATTTAGCCAAGTTTCATGCTCCTTGATTCATGCCCCTCACTACTTACTCCAATTTCACTTTTTAAAAATGTAGGCACTATCCAATAATCTTTTTAGCAGTTGCAGGGAAGGAGTTGCTTGTGAATTGCTTTTGTTCCTAGTTTAGGTAGCATGAGGCATTCAAGCCGTGCTTTCACTTCCTAAGATTAGAAGTAGGACACTGGAGACTGTGTCTTTTGGTTCTTCTTTCTGAGAATTCTTTCAGATAGCTTCAGGTCCACTTCCTATAAGCAAATTAATATTTTGATTGTGAGATTTGCACTGGCCTTAATGAAGTATTCATCATTCAGCTGAAATCAATTTGGTGATAGCTGTACTGAGTACCGACAGAAATCCCCAAAATGTCTGGTCCTAAATTACAAGAGTTGGTTTGCCATGGTTGTCTATAAAATGTCAGAGAATCACAGCAGCTGCTTGTTTAAAGTTCGACTTTTGAAAGCAAAATAGAGCAGCCCTGAAAGTCCTGAGCTGGAGGAAGAAAAAGGAATCAGAAGAGTCAATAGAATGACATTTCCTGGCTTTCCTAAAAAATAATAGGCCTTGATAGAAATGTCCAACCATCATTTTCAATATCTAGGACACGAGTTTAATCACATGTGGTGGCTTAGGTCTCCCTGAAAGCTGAAGGAATCCTCACCAGCCTCTCCTACATGTCTATTTCCTGTGAATGAAATGGTAGCAGCCCATAAGCAGGGAAATGGTTTGATCATGCACCAGCTTCAGTACCAGTGATAGCAACAAACAACACAGGTACACCCCAATATTTCTCTTGTTATCTACTATTGGTTTCTGAATAACAGCATTTAGTTTTTTCTCAAACTTGAAAGCCTGAGCAGCAGCTATGCATTGTGAGTCTAGCTTTTAAACTTTTTGTAAGAAGCAAAAAGTGACATCTATCTATCTATCTATCTATATCTATCTATCTATCTATCTAACTATCTATCTGATGAAATATATTGAAGTGTGTAGCAAACTCAAATGCCCTCTAGGTGGAGTATTCACAGACACTGGCAGAAATCTCTAATTGGGCTGACTTTATCTATAACCAGGCAGTGCATATTGAAACTGGTATCTTGGCTCTCTGTGCATCTTTAGGGAAGCAACACCAGCTGCTCTTTGGAAATTTGCAAACAAACTTGCAGTTGTTCTCAGTAGTTCAAAGCAGGTGAAATCAAAGAGATATCACCAATCGGATTGTAGGGAGTTACGCGTTTTGGTTCTATTGAGCTTGTTAGCAACCCGGTCTCCTGAAATCTTGCAAGTAGTACATTCAGAACATACTATACTATTGCAGCAATAGTCTCTCTTTTTTCATGTTGTAGGATTTCTTCAGTTTTCCGGTAAACTCTGATTGCTTGTTCATATTTAAAAATGAGGCAATAGAAGGACTGACCGGGATCTTGGTGAGGGTGAACATGACCTGCTAACTGGGTGAAAGGGCAGGGGGACAGTCATTACATAAGTGCCCTCAAACTTTGTCATTGTCCTTACAAGGCTGTGGGCAAGGCAGCCTGTGTCCCCTAGCTGATGTTTTGCTTTTTTCCTTTTGCCTCTCTCTGACGTGTATGTGTGAGAGGAGACTATAGGCACTGAATTTCTCTGCTGCTTTGTGATGGGGTGGTGGACTTGTGCATACACAGACCTTCCATTAACGCCCTGTCTCCTGCCCCATCCTTTCTGTTTTCCCTGCCCTCTGAGCCTAGAGTCTGCAGGGTAGGTCTGTAACTTCCAAGGTTGGGTTCAAAGCCACGCATGCTCAGCACTGCTTCACTGACTATACCCCTCCATTCAGAGGTATATTGAGGGGCCTTCTCTACTGGTGAACTTCTCCCATTCTCTTCCTAATGCTTTAAAATGTGGCTGTAAACCTATTAGTAACAGGGCAGTGAGTTTCTAAGTAAGTAAAATGAAGCGTTTATCATTCTGCTACCTTTTGGGTGATGGTTCAATTACTTTAAGGAATCCATGCCAACTATTAATAACAATTATAGTTCATTAAAATCAAAGTACAGGCTGGGTGTGATGACTCAAACTTGTAATTCTAGAACTTTGGGAGGCTAAGGTGCTTGGAAGCCTGAGGCAGGAGGATTGCTTGAGGTCAGGAGTTCAAGACCAGCCTGGGCAACACAGTGAACCCTGTATCTATTAAAAAAAAATTGTACAACCTCACCATGATATAGGTGAAATGGAAAGGTCAGCGTATAGGAGTAGCCTGCCTACTCTTGTTTTTATTATCTTCCTGTGCATTCTTTTTTTCCCTGCTGGATTGTGTAATATAACAACCTTATTTTAAAAAGTTCAGCTGGGATTCAGATGCTTAATAGGTGCTATGCTTCCTGTGCTCTCCCCACCCCATCAGGTAGCCACTAACAGAATTGGAAATTAAAAACTTAAAGTAAGATTAATTATTATCCTCTGTTTTATACACTTGAATTAGTTATGTTAGTGAATATGAGGGCCCATAGATTTGGAGATTTAGGTCTTTTTAAAAAAAATAAAAGTAGGTCCCTGACCAGTATTTCTTTTAATGTGTTAATTAACTTGGAAATAAATACCTTTCAGTAAAATATAAGAAGGAACCCTAGATGGCGAAGAAACATATTAAAATATATTTAAGCTCATTAGTAGTAAAATGCAAATCAACACTAATAATAATAAGGCATCTTTTGCCTATAGAGTTAGCATCAACTTTGTAGAATGATAACAGTGCTACAAGGGAGCAGGAGGAAAGCATTGACAACAGGGATGTTTCTGGAGGAAAATCTGATGATAAATATAAAAAGCCTTAGTTATGCATATGATTATATCGAACAGTTTTGCATTTAGGAGCTTATCCTAAACTAAGAAACACTCATGTTTGAAAAAGATATAACTGAAAGAATGTTACAACAGTGCTATTCATTTACCAGAAGTTGGGACCAACCTAAATATCCAAAATGGGAAATTGCTATAGTCCCTTATGGTATACATAATGGAAATCAATATAGCCAAAATAATGTAGAATGTCTAGTAATGGGAAAATTCTCAAAATACATAGTTACAAAAACTGATAAAGCCTATGGGAGAATATTTTTAATTTGATTTCATTTTTATCTATTCTTCATTTATATGAAAAGAGAATCTGGAGAGTTATGAAGGCAAAGTTAATTGTCAAAAAGAAAAGAAAACAATTTTTTTTTTTTTTTTTTTTTGACACAGAGTCTGGTTCTGTTGCCCAGGCTGGAGTGTAGTGGCGAAATCTTGGCTCACTGCAGACTCTGTCTCCCGGAGGTTGCTTCCAATAGGTATCTAGGAGTCGCCTCTCTCCCTGGTTTTTCTTCCTGTCCCTCTTTTCCCCATGTCTCTCTGCCTCTTCTCCAAGTTTCTGATCCTTGCTAGTAGGACTTCATCTTAGGATTTCTTTCTAGCAGTTCCCTGCCTCAGCCTCCTGAGTAGCTGGGACTACAGGTGCGTGCTGTTACACTTGGCTAATTTTTTGTATCTTAGTAGAGACGTGCTTTCACCATGTGGCCCAACTCCTGAGCTCAGGCAATCCACCCTCCTCGACCTCCCAAAGTGCTAGGATTACAGGCACGAGTCACCGTGCTTGGTCAAAATTTTGTTAGTAGACTATTTTTTTTTTTTTAGAGTGGTTTTGGTTTATAGACGTATGAACAGGAAACACAGAATTCCCACATATCTGCTTACCTCCCACCCAATTTCTCCTATTATTAACATCTTGCTTTAGCGTGGTGCATTTGTAATAGCTAATGAGCCAATATCAATATGCTATTATTAAAGTCCTTGGTTTACTTTAGTGTTTGTTCCCAGTGTTACACATTTTATGGATTTGACAAATGTGTAATGATATGTATCCACCATGACAGTATCACACAGAGTAGTTTCTCTGTCCTAAAGTTTCCTGTGCTCCAACTGTTTATTCCCCATTCTCCCTAAGTCTCTGGCAACCACTAGTCTTTTTACTGTCTCCATAGTTTGTCTTTTCCAGAGTGCCATAAACACGAAATATGTAGCCTTTTCAGACTGGCTTCTTTCACTTAGCAATATGCATTTATGATTCCTGCATGTCTGTTCATGGCTTGTTAGCCTCTTTCTTTTAATCACTATTAATCATAGTTAATTGTATGGATGCCTCAGTTTGTTAATCTATACACCTATTGAAGGACATCTTGGTGACTTCCAAGCTTCACAACTATGAATACAGCTGTTGTAAACATTAGTGTACATTTTTAATGTGTGTGGACGTAAGTTTTCAACGCATTTGGGCAAATAACCAGGAAGTGTAATTGCTGCACCATGTGGTAGGAATATGCTTTATTTTGTAAGAAACTGCTCACTGTCTTCCAAAGTGGCGGTATCATTTTTTTTTTTATTCCCACCAGTCATGAGTGAAATTTCTTACTGCTCCACACCCTTGCTGGCATTTGGTGTTGTAGTGTGTTGGATTTTAGCCATTCTAATGTGTTATGTTATCTCCTTGTTGTTTTGATTTGCAATTCACTAATGACATATGATTGAGCATCTCTTCATATGTTTATTTGCCATTTGTATATCTTCTTTGGTGAAGCATCTGTTCAAATCTGTTGCCTGTTTCTTACTTGGGTACTTGTTTTCTTATTGTTGAGTTTTACGATTTTTGGGGGTCTAATTTTGGATACCAGTTCTTTATCAGAGAAGAGTTCTGCAAGTATTTTTTCCAGGTCTGTGGGCTTTGTTGTTTTATTCTCTGAACAATGTCTTTTGCAGAGCAGGTTTTAATTTTAATGACGTCTAACATATCACATTTCCTTTCACAGATTGTGCTTTTGGTATTATATTTAAAACGTCATTGCCAAACCCAAGGCTATCTAGATTTTTTTGGATGTGATGTTCTAGCAATTTTATAGTTTTGCATTTTATATATGGGTCTATAATCCACTTTGAGTTAATGTGTATGAAAAATGTAAGGTCTGTTTCTACATTCATTTTTTTTTCTTGTGCCTGTCCAGTTGTTTCAACATTGTTGAAAAGCCTACCTTTGCTTCATTGTATTGACTTTGCTCCTTTATCAAAGATCAGTCGGCTATAATTGGGTGAGTGTATTCTTTCCCAGTTATCTGGCTGTCTCTTCTTTCACCACCATCACACTGCTTTGATTAGTCTAGCCTTTTAATAAGTCTTGAAGGGTAGTGCTAGTCCCACTTAGTTCTCTTTCAATTTTGTGTTGGCTATTCTGGGTCTTTTGCCTTTTTGTATAAACTTTAGTATCAACTTGTCAATATCTACAAAACAGCTTGCTGGGATTTTGATCGGGATTGCATTGAATCTATAGACAAGTTGGAAAGAACTGATATGTTGACAATACTAAGTCTTCTTATCCATCACTATGATTTGAATATGTCCCCCATATTTTCATGTGTTGGAAACTTAATTGCCATTGTAACAGTTTTAGGAGGTGGGGTCTTTCAGAAGTGACTAGAATGGATTAATGCTGTTATCTTGGAAGCAGGTTGGTTATTGTGGGAGTGGGCTCCTGATAAAATGATAAGTTTGGTCCCACTTTTTTCTGGGTTTCATGTGCTCACTTGTCATGTGATGCTTTCTGTCATGGCATGCCCCTCATCCGATGTTGGTGCCATACTCTTTGACTTCCCAGCCTCCAGAACTGTGATCCTAATTTCTTTACAAATAGCTCAGTCTGTGACATTCTGCTCTAGCAGCAGAAAATGGACCAAGACATTAATATAAATGGAATATTTTCCATTTATTTAGATCTTTGAATTCTTCCACCAGTATTTTGCAGTTTCTTCATATAGATCCTGTACATTAAAAAATTTATAGCTCTTTCATTTTCTTTGGTGCTAATATAAATAATATTGTCTTTAAAATCTTAAATTCCAATTACTTCATGCTGGTAACAAACTTATTTCTAAGAGATCATAACCATATCAGAGGATGGGAACAGACATCTTTTATCTATCAAGTTATTAAATAAAATATTTTGTAGTAGTTGAATTAAAATATGTATCAAAATTTCATTTTAACATTAATGTAAAGGAAAAAGCTTTAATACATTAAAAAACTCACTTATGGATGATACATTTTAGGGGAAAAGAGAATGATCAGATAGTGATTTTTAAACTATATATTAAAAGTTATAGAAAAAAGAAAGGAATATTTGTCCAAAGAATTTATTGTCCCAACTGGCACACGTTTGAGAAAGCAAGGGTGCACTCTTAATGATTATACTGAGACAAACCTGGGTCTGTCCACTGCACTCAGTGATGTGTGGCCACTATTTCCTTGATGGACAGTCAGTGTAGATCGTGATTCATGATTTCCTAGAACAAGTCTTAATCCCATTAAAGTTTATCGGAAAATTGTGTAAGCATTTTATCAGGAACACTGTTTTCCTTTCACAGTGAGCTGAATTACGCCATATAAAAAGTTCTGTCCGAGGCTAGGCTTAGCACAATTTTTCTTTGATATTGCCTTTCGATCCTTATGGAGTCAGCTCCTGGTAGGTGTCTAGGAGTCACTTCTGTCTCCGGTTTCTCTTCCTCTCCTTCTTTTCCCCGTATCTCTCTGCCCTCTTCCCTAAGTTTCAGATCCTTGCTAGTGATACTCCATCATAGTATTTCTTAATAGTATTAGGAATAATAACGGCAAATTCTTACAGAGAGATTAACATATAACAAATATTGTTCTAAATGCTATCCATACACTTACTAACGAGAGTCCATTGAAGTAGATACTGTACATATCTCATTTTAGTTAAGGAAACTTAGGCACAAAGAGGTTAAACAGCTTGTCTAATGTCACACAGACAATAAGTGGTTGATCTAGATACAGCAGCCTGGAGCCCCTACTTGTAACCACTTTGCTATCCCGAGGAGCATCTTTCACACAAATTTCTGTTTCTCACATGGAACACTTTTTGCCTGGGCAGGGTAAATAAGAAAGCTGGGAGGGAAGAGGGATGGAAAACCATTGATCCACATTGAAAAAGATACCTGTCTTAGTCTGGTTGGGTTGCTACAACAAAATGCTACGAATTGGACTACTTATAAACAACAATAATTCAATTTTTCACAGTTCTGGAAGCTGGGAAGTGTAACATCAAGGTGGCAGCCGAGTTAGTTTGTGGTGAGGGCCAACTTCCTGGCTTTCAGATGGCAGCCTTCTCTCTGTGTGATCACATGGCCTCTTCTTTGTGTAGCAAAAGGATAATGGGAGGCTGGGCTGGTGGCTCGTGCCTGTAATCCCAGCACTTTGGGAGGCCTAGCCAGGTGGATCACTTGAGGTCAAGAGTTCAAGACCAGCCTGGCCAACATGGTGAAACTCCATATCTACTAATATTACAAAAGTTAGCTGGTCATGGTGGCTCATGTATGTAATCTCAGCTACTTGGGAGGCTCAGGCAAGATAATTTCTTGAACCTTGGGACAGAGCTTTCAGTGAACTGAGATTGTGTCACTGCATTCCATCATGGGCAACAGAGCAAGAATCTGTCTCAAAAAAAAAAAATGTATAAGGAGAGAGTTCTGGTAGCCTTTCTTTTCTTATAGGTACACTAATCCCATGAAGAGAGCTCTACCCTCATGACCTCATATAAAACTACATAATTATCTCCCAGAGGCCCTACATCCCAATATCATCACATGATGGGTAGGGCTCCAACATATGATTTTGGGGCAGCATAAACATTCAGTTCATAACAACACCTTCACATATGATGTATCAAAAGAATATTATGAACAAGTTAACATGGGTTGTCTCTGTGTAGAAAAACAAAAGTGATATATTTTTGCATATTTGTATTTGTCTTCAAAAGATATTTTACTTTTATATAGGAGAACACATGTTGTTAGAAGACCCCACAGTTTAAGAATTTCCTAGAATTTGCTTCTTTCTCAGTTTTGCATTGTGGTATGAAACATTCTCCCTGAATTCTAGAACAAAGTACTTACAGTAAGCACCATCTTTTAAAATAGGTGAAGTGACATTGTGGCATTCAGATCCACACTGAGTGTTGGCTCTGGCCTTTAGGGAAATTACAAACCAACTAAGCTAAGCTTTCAGCCCAGGCAGGGGAAGTTTCCTTCATACGTGCAGAGCATAATTATTGAATGCCCTTGCCATCCATTATTTCAGGTTCACTCCAGGACAAACCATAGATCATCCCCTCTCCTATTAAAGAACAAGCAGAAGAGGCTCCTGGGAATTACAATTAAGAGCAGCATAAATCAAACTGGAAAATTGCCTACAATTTCAACCATTTGTTCAGATACTTTCCCCGTCTCTCATTTTTGCCTGCTTTTTCTTAATTCTATTTTTTTCGTTAACATAGGATCCAATTACAGAGGAATGCTTTATCTTTCGTGAATCTAATAAACGAAAATAAAAAAGCTATAGTGCTAAAAAAGCTGCATTAGGAGCCCACATGCACCTAAAGAAAAAGAAAAACACTGAGGAAGTTTTCATAGAGGACAGCAGCACAGAGATGGCTGAAGCTATTCCCCAAAGGTTGCCAATCTCTATGGTGTTACCTCAGAGGTTATTGATTTTCCTAGACACTAAGACACATGAGCTCAGTACACAAAAAGTAGAAGTCTCATTTGTTATTGATTAAGTCTACTTGATATCAAAATAACCATTTGTACTTTAGGAGGCTGAGGCAGGCAGATGGCTTGAGCTTAGGAGTTCAAGACCAGCCTGGGCAACATGGTGAAACTCCATCTCTACAAACAACAAAAAAACAAAAAGATCATTTAAGTCATTGGAGAATGTAACTCAGTTCTGTGCACAAAACTCAATCCGACTAGTTTTGGGATCTTGGCCTTTTGTATCCTATGTTCAGTACTTCTATGTAAGAACTTGGATCCCATGCTTACAGGATGGAAACCAAAGGCCCTTTTCCCAAGAGAACCTTTTCTATGTTTTAAAGTTCTCTGTTAATATTGCTCCCTGGCTGAAGACCAAAGGAAAAAGAAGAAATCTAAGCATTTCACTTCTCCATCAGTAGCATTGGGAATGTGTTGACACAGAATTTAGATCTTTTAGTTGTAAAGAGTCTCACCACATGGACACCTGGAGTTTTCAGATTTCCCTTTCCTGAACTGGGGTCTTCATGCAAAGAAAAACATGATTAGAAAATTATAAATGGTTTCTGTGTCCTAGAGAATCAGGCTCAGTCTTCTCACCTAGGTTTTTTTTTTTTTAATATAAAGTTTATTGCGTTTTAGGTTTTGGGGTACATGTGAAGAACATGCAAGATTTTTGCATAGGTACATACATGGCAATGTGGTTTGCTGCCTTCCTCCCCATCACCTATATCTGACATTTCTCCCCCGTTATTCCTCCTCAACTCCCCACCCTCTGTTGTCCCTCCCCTAGTTCCCCCAACAGACCCCAGTGTGTGATGCTCGCCTCCCTGTGTCCATGTGTTCTCTTTGTTCAACGCCCGCCTGAGTAAGAACATGCAGTTTTTGATTTTCTGTTCTTGTGTCAGTTTGCTGAGAATAATGGTTTCCTAGCTTTTTTTTTATGCAACTGGCCTTGCTCTACTTCTCAGCTTGCATGCTCGTCCCATCCCTGGAGTCATCCCCATTGTTCTGCAGGCCCTCCGTGTTCACTTCTGTCTTTACAAATTCTCCAAGTGAAGAAGAGAATGGCTGTGTTTCTTGTAGGCATCCCTATAAAATTCTGCTATGCTTCAGAATCCTGCAATAATTTCATAATATGTTTTCTTTTCTTATCTTTTTTTTTTTTTTTTTGAGATAGGGTATTGCTCTGTCACCCAGGCTGGAGTGCGGTGGCATGATCACAGCTCACTGCAGCCTCGACCACCTGGGCTCAAGCAGTCTTCCCAGCTCAGCTTCCCAAGTGGCTGGGATTACAGGCGCACATCACCATGCCTGGCTGATTTTTAAATTTTTTGTAGAGATAGGGCCTTGCTATGTTGCCTGGGCTGGTTTTGAACTCCTGGGCTCAAGCAATCCTCTTGCCTTGGCCTATCAGTGTCCTGGGATTACAGGCATGAGCTACTGTACCCAGCCGCCATATCATTTTTTTGGATCATTCTAGTTTATACCATTCACTTATTATTCAGAACCATGAACAATATATTTGGGGGTTTATTACTCAGAACAGTATTATTTATTTATTGTCTGATTTATTTAGTCATCTAAGAAAATAATATCCCTTAACTGTCTGCTGTGTTCATAAGTGGTTGCAAAAATGAAAGAGATGTAATTCTTCTCCTCAAGAAGCTTAGAGTCTTGTTGAGGAAACAGAAGAAGAAAGCAAAAGGCATAAAGCAGTGTGGGGGTTCACAGGAAGAAGACTTGAGGTTTTTAGGGAATGGGAGGGGCCAAAGATAAATCACTGGAAGAAAATACGACATCATGAATTTGGGATTTTTATTATGACTCCCTGGCTATCCAACTACAAGGTACGCCATTTGATGTTTATTTGTGAACTTCTCAGTACTAGCTAGAAAGTGGTCCTTTTATTGTAAAATATAATACACACAGAGGAGAGTACGTAAAATGTAACCACATGGCTTAATGAATGATTGAGATGAACATCTATGTAACTACCACCCAGGATTAGTAATTGAATGTTCCTAGCCACCCAAAGGCTCCTACATGTCCCTTCTAGATTGTGTTAGCTAAAATTCTCTAGAGAAACAGAACCTGTAGGACACACACACACACACACACACACACGCACACACACATGCAAACACACACACACAAACAGAGTGGGAGAAAGAGAGAGATCAAGAATAAAAAGAATTGGCTCATGTGATTGTGTAGGCTGGCAACTCTGGAATCTACAAACAGGTGTGTACGTTGGAGACTGGGGGAAGAATGCAGCTAGAGTCTGAAGGCAATCTGGAGGCAGAATTCCCTCATCCTCTGGGAACTTCAGTCTTTTTTTTCTTAAAGGCTTCGACTGATTGGATGACATCCCCCATGTTATGGAGGTGAATCTGATGGACTCAGAGCCTGCTGGCTTAAATGTTAGTCACATTTAAAAATAGCCTTCAAAGAGACACTTATAATTGTATTTGACCAAATATCTGGGAACTATGTGGCCTAGCCAAGTTGACCATAAAATTAACCATTGCAGAAGTCACAGTTCCTTCCCTTCTTTCTTTGTATTGCTTTATGTTTTTTTGAAACAATTTTTAATTTTTAATTTTTGTGGGTACATTATAGGTGGATATATTTGTGGGGTACATGAGATATTTTGGTACAGTCATGCAATACATATTATCCTTTGTGCTGTAAACAATCCAGTTATATTCTTGGTTATTTTAAAATATACAATTAAATTATGGTTGACTATAGTTCCTCTGTTTTGCTTTCAAATACTAGGTCTTACACATTTTTTCCCAGTATTTTTTGTGCTCGTGCTTTATAGTTTTATTACCTATATATGCATCCCTAAAATTTGCTTAACTTTTCTTGATACAAATAAATATTTAGAATAAATATATAAATATAATTATTCAGAGTAAATATAAATATACATTATTCAGAGTAAATATTTTTGTGTCTGGCTTGTTTTGTTGAACATTGACTTTTTTAAAAACCTTTTTTAAGTTCAGCGGTACATATGCAAGTTTGTTATATAGGTAAACTCGTGTCACAGAGGTTTGTTGTATAGATCATCTCATCACCCAGGTATTAAGCCTGGTACCCATTCGTTATTCTTATTGATCCTCTCCCCGCTCTCAGCCTCCATCCTCCAGTAGGCTCCAATGTCTGTTTGAACATTTAGTTTATAAGATTCATCCATGATGCTGTATGTAGCAATAGTTTCTTGCTTTTCATTGCTGTATAATATTCCACCAAATGAGCATGCTGCAGTTTATTAGTTTCTTTTTTTTTTTTTTGCCAGTTTATCTATTTTTCTGTGGGCATTTTGTTTTCACTTTTGGCTTATTACCAACTGTAATGCTACTCTGACCATATCATAAAGTGCATAAACATGCATTTCTGTCCAGTAATTACTTCAGAATAGAATTGTTAAGTTGTAGGGGGTCTGCATCTAAAACTTGATTAGATAGTGACAGACTATTTTCCAAAAAACTGGGATCAGTTTACTCTCTCACTGCTGGTATGTGAGATTTCCTCTTCCTCTCCCCTCTTTTTCCTTTTCTTCCCCGTCCTGTTTGTTCACTTGTCTACCACGAGTCAGGTACTGTGCCCTCTTGCATACTTTATTTCATCTCAAGAGTAGTGATATTTTTATAATAGATGTTCAGTAAATATATTGCCAAACTGATTGAAAGGCTGAATTAGTAACTCAAGTATTTTTCATATCCATTAGGGTGGTAGCTTGAAAAAATAAAATATCATGTACTTAGTTATTTTGGAGAAAATGAAGATTTTCAGGCAGATTTTAATTCTGCTTGAGGACTGCCTAAGAAAATTGCGTACATGTGACAGTGCATGTATGTGTGTTTACAGGAGAGAGAGTGTGTGGGACTAGGGCACCCCCATTCCTGGCTTATGGAATGATAATGGAGACACTGCCATCATCTGCAATGTCCCTTCCTCCACTTCTCCCCCCAGCTTCTGAGTCTCCTTCTCCTTTATTGCACAGATCCCGTCTGCAGTAATGCCAGGCTCTTGCTCTCACCAAGAAGTGCTGGAAGATTTTCCAGGTTCTGGAACTCTCTTGGCTCTGAATTTATCCACTTACTTCTCTTTAATTCATCGTGTATCCTGCTCTTTCTGGGCCTTGATCTGCACCAATTAATCTGATGAACAATTTGGGTTCTAGTACTTTGCTTGAGAATTAAAACTCTACTACAGTGATTTAAAAGAAATATGGTCACATGCAGGATTTTTTTGTGTGTAGTGAGGATTTCCAGTTTTTTCTTATTTCTTGAGCACTTATGATATTAGTTACTGTTGATTAAACTGCTCTAATTTGCATAGAGTAAGTGACAGCAAGAAGATTAGTCAATAATTCCATTCTGTATTTTAGGTGTTCTTGGGAATGACGGAGAGAAAAATGTGTAAATAAATGTGGTATTTCATAAAATGAGAAAAAAACACAGACCACAAATGAACACAGGTACAACATTCAGGGGTTTCAAACATATTAACTTACATCTTTTTTTTTCATGTGAGTAAGCTCTGCTCTTTGAATTCAAATGACTTGTCCAAAATCAACAGCTAGCTGCTAAGAAAATTAGGCCTTCTAATTATTATTATTATTTAAATGGAGTCTTCTTTCTCTGTCGCCCAGGCTGGAGTGAGGTGGTGCAATCTTGGCACACTACAACCTCTGTCTCCTGGGTTCAAGTGACTCTCCTGCCTCAGTCTCCTGAGTAGCTGTGATTATAGGGATGTGCCACCATGCCCAGCTAATTTTTGTATTTTTAGTAGAGACGGGGTTTCACCATGTTTGCCAGGCTGGTCTCAAACTCCTGACCTCAGGTGATCCACCTGCCTTGGCCTCCCAAAGTGCTGAGATTACAGGTGTGAGCCACTGTGCCTGGCCTAGGTCTTCTAATTCTAAATTCACCCTCCATTTAATACTCCTTATCTTAGCAAGAAAATGTGAAGAAATAGCATTACACTATTGTGATTGCTGAAAAGTAAAGAATTAGAATTAAGGAATTCATTATTTTTGGTAATTTTCTTTATTTCTCTTAAAGGACTCACTTTTGAAGTCTATCCCATTATTCCAAAAATGAGGTCATTGTTTGAACAACTTGTATTTTTTTTTCACACTTGCTACCGTTTCAAACTGTCAGTTTATAAGACTTGTGAGAAAAATAAATTAAAACTTTCTCACTTTCTTTGGAAGCCACATGATAGTTCCCAGATAGTTCATTCACTTTAGGAACCAGGACCATTCTGAAAACCTATTAGTTGTTTCCGAAAAGCAAACCCACTCTCTATGGATGAATATTTACTACCACTAAAAATATTGAAGACGCAGGTGCCTCATGGGCTCATTTCAGTGGTTTTCCAGTTGTGTGCCTTGAGATGCTGGCATTTATGAACATATCTGAGGGTTTTATCAAGGGGGAGAAGCAGCTGTGTGCCTCATTTTAACTAGACATTTTCTATTTTCTATATTGGGCTTGCATTTGTTATTTATTTTAGAGGAAAAAGTTGCTAAAAATCAATTTGTGAGATGCCCTTCTTAAGTCCTTCAGCCCCTTCCAACACTTTCTCCCTCTCCCTTGCTTGATGCCTCTTCATAGCATTTATCCGCCTAATGCATTTCTTTGGCTGCTCATCAACTCTGCACCCACTAGAATGTAACCTCTGTGAGCGGGGAGCTTTGTTTTGTTGTTGTGCCCTCACCACCTCGAAGGGTGCCAACACAGAGTCGATGTGTAAGAAGTATTCAGTGAAGGAAAGCATGAACGATGTACTGAGTGGCTACTGTTTTTGCAGGCAGTGAGGGGGCTCTTCCACACCCTCATGTCATATTTGTCAGTTGTTCTGTCCCTACTCACAGATAGTATGAGGAAGAGGGACGATGGCAAGGGAGATCTCACCATGAGACCTTTAACCCACCCCCACCCCTGCCCCTCTAGATTAAGCATTCTCTGTGGGAGTCAGAGACTGAAAGAACCCAGTAGCAGTATATTTTGGGGATTGTAGTTTTATACGTGATCCATCTATTCCCACTATCAGAGAGCCAGCTGCTGGAAATGAAATTTTGATGACATTTTAGCTTAACAGAATCACATCAGGTAAAAGCTTCCTAGATGTGGAAATTGATCCAGAAGCTGAATATATCATCTCCTCACCAGCTGCAGATTTGGGAATAAAATTCAGCCAGTACCCCAGTGGAGAGAGTTCAGGGACAAGGACTGTCCACACACCTTAAGTCTTAGTAAACCCTGAGTCCAGATGGGTACCTTCTCTTTATTGAATAAGTCAATAGCAAACATTTCACCATGGGGCTTACGAAATCCTACTGCAAAAGGTGGGAGAGAAAACATCCTCTTGAAGATTCTGAGGGAGAGGAGAGTCGAAAACAACCTGCTGCAGAAGTAGGATATTTTAGGGAGCAATTTGCATAACAGGATGCAAGAAGACATGGCTTTAGTGACAAAGGGATAGAAATTTAATGGGAGAACATGCCACAATGAAAATCTAAGAGGACGAGACAAAAAGGCAGTTGGATAAATTAAAGAATCACTGAAAAGCAATTAAAATGCAAAAGCTGAATTACAAGCCACACTGAAGGTAGGTTGGACACAAAAACAATGGAACCACTGAAGTGGAGAACACATGTGCTAATCCCTTCTGGAATGCACAGAAAAAGTACAGGGACTTTTAACCATGTTTATGTAGGAGTGGATAATAGCTATCGAGGATAGCAAAGTGAGTCAGGCTCAGAAATGTAGATATTCCCAAGGAGGAAGCAAAACAATGGAATGGAAGCAATCATCAA
This sequence comes from Sapajus apella, assembly GCF_009761245.1. Taxonomy (NCBI): domain Eukaryota; kingdom Metazoa; phylum Chordata; class Mammalia; order Primates; family Cebidae; genus Sapajus; species Sapajus apella. The sequence continues at coordinate 29,178,695 of NW_022436961.1, forward strand.
TGATTTCATTGAACCAACTCTGCCAAATTTGTTCCAAAGAGCACATATTTATTATATTTAAGAAAAAATCAGTGAAACATCTCCCTCCCTCCTTACAGTTCTTTTTTATCTTATTTGTTTTTGAGAGGGAGTCTTGCTCTGTTGCCTGGGCTAGAGAGCAATGGCGTAATCTTGGCTCATTGCAAACTCTGCCTCCTGGGTTCAGCAATTCTCCCACCTCAGCCTCCTGAGTAGCTGTGATTACAGGCTTGTGTCACCATACCCAGCTAATTTTTGTGTTTTTAGTAGAGATGGGGTTTCACCATGTTGGTCAGGCTGGTCTTGAACTCCTGACCTCATGATTCTCTTGTCTCGGCCTCCCAAAGTGCTGGGATTACAGGTGTGAGCCACTGGGCCCAGGCCTTCCTTATGGTTCTTATGCATGCAGCAGTGTGATGGAGTGAGATCCATGTGCCTAGGGTCTCAGGTGGTACAATCTTGGAAGAAGAGTGCATAATACACAAATGTGAGCCATTTGTGGGCCAACCACGTTATCTGTAGTCTTTCTAAAAGGTCCAATTCAGTGGCTTCTTGTTTCTTTTTTCCTTTGTTTTAAGAGACAGTGTCTCTTTGTCACTCAGGCTGGAGTGTAGTGCTACAATCATGGCACACTGCAGACTTGAATTCCTGGACTCTAGTGATCCTCCTGCCTCAGCCTCCTGTACTATAGGTGTGTACCATCATGCCCAGCTAATTTAAAATTTCCTTTTGTATTTTTTGTAGAGATGGGGACTCACTATGTTGCCCAGGCTGGTCTGGAACTCCTGGACTCAGTGATCCTCCCACCCTGGCCTCCAAAAGGGTGCTGGGATGACAGCTGTAAGCCACAACACCCAGTCAATGGCTTTTTGTTAACTTTAAACTGCTACAGTTTAGTCCTACCTAAAATTCAGTGGCTATGAATTTTAAGACTCAAAGGGTTCTCTAGAGAAATGGAAGCACAAAGTTATGATTTTATCTATATAATTTATTATATTATAAGGAATTGGCTCATGACATAATGGAAATTGTCAACTGCCAAGATTTGTAGGGCGAGTTGGCAGGCTGGAGACACAGGAGAGCCAGGGCTGTAGCTCCGGTGTGAAGGTTAGCGGGACCAAGACCCAGGAAGAGCCCGTGTTTCATTTTGTATCTGAAGGCAGGAGACAGCTGATGTCCCAGTGAAGGGTCAGGCTTTATGTTCTATTTAGGCCTGCGACTGATTGGACAAGGCCCACCCACGTTAGCAAAGGCAATGTAATTTACTTAGTTTCCTGATTCAAATGCTAATGCCACCCACCCTCACACTGATACCCAGAATAACATTTGGGCACCTTGTGGTCCAACCAAGGTGACACATAAACTTAGCCATCACAGAGGCCTTGCCTGTCTCTGATCACATATGCCAATTCTTAATGTCTTTTACCTTCTGTGCTTGGGAGAGGGAAGAGACTAGAGTGAATTTGAAATAGCTCAGAAACACAGGACCCAAGTCTCCTCTATGTCTCAGTGGCTATGAATATTAAGAATCATAGAGTTCTCCAGAGAAATGGAAGCACACAGTTGTGGTTTTATCTATCTGATATAAGGAATTGGCCTACGACATAAAGGAAATTGACAAGCCCCAAGATCTGGAAGGTGAGGCAGCAGGCTAGAGACCCAGGAGAGCCAGTGGTATAGTTCCAGCATAGAGACTGGCAGGCTCAAGGCCCTGGGCATTGGCAGGGCCTCTGAGACACTGTCCATAAGGAAAAGCATCTCTTGGAGAGTCAAATAATAAAAACCCACCTCCCTCCCAGACTATGGTAGGTAGGCTCCGACTGATAGAATTTGCCTCTGGGAAGCGTGGGCTGAGCTTCTGACACAGCAGCAATGTTCACATCAAGCACACACCACTGGCATAGACACCTGTTACTTAGTCTTAACTGTATGCTGAAACTCCTGGGGAACCTCAGAAAATACAAATACCGGGGTCCACCCAGAAATTCTGAATTAATTAATCTAGATATGGCCTGGGCATTGGGATTTAAAATAATTATAAACAGTAGTTTTCACTTTTGTGAATTTCTATGAGTTTTATCATATGTGCCAATTCATGTAGCACCTGCCACAGACAGGATGCAGAACAACCCCGATACTCCAAAGATTTGCCCGCTGCTGACCCTTGGTGCCATTGTGGCTTATTTCAACGGCTGCTGCTTTCTTAACTGAACAAGAAGGAACATTGGATCGAGACCCAAGGACATTCCAACAGTAGATCCAGAAAGGCAACCCAGTGTGGAAAGAAGATAAATCATTTTCTAAAGAAAAATAGGTGGTGCAAATAATTGAAAAGCTAGTCCAGATAGAAAATATCCTAAAATGGGATTGTTCTATGAGCTTAAAAATAGGGAACAAGATTTTCTTGGCAAAAAGCAGCATCCTATGACATGCAAGAGCCTCTAATGGCCATACTTGAGGGTTTGCACATAGGGGAGGAAATAAGACACCATTCATTCAGTCCAAATGAGTTAAATTATGATTGCTGCCAGATGTCCCTAGGCAAAAACAGGATTTCAAGCAAATGAAGGCTGTCTCTCTCTGTGGCTCTTTTTTTGTAAAAGCATCTCTGAACTAAGACTATTATTACAGCAGCAAGATTCTAATTAAGGTGCTATCAGCCACGGAGCCAATTCACCCTGGGGGGTTCTCAGAAAGCTTTGAGGGTAAAATTTATGGAACTTTATGGCATTCCTCTGTGTTGGGGTTTGGGGGAGGATTCTCTTGGAAAAATGACAGCCTCATCTTCTTCTTTTGGGAGCTGATTGTGAAGACAGGATTCTCTTCTTCCCAGGAAACACCCCTCTCTTCCACCTTCTCAGTGCATACTCTTAAACCCTTATCCTGAGGCAGCGCCAGGAAGATTGCTGAAATTACAGGCAGAAGTGGAGGATAACTGCAAAAAAGTCCCTGGAGCTCATTAGTATCCACAGCGCCATATGCAAATGCATTTGGGGACAAGATTCATAGTTGAGTATTCTCTAATGGAAGTAGAAACCTCTCTGGGTAATGCTAGGAGGCCAGCAATATGAAAATTAAGCTTCATAATTTAATTTAACTGCCTCTTTTGGATATGCAGAATGCATTAGGGGATTCTGCAATATGACAGTTGTGGGTTCACCTGAAAATGGCCGGACTGGGGGCCTGAGACTGCGCAAGTATCTTCCTGGCAATGTGATACTCAGCTACCTAGCCACCCACATTGTCAGTGGTAGGCTTAGGAAATACAGATTCTGTTCAACAGGCTGAGAGCAGTGTTTTTCCTATTCTCTGAAATTTGCACACTTGCATATCAAGAAGTAACAGAGGTTGCAGTCCTAAATGTACATGATTGATCAAGGTAGAGGAACCGAAATCCAAAGCCAGAGCAAGAAAAAATGGATTCGATGTTGTAAAACAGGGTTTGGAGTTCTCAGTTCTGGCATTTTCGGTGTTTTAAGTAGAGCTCTCCGTCAGATTGCAAGATATTAGCATACTTGGACCCATGCCCTAAATGCATATAAAAGCTCCTCCCAGTACTTTTGACAGCTCAAACCTAACAAATCGAACAACCATTCAATCAAACAACCAGCCAATCAACCAACCAACCAGGCAAATTCTGCACCCGCATGTTTCCAAAATGCCTTGGTTGAGAAGTACTGAGTTACAGAGAGAATTTCTGGGAAGGAAGACTTACAGGGAGTGACCCAAAGTGATGATGGGCTTGGGTATCACATCTTCTTACAGGGAGAGTAAGCATTTTAACTCATTAGAAAAGTTATATTCATTACAAAAATTTAAATGACACAGGAGTGCATGAAGTGAAAATATCTGTAATTCCCCTGATAACCACATTTGTAACTATAAACAGCAAAAGACATATCTGTGTTTGAATTCAACGATATCATTTCAAGGACTTACTCTATAGAGGTAATATCACTATTATGTAATGACACACGTGTAAGGCCATTTGTTTCAGGCTGGCTTATAAGAGCAAAACAGTTGAAACAAAATGTCCATTTAGAGGGAAGTCATTGAATAAGTTATGATGTGTGCATAGAATAAACACAGTATGGCCATTGTAAGTGGCTGAAGTCGATGTCCACATCTTAAAATTTATCCCTGATATATTATTAAATGGAAAAGAAGTGTGGGGCAGTGGCTCACACCTGTAATCCCAACTTGTGATGCTGTTGGGATGCTGAGGTGGGAGGCTTGCTTGAGGCCAGGAGTTCAAGACCAGCCTGAGCAACATATCAAGACCTCATCTCTACAAAAAATTAAAAAATTAGTCAGGCATAGTGGTATATCTCTGTAGTCCCAGCTACTTGGGAGGCTGAGGTGAAAGGACTGCTTGAGCTCAGGTGTTTGAGGCTGCAGTGAGCTGAGGTCATGCCACTGCACTCCAGCCTGGGTGACAGAGCTGTCTCAATAAATAAATATATAAAAAAATAAATAAAAAGAAAAAGCAGGATGTAGATAATTTTACATAGCAGATTTCCTTTTTCACTTAAAAATGTGTGAAAATATTTATGTGTGTGTTTTTGTGTAAACTTTGGAGTCAGGAAGGAGAGGTAGCAAACGGAAATGGAACTTCCTGGGGTTGGGATTGGATGGGGCACGGGGGAGCATGGGGAGAAAGGATGACTCGTGCCTTAGCACACTTTTTTAAAGTGGCAGAATTATTAATGACTTTTTATTCTTTGTGATTAAAAATATTGTTAATGATATTAAATTTTTTGTTAAATTATGTAATAGCGCAGGAAGATGAATTGGTTAAAAAGCAAAGTTGAACTAAGTAGTTAGCACATAGTAAGTACTCAGTGACATTTATTCAGTAAGTTAGAAACGGCAGAAATCAAGCTGTGTATTCCACTTGGGGTTCTTTAAAAAGTGACTTTTTAAAAAGAATTAAACTTTTTATCTTGAGATAATTGCAGATTCACATGTAGAATCTAAAGAGACATCCCAGGTACCCTTCACCTGGCTTCCCCTGGTGGCCCCATCTTGCAAGCTGTCAAATCGTTCAGGGTGATGGTGGTAGCATTGTCAGCCTGGCACAGGGATGATTATCCACTGATAACAGCTGTTGATGACAGCAGAGGAATGGGAGCCAGGAGTGGTGTCTCCCTGTGACTGATGTTGTGATGTGACTTCTTCTACATTCTCCTCTAAACTCACTTGATGGATCTGCTCATTTTCTTAGCCTGGTTCTCCAGCCTTCCTGCCTATTCTCTGAGCTTGGTAATAGCCTTTTAATACATTTTAAGTTAGAGTTCGCTTCTATTACTTGCAGCCAAGAATCATGTCTGCTAAACTTCACACCCTCTAGCATAGGCTGAGCTCAATGAAGATGTATTGACTTTACTTGGACCTGTATCTAATGGTCCAGGCCTATATTGAGAGGTGGAGTGAATTCTCAGACTAAAGTTGTTTAAACCATGGCACAGCAGTTATTTGAAAAGTAAGGGATTTGACCAATGAATTCCCTCAAGTTTTCAATTTGTTGGAGGGAGTTTTCTTCTAGAGTTGATGGTATGACTGTAGATGTATAGAATTGAGGATGGGAGGGTCTTGATTGTTTAGCATCAGACATTTTTATTGCATAGTTGACTTTGAAGATCAGACTTGGAGGCCTGGTGGACTCTAGTGCTTTGAGCTGCCCAAGGTCAGCTCTGGGATTTAAGTTTTACCTTCCTTACAAGCTAGTAAGTTAGCCTGTTACTGAATCATGGAATCTGGCAGAAGACACAAGACTTTTGGGCCAGGGATGAAGGACTTTATTACTCATGGCATATACTTATACTAAAAAATTATTTGTTGGTTATTGGAAATTAACATTTAAATGGGCATCCTGTACTTTTATTTGTGAAATCTGGCAAATTCAGATGCAGTATACTGCATGAACATTGGTATGTTTGTATTAGGTGGTGGTCAGGGCCTCTATCCTTGGCATACCAAGAAAGGCAGACAGGGGCACAAAAACGCAAGGGGCAGTGGTGGCAGCACTTCCAGCAGCTGAAGGACTGCAGGCATCTGTGGGCTCTCGCCACAAATGTGGTTTTCATCAGGGGTGCATAGGCTCCTGGTGACCTGCTGAGAGCCAGCAGCAGTGGCAATGCCTCCTTTGCACTCAGAACCTACTCTGTGCTTGGGAGTTCTAGGCAGGAATGAAGGCAATTGTCTGATATTTGATTGACAAATGTCTTCTTTATTTTGCTCCTCCCCCCCATACCATTCTTTCGCTTTTCCAGCCATTGCAAAACATTTAAAACTAATTCTCTGCACTACATTTCTCCTTGGATTATTTAGAGTGACGTCTCTTTTCCTGGCTACACACTGTCAGATACTGGTATAGTGGCACATTCTTAATTTATAAGGCTATGAATTGTGGCCCACTTCTCAGCATGTAATGGATGAATAAGAAATGCTACTTAAAAGGAATTAAATTATTGCTGGGGATTCATAGTTACAGGCACAGGATAAAATTATCCTAAAATAAATGGGAATCAAAGGCACTGGGGGATGTTACAGGAAAACTTTATTGAACCAAGTGTTTAAAAAATGTGGTGTTAGGGGAGACATTATGTAGAGCTCAGAGAATGAGGCAGTGAAAGATTATTATACAAAAAGTGTGTTTTATTTTCAGTGCACTTCCATTCATAGTACTAATCACAGTATCAAAGTGTTAGTCTCTTCTATAAATCTCCCCAAATGACAAAATGAAATACAATATCGCATTCATAGGAGATGAGTATTTCAGCAGTGTGAGCATAAAAGTAAAGATGGATATTCTACAGTCATTGATTCAACAATTTTTATTATGTGTTATGTGCAAAGCACAGGGTATTAGGCTTGTATTAGGAGAGTTAAAGTGACCTTCCAGATATAGTACATGGGCATACATGTAGTGATTGTCAAGGTAATCTCAAACCTTTCTTTTAGAATCTATGAGCTTGATTTCTTAGTTGCTTTCAAGCATAACTTGCAAGAGCTGATGGCATCTGGAATGTGTGTTAACATAAGACACCAACTGATATTTACATTGTTACCTGGTTTGCTAATAAGTATTGCTTCATTCATTGCTCCTGTTTTAGGAGCTGCTAGAGGAAGAGTACCCCCTCCCCCCTCACCAGCCCACCTTCTGACTACCACCATTACAAAGGGAAATTCTAGAAAAACGTCTCACCTAAACTATAGCTAGAGCAAACCTGCTTGAAAAGTTAGTGTTTCCTAGTTTCCCAGTCTCTGATTTTAGGGATATGTGATGCATTACTCATTAGTAGAGTCAGGGCCAACCTCTACCCCTGTGATGGTTAATTTTATGTGTCAACTTAACTGAGCCACAGGGTGCCCAGACATTTTGTCAAACTATCCTGGATGTGTCTGTAAGGGTGTTTTTGAATGAGATTAACATTTGAATCAGTAGACTGAGTAAAGCAAATTGCCCTCCCTTGATGTGTATGGATTTAATACAACCAATTCAAAATATGCATAGAATAAAAAGGTAAGAGGACACTCCTCCTGCCAGACGATGAGCTGGGACATAGATGTTTTCCAGCGTTCAGACTCTACTGAGACATCAACTCTTTTTGGTTCTCAGGCCTGCTGACTTTCAGACTGGAACTTACACCATCAATTTTCCTTGTTTTCAGGTCTTCAGACTTGAACAGCAACTACACATGAGCTTACTTGGGCCTCTAGCTTACAAGCTGCAAATCTTGGGACTTCTCAACCTCTGTAATTGCATGGCTAATTCTTTGTAATAATTCTTTCTCTTTCTGTATATATACACCCTATTGGTTCTGTTTCTCCAGAGAACACAGATTTTTATACTCTCTAAATCAAAGTAACACAGGTTCCTTGTGGCAGAGGGAGGATGCAAGGAATTTATGAAAAGATCATTCTACCTTGAACTTAAAATATGGAGAGACAAAAAAGAAACATATGTGAAGTTAAATAATATATTTAAGTAATACGTGTCCTTCATGCAGATATCAGAGAAGCCTTTTTGGAGAAGAGATTTCAGATGCATCACAAAGAATGAATAAACAGAGAGATGACATTCAAAGGGTGAATGTCACAGAGGAAATTGTAGCATGGCAATAAGTAGTTATTAATAATTCCAGCAGAAGTATTGACTTGATCCAGCAGGAAAATGCTCACAGATGCCTGCTGTCCCTCAGCCACCTGCCGATTCTGCCACCATGGCCCCCACAAGTCTCTCATGCTCATGTCTGCTTTTCTGGGTATGTCCCCAAAACAAGACCTTGGCCAGGTGTGATGGCTCATACCTATAATCCCAGCAATTTGGGAAGCTGAGGCAGGCAGATCACTTGAGGTCAGGAGTTCGAGACCAGCCTGACTAACGTGGTGAAATCCCCATCTCTACTAAGATATATACAAATTAGTTGGGCATGGTGGCATAAGCTTATAATACCAGCTACTTGGGAGGCTGAGGCAGGAGAATCACTTGAACCTGGGAGGAGGCTGCAGGGAGCCAAGATCATGCCACTGTACTCCAGCTTGGGCAACAGAATGAGACTCTATCTCAAAAAAAAAAAAAAAAAACAAAAAAAACAAGGTCCTGACTACCAGCTAACACAAATATGTTGAGGATATTCCTGCAATGTGCTGGCCCTACATTTGCCAGTTTTAGTAAATAAAATAAAGAATACCTAGTTAAATTTTAATTTCAGATAAATAATACATTGTGTTTTTTTAGTAAAATTATGTGTTATGAGTAATAAAGTCCTTTGTCTCTGAACCAGGAGCCTTGTGTATTCTGCCAGATTAAAGATTGAAATGCAGACTGAGGTCAGATTGCGGAGGGCACAGCTATTAATTGCAAGTGTCTGCAATTAATTTATATTATTATTACTACTGAAGACTTGCCTTCTAAATGATACTTGAGTTTGGTGGGTGTAGCGGGTTGATGGTATACCCCTAAGAGATATGCCCATCTGGAAATGGAGAGTATAACCTTATTTAGAATAAAGGTCTTTGCAGATGTTATCAAGTTAGGGCACTAGTCCTGTTAGGAATCGGGCTGCATAGCAGGAGGTGAGCGGTGGGCACGAGAAGCTTCACAGTATTTACAGCCTCTCCCCCTCAGTCACATTACTGTCTGAGCTCCACCTCCTGTCAGATCAGCAGCAGCATTAGAGTTCTCATAGGAGCGTCGAACCCTATTGTGAACTGTGCATGTGAGGGATCTAGGTTGCACACTCCTTATGAGAATCTAATGCCTGATGATCTGTCACTGTGCCCCATCACCCCATATAGTTGCAGGAAAGCAAGCTCAGGGCTCCCACTGATTCTACATTATGGTAAGTTGCATAATTATTTCATTATGTATTACAATGTAGTAATAATGGAAATAAAGTGCACAATACATATAAGGTTCTTGAATCATCCCCAAACTATCCTTTACAACCTGTTCTGTAGAAAAGTTGTCTTCCACAAAGCCAGTCCCTTGCGCCAAAAAGGTTGGGGACCGCTGGGTTAGAGATCTTGAGATGAGATCATAGGTTGGACGCTAAATCCAATAACAGGTGTCTTTATAAGTGACAAAAACAGAAACACAGAGGAGAAGGCCACATGAAGATGGAAGCAGAGGTTGGAGTGATGCAGCCGTAAGCCAAGAAATGCCAGGGAGAAAGATCCCCTACCCAGAAGAGAGGCATGGAACGGATTCTCCCCTGGTGTCTTCAGAAGGAACCAACCCTGCCCACTACTTAACTTTGGACTTCTGACTTTCAGAACTGTGAATGAATAAATTTCTGTTGTTTTAAGCCTCCCTTTTGGTGATGATTTCTTACAACAGCTGTAGGAAATACATACAGTGCGATGTAGGTAGACTGTACACAATAGTGAGCCTGGTGTTGGGCAGAGTGAATACAGGATGTATTGAGAACCCAAGTTATTTCTATGAGCTCTATTTGATCAAGGACCATAGTTTCTCTGTGTTGATTTTTCATAAACTCTATCTACATGACATGAACACAATTAGTTAAAAAATTTTTTAAAATGCAGCTGGGCGCAGTGGCTCAAACCTGTAATCCCAGCACTTTGGGAGGCCAAGGTGGGTGGATCACCTGAGCTTAGGAGTTCAAGACCAGCCTGGCCAACAAGGTGAAACCCCATCTCTACTAAAAATACAACAATTAGCGTGGCTTGGTGGTGTGTGCCTATAATCCCAGCTACTCCAAAGGCTGAGGCAGAAGAATCGCTTGAACCCAGGAGGCGGAGGTTGCAGTGAACTAAGATCGTGTCACTGCACTTCAGCCTGGGCAACAGAGCAAGACTCCATCTCAAAAAAAAAAGAAAAGAAAAAAGAAAGAAGTGATAGCATTTGTGGGATGTGAAACCCATGTATAGAGGGTTTTGCAAGGCCCACTGGGTGTCTTGACTCAGTATGCATGGATTTAAGTATGCATGGGGTTGGTGGGGACTGGAATCAATCCCCCACGTACATTGAGGGCTGACTGTATCTCTTTAAGTGGATGAATCCCTAAAGTCTCACCCTATATACTGGTATATTTTGCCACCTCCTCCTTCTTAGTGCAGCCCACCCCCATGGTCATTCTGGAGGAATGTGCAGAGAGCTTCTGTATGTAACTCATACACAGAACAGAGGAAAGATCCTCTGTTGGGTGGGACAAAGGGATTAAATCCTACAGGTGAAAGTGTCCCAGGCCAGTGATGACAATGATGACATCCACAGCAACTACCTTTCTGAGAAATGGGAGCTGTGGTAGACATTCCCATGCACCATTCTATTTTATTCCCCCAGTGGTCTGTGAGGTGTGCTGTCATCCCCTATTAGAGAGGAGGATACGGAGAGGCTTTGAGGGATTAAGGAACTCGTCAGCGTCACACAGCTAGTAAAGGGACTTGTAGAATTTGAACCTAAGTTTCTCTGACTCCAAATCCTTATCTAAGTCTTAACCAGTGCCCTATTCTGTCTCCTTCTTTGAGTAATCATATGATTACAGAAATGCAGAGCCTTCATGTTGGAAGTGCCATGAGTGATCGTCTACAATTAGGAGTGAGGTTTATTTACATACCAAGGCCTCACAGTGTGGTTTTATCTGATCCGGAGCCAGGACCTAGGGTTTACCATGAAGACACCTTCCACAGCCCTTTAATTTTGCAGAGGCAAAGACAGGGCATGAAGAGGATTTAATTGCTTCCATTTTTCTTTTAAGAGCAAAGAGCTTTCTAGGAAATATAGCAGAGTTTTAAAGGTCAAGGCTGATGGCTTGTGGGAAGAGCAGGAGAGATTGATTTATGGGGATTGGAACAGAAAACATGGTATCCGATGGCAATGAGACAAATAAAATAACAGGGCTTGGCTGACTGCATTCCAATTCTTGTCTGTGTGAGCCCTGTCTAGGGAGGGCTTCAGAGAATGTTCAAGTCATTTAGTTGGGGACTGAGACTGGCATTTGCAAGAAGGACAGAAAAATTTAAAGCTAGAGTGGACAGGAAATGAAGGGCACTTTGGTTAGGATTAAAACTGGGTTTCTACTTAATTTATTCATGCAGTCAGCAGATCTTTTTGAGCCCTTGCTAATGTGCCAGGCATTGTACTGGACACGGGAGGAACAATAGGAATTCCAACATACATGGTCCCAGCCAGACTGCACGGAGTTCACAGCTGAGTCAGGGAGACAGATGTTGGCCTAATAAACACAAATTAGTTATTTAATTACAATTTAGTAAGTGCTACAAAGCATCACAGGATGCTATCGGAATGCATATGAAGAGACTGTGACCCAGTCTTGGGGTCGGGGAAGGGGTTGATGATGCTTAGGCTGCTGTCTGAAGGATGAGTAAAAGAGGCTGAGTATGTGGAGAGGGGGAGCCTTCCAGACAGGCAGGAGGGAGCAGCTAAGTTCAAGGAGCTGGAAGGCAGAAAGGGCTGGAGAGCAAAGAGGAGGGAATGAGAAGGATCAGCTGGGGTCTTGTATGGATTTTTGATTTTATCCTAATAGCAATGAGAAGTCATTGGGAAGTTTTAAGCAGGGAGGGACATGAATTATCTGGCAGAAGGCCAGGGAGGGATTTAGGCCAAATGCTCATTAGTAGTGATGAGTTGTCACTTGCTGGGCCTTGGTCTTTTTGCCTAAAATGGCTTCGATCCCAGCATGGATAGCTGTGGACAAAGTAGGATGTGGGGTTTCTGGGTCCTGCTGACCTGCGCAACAGAATCGTAGCCAACCCTACCTTATGGGTAGCAGAGGCATCTGCCCCGGGGCCTGGAGTTCATGTAGCAGAGCTTCTCTAGTTCCCGCCAGGGAGTGACTCAGATACTCTGTGACGAGTTCCCATTGGAAGAGACAGGCATTTGTGGTAAGAGCTCTCAGAGGAAGCTCTGGGATTGCTGGAGATGAGCAGTCAGTTCTTGGGCCAGGGCAGAATTGGTCTGGGCAAATCATCTACCTGTAGGCCACTTCCCCAATGAAGCAGGCAAGGGCCAGTCTTGAGTTGAACAGAAGTTTTCTTCAAAGGCCACAGTAGACTCAGTTCAAATAGACAGCCCTCTAGTGCACAGGCTTTTTGGGTGAGAGATGTCACTCCATTCCCTTTTGTCCTGTTCCTTAACCCAGCTGGGAGATGGCTGTGGCACTCCATAAGAAATAGATTTAGGTGAAGGCTGCTGCAGTGGGGGAAAAATGTTCACGTTTCTAATAAACTTGTGATGTTTATCCAAGGACTTGAACCCAGACAGTGGTATGGCTTTCTGGGGAGGCATATTACAGACTATAAATAATTGAGGCACTGGCTTCATGGCACCTAGAGCAGCAGACGCACATCGTTTAGACAAATGTCGGGTTTGTTTTCTACTTAGAGACATAACTGGAATGACCACTAACATGCATACAGTGCTTCTTATGTGTGTAAGCCCTTCTTCTATGTGGTCTCACTCATTCTTTTTTTTTTTTTTTTAAAGACTGGGTTTCGGTCTGTTACCCAGGCTGAAGTGTAATGACATGGTCACAGCTCATTGCATCCTTGACCTCCCAGGCTCAAGTGATCCTCCTGCCTCAGCCTCCTGAGAAGCTGGGACTACAGGCATGCACCACCATGCCTGGTTAATTTTTTTTTTTTTTTTGTAGAGATGGGGTTTCACTATGTTGCCCAGGCTGGTCTCAAACTCCTGAGCTCAAGTGACCCTCCTGGCTTAGCCTCCCAAAGTGCTAAGAACACAGGTTTGAGTCACTGCACCTGGCCATGTCGTCTCCATTAATCTCTGCAACTACCCCATAAAGTAGATGCTACCATAGCATCCTCATTGTACAGAGGAGGAAACAACAGCAAAGAGTGGATATTTTACTGTGAGTGTCAGAAGTGGGATCTGAACCCAGGTGGTCTCATTGCAAAGGCCATGATGTCACCCACTCTGTAGAATGAAGAACAGGGCACTGGGCTTGGGCACTGGACACTCTCCACCCATTCTGGAGAGTGTCTCATATAAATGGCAGAGGGATACTGTGTCATTAGCCAGAGCATATACCCTGGCTTTGAGGTACTAGAGACTCAGGCATCAAGAGAAAGATGGAGATTGAAAATGTAATTTTAAAACCTTTGTTATATTTAGAAGAGACAGAATAAGAGATCCTCAGAAATGGCCTGTGAACTAAAAGGGTCACAATTTACATTACTAAACATTTTAAGTAATCACAATCATTTCAAATGTTCCTTTATGAGAGCAGAGTTAATTGACAGAGCTTCCGCGGCACACACACAAAACCCAAGCTGGGTACCAATTAACTCTTTATTGTGTGCTATCTCTCAGATGAATTTTAGTTCGCAGGAGCAACCCTTTTAGATTTGCTGATAGCCTGGAAAGAGGGAAACTATGAATTATTTTCCTTTTTCATCCCTCCATTTTCTGTCTACTTCCTTCTCTGAGAATCACCAATGGCCAACTACGCTCCATGACCAAGGCTAGATGTGTGCAGCATGGGCCCCACTTATCTGTGGGACCTCCAGCCAAATAAGGGAGTCAGTGCTTGTTTTGGAAGCTTCTGCAGAGATCACATCTGGTTCTGAAATTGCTTCTGTTTTCCAGATTCTGAGATTGGAAGGAAATGTGGAGCTTTGGAAACGTGTAAGTCACGGGCTGCTAGGGCTGGTTGGTCTAAGCTTTGGAGGCACTGAGGGAGCTTCACTGGCTCCAAAGCCCACCTCTCAAGACCCAGGCACCTGGACAGCATCCTCCACTGGGGCTGAGCAGCTGCAGCAGCAGGATGGGGGACTGGGAGCTGTTCTGATCCACGCTGTGCAACTTACATGACAAGGATAGAGGGAGATTCATTTTGTAAAGCCTTACTTTATCTATAAATATAAGGCATTGAATTAATAGAAGAGTGAGTTTAAAATTTTATATGGTGATGAGCTATTTTATATCTGGAATACATTGAATTTATCTGCCGAGTTTAGTTAAATGAGACAACTCAGCATAATTGGAAGTGAAAAATAAATGAAGTGGATTCTTGATTCAGTATTCATTGCAACATTGGGATAAATTTAATTAAAAGATTTCTGGGGACAACAGACAAGACATCTATAAAAGTTCTAAAGACTGAATGCCTGTATCATTCATTCTACGTGGATTTATGGAAGCAGTGCCAAGGATTGAAAGTCAGCCACTGGATTTGCTGAAATAATCAGATATTAAAGAAACTTAGAACTCTAACCTTACATCTTCACCAAACTAATTCCAGATTGAAGAAAAGGGTTCAATATAACTCATGTACTTAAAAGCATGAGAAAGAAACGCAAGTAAAAATTACGGCCAAGGACTCTCTAAACATAACCAAAATCAGAAATCATAGAGGAAATATTAACAGATTTGATTTCTAAAAAATTCAAAGAGAAAAAGCAAAGCAAAACAAAAGCACATTATGTCAAAAGACAATATAAACAAATTTCAAGGATGAACAAAACCCTTGGAAAATATTTGCAGCATATGCAATGGAGTTGAATTCTTTAATGTATAAAGACCTCTTACAATTTAATAAGGAAAGGCAAACACACAGTGGAAGAGAGACAAAGGGTGTATGTAAAAAGAGCTGAAGCTGTATCTGTTGTCAGTAAGTTTATGAAGTGACGGTCCACCTAGTCAGTAATTAAATTCGCTTAAATATCGAGGTGCCTATTTCATTTATCAGAAAGACAAAGAAGCAAATCGAATGATATGGAGACATCCATACTACTTTTAAACATTGTTAGTGGAAAAGTAAATTGACATAGGCTCCTGGGGATGGGGAGAGATTTGTTAAAGGATACAAAATTACAGCTAGGTAGGAAGGACAAGTTCTAGTATTCTATAGCACTCTAGGGTGACTATAGTTAACAATATGTGTGTAGTTCAAGTAGCTAGAAGGAAAATACTGAATCTTCCCAACACAAAGTCGTGATGAATGTTTGAGATGATGGATATGCTAATTACCCTGATCTGATCACTATGTATTGTATGTTTGGGAACGTCACTATGTACCCCATAAGTATGTACAATTGTTATGTGTCAATAGAAAATATTTATAGTAAAAAACCCTAGTGTATATTCTTCTGGAGAGCAATGTGGCCATCTGTATCAAAGCTTACAATAGGCGTATGCTTTCAACCAGAAATGTCACTTTCATTTATTAATCTCAAAGAAGTAGTAGGGGATATGTACAAGGACTTATCCATGAAGTTATTTATGGAAGTGTTTTATAATAGGCAAACACTGGAAGTAGCCTAGATAGGCAATGATGGGCATTGGTTAAGGAACTCATGGTATGAACATATAATAGAAAAGTCTATAGCTATTAAGAATTGTTTCTGTGTCCTTTTTGTTGATTTTACAATATGAGGATAATGGTTAGGTGTATAAGCTCTGAGGTCAGCCACCTGGCACTGAGTCTAGGCTTCAATTCTTGCTGGCCTTGTGACTTTGAGCAAGTAGCTTAACCTGTGTGTGCCTTGGTTTCTTCATCTGTAAGTTAGAGGCATATAGTAGTACCTACGTGATAGGTTGGTTATAAATATCAATTTAACTAAAATGCTTAGAATAATATTAAGCCTATAACATTAACCTGAGGAACATTAACAATTTTTATTCTATTGCTAAGTGAATAAAATAAGCTACATTTTTTGTTAAATATACTTTGTGCATGCAGAAGAAATTATTTATTCAGGAGTCTAATTGCTAGAAGAATTTAAAAAATTGCATTGCTGTACAAGATTTCTTTACATGTTTAACCATGTAATGGAATCACGTAGAGTTACACAGCTTGAGAAAAGAGTGATCCCTTGGCTGCGGATGACAACAGGCTGCTGAAGGAACAGCTGTGCTGCAAGAAAAATGTGTGTGTGTGTGTGTTCTTAGAGATTACACACACTCAAATGCACGTACACACAGGCATACACACACCAAATGTGGGCCAAAATATTAATCAGAATCACTGCATCTCTGTATTGTTTTGTTCTTTTGGAAGTAAGATATCTAAGCTCCAAAAAACATAAATTTAGAACAATTGGGCTTTGGGTACGTGCCATTCTTCTCTAATATGTCTGCATTTACATCTATATCAAATGAGAAAAATACAGAGGTCATACATCCAAAGATTAGCAGTGATTATCTCTGCATGCTGCTTTTAGTTTGTGTTTTTCTATGTTTTCTATTTCAGCATTTGTTTTTGCAAAGAAAAGCTATCTGATATAGCTAGGCTTTGTGTCCCCACCCTGAACACCTGGGGATGATAATTCAAGATTACAATTCCTCTTAATCTTGAATTATGATCCCCAGGTGTTTAGGGAGCGACCGCGTGGGAAGCGATTGGATTATGGAGGCAGTTTCCCCCATCTTATTCTCGTGATAGTGAGTGGTTCTCCTGAGAGCTGATGGTTTTTAAGTGTCTGCCATTTCCCCTGCTTGCTCTCTTTTCTCTGCTGCTGCCTTGTGAGAAGGTCCAGGCTTGCTTCCCCTTTGCCTTCCACCATGATTATAAGTTTCCCGAGGCCTTCCCAGCCATGCAGAACTGTGAGTCAATTAAACCTCTTTCCTTTAAAAATTACCCAGTGATATGGTTTGGCTGTGTCCCCACCGAAATCTCATTTTGTATTGTAGTTTCTGTAATCCCCACGTGTCATAGGAAGGACCAGGTGGAGATAATTAAATCATGAGGGTGGTTTACCTGTCCTGTTCTCGTGTTAGTGAGTTAGTTCTCATGAGATCTGCTGGTTTTATAAAAGGCTTCCTCTTTCAATGGGTATTCTTTTTTTCCCTTTTCTCTGCCACCCTGTGAGGAGGTGTTTTCTGCCATGATTGCAAGTTTCCTGAGGTCTTCCCAGCCATGCTGAACTGTGAGTCAATTAAACCTCTTTCTTTTTTAAATTGCCCAGTCTCAGGTATATCTTCATAGCAGCATGAGAATGGACTAATATGCTCAGTCTTGGATATTTCTTTATAGCAGTATGAAAATGGACTAATGCACTATTTTTGATAAAAGGGGAGTAGCCTTGCAAAAGGTTTAGGTGGATCTTTAGTGTACCTGTTGACTTTTTCCCTCAGTGAAAACCACAGCCTTTATCCCTGTTTAATTGGTGGTGGTTTACGTGGCTAGGGGATCCTGTTCATGCCTCTCTAACCTCTTACCCCAGTCTTTCTGTCTCACTCCATACCCAGCAGGGGACGGTCTAGTTTGTTCCTAGACTGTGTGCCACTGGGTGGGGTGGCAGCTCCTCTGGGATGGGTGGAGGGACTGTGAGCAGAGCTGGAGGCACAGCTGCTCTGGCTCTGGGCCCTTGGCCCTGCCTGAGTTGCTCTGTGCTGCTCTTCTCTCCCCTCTTGAGGCTGGGGTAGTTAAGCATTTGGAAGGGTGTCTCCTCCACAGACACCCACGGAAAAAGATGTTGTAGAAAGCCCATGCAGTTTACTTCAGCCTGCCTCCAGTCCTGGCTAAAGGAGAGTTCATTTTTCATGATGGACAGGCCAGGTTGCAGGGAAGGAGGTGAGGTAAGAATGGAAACTAGGTCTTTGCTGTCTCTCAGCCCCAGCAGAGGCATGAGTGCCATGGCAGTGGGTGTCCTAAAGCATTCTATGGTCCTGGGTCTTTGTCAGAGACAGTCCAGGGTAAGTGTGATATTAAGAAGACTGGAATGTGGGAGATGGTTATCTCCAAAATTCTTAAGTACCTGACTGCCTTCAGAAGTACTCTACTGAACAGCACTAGCACCTGGGCAGTCACTGAGTGGACAGTACTGTCTGCCTGCCTTTCAGGGCATCTCATCACCCAGTCATTCCAGAAGCTTGCAGGGTGTAGCTCAGGTATCCACTGTGATGGACTTGGTGGCCTCCTGATCTTCTGGTCCCACAAACTTCTCTCCAGTGAAGTCTCCCCTATCTCTCACCCCTGCCTCACCTTTTGACACAGCGATCTAGCTCTTCATTCTGACCCTGAAGACCCTGGTCAAAGCAGGCATGGACAGCCAGGGTGACCTAAGAATGCTTGACTCTTGATGATATTATGGCCAGTTATGGGATCTGTTGTAGTGGAAAGAGGTGTGAATGGTGCTGTGAAGTCCACTCAGACTCCCAGACTGCTCTGTCATGGAGTGAGGGAAAGGGTGGTGGTGAAGCCAGCTCCAGGCCACATGCAGGTATGCAGTGTCCTCCCTGCACTGACTCCCTCGTTGCCTGCATTCCTCTCATGCAGGAGGACATCCTCTGGACTCTGACCCCTTTGACAGCTTGGACTTACTCTCTTTTTTCATCCTTACCTTCAGATTCGGGTTTGTTTCTATAACCTCTTTGCCTTGATGTCTGAAGCCTTCCTTGGGGGCAGTGGTGGTAGATGTCCCTTGACTGGGGATCCACACATGAATGTATCTCCTGTTCTTGAACCTGCCCTTCCACATCCTTGCCTAGCCCTGGCTCCACCCCTATCCTGGTCCCCTTGCCCAGGAGGAAAGACTCAGGGCAAAGATACAAATTCCTCTAAATTAAGTTGTGAATCTGGTGGGTCATGGTGGCTCACACCTATAATTTCAGCCCTTTGGGAGGCTGGGTAGATCACCTGAGGTCAGGAGTTCGAGACCAGCTGGGTCAACATGGTGAAACCCCATTTCTACTAAAAAAATACAAAAATTAGTTGGGCGTGGTGGTGGGCACCTATAATCCCAGCTACTTGGGAGGCTAAGGTAGGAGAATCACTTGAACCTGGGAGGCGGAGGTTGCAGTGAGCTGAGGCTGTGCCACTGCACTCCAGCCTGGATGACATAGCGAGGTTCTGTCTCAAAAAAAAAATTATGAATCTAATGCAATTTTAATCAAAATCCTGGTGATTTTTTTTTCTTGGAACATGGCAAGCTAATACTACCTTACTAAAATTGATCTAGTAGATGAAGTGGTTAAGACTAGTCAAAAGTTTTTCAAGACAAAAGCAAATATTATGGGAACTTGTACTGGAAAGTCAAAGTATCCTAGGAAGCTATGGTTTTTTGCTCATAAAATGGAGGAAAAGATGCTTCCTTGCAGGATTTTTTGAAAAGATAAGGCATAATGTGTAAAGTCCGTGGGAACTGATAAGTGGCAGTGGAGATTATTTTATTCTTGATGTAGCTTAGATAAATGTGTGGGGTTGGGGGCACAGTGAAAGCAGCACCTGCCTTCTCATGTCTCCTACTGAACCAGGAAGGGCTTCTGGATGGGAAAGAGGAAGTGTCTGGTATGGGACCCAGATGAGAAGGAAAAAATTCTAAGCACCCCCAGCTGACTGAATGGACCCCCTCTTGGCCGAGAGGACCCCAGAGAAACCTTGGAAGTTTCATTCCCAGCCATGACATGATGGGAGGTTGAACATGCCTCATTGTCCCCCAACCCTCGCTAAGGGCCATTAGGCTTTCTTCCCTAAGGGCTGAACAGAAACCAGACCTTTCAAAAGACTGCGCCACTGAGTTTAGCCAACACCTGGTGCTGCTCCTGCCTTTGGCAGTCTTGACAAAACAACCCCTGATTCTCTCCTGATGAGAGATCATAGACCACGGGGTAGTTCTGTCCAGTTTAGGGAGGAAGTGCAGTGAGGGTTTTCATGTCCTCTGCTTCACCTTTGACATCAGAGGTCCTAAAACTACTCTTGTGTCATGCTAAGGCTGCATTTTTTGAACGTGGTTCCCCA
This sequence comes from Sapajus apella, assembly GCF_009761245.1. Classification (NCBI taxonomy): domain Eukaryota; kingdom Metazoa; phylum Chordata; class Mammalia; order Primates; family Cebidae; genus Sapajus; species Sapajus apella. Next base: position 29,198,905 of record NW_022436961.1, read on the forward strand.
GGGAAGCATGAAGCTTACTTGCACATGAACATGCTTCTTCTCTCATAAATATTCATGCTTCCTCCTGTAGCTTATTGAATATGTATGTTTGGCTGCCTAATATAGCATGAATCTGTCTTATGGATGTTTGTGGGGTTACAGGGGTGAGCACAGTAAAACACCCTTGAAGTTCCTGTTTCTGGTTTCTGATTGTAAGCTATGATTCCCAGCTCATATGTTGCAATATTTTATGAGAATCAAAGCTCTCCTTTCTAAATTATGAACCTTGCCATTCTTCCACTGGCACAGAGCACATCAAAGGTCTAGAGCAGCAGCTAGAATTGTGCTGCTGATCAAGGACATGTGTGTTTGAGGGCCTAAATCTGTCAGGAACTCACTGATACGTATTGTATTACAGAGTGGATTCCCTAGTGGTTTGACCGTGGGCAAGTTACTTAACCTCTTTAGACCTCTGTTCTCTAATATGGAAAATGTGAATTAATAGCTACCACCTATAATATTGCTGGAAGCAGCAAATGGTTGTGTATGTAAAGCATTTAGCAATCTGCTTTGGTTTTTTGTTGAACTCTCTGGACAATACCTGGGTGCTCTATAATTTAAGTCAATTTTAACGCTACCAGGATTTAGTGTAGACCCTGCAAGGCTGCCCCCCATTTCAGATGCCAATTGCAAGTGGTGGGTCCTCCCCAGGTCACCTACAACTTCTGTCTGACTTGGCTACAAATTGGGGGTTTGTACAACACCCTCCTTAGATCGGATAATTTGCTATAATGGCTCCTAGAACTCAGGGAAACACTTGCCTTATGTTTATCTGTTTATTATAAAGGATACACCTCAGGAACAGCCGAACAGAAGGGAGGCACAGGGTGGATTTGGGCCAATGTGCATGGAGCTTGATTATCTCTCTGGTTAAGGCACAGTCCTAGCACCTGGATGTGTTCACCAGGCTGAGAGCTCATCCTGTCTTGTCGTTCAGGTGCTTTCAATAGAGCTTAGTCTCCAGCACCCTCTCCTTTTTTGGAGGTTGACTGGTGGGGCTGAATGTTTCCATCCTCTGCTACTTGGTCTTTCTGGCGACCAGCCACACCCTGAGGCTCTCTAGGGGTCCCACCTTAAGTCACCTCATTAGCATGAACTCAGGTGTGACCGAAGACACTCTTCTCACTCTAGAAATTTCAAAGGTTTGAGGGACTCTGTGCCAGGAACCAGGAACAAAGACCAAATATATTTCTTGTTATCTCAGAGTGTATTGCCTGGCACACAGGGAGTACTGCATGAGTGGCGGCAGTGGTTATTTTGGACGCAGATAGTTGGTTTTGCTGCACTTTGCAGGAAAAGGGTGACTGAACCAGGAAACTGAGGGCTCTTGTGGTCCAGATCTAAAGTAAGAGCTCCAGGTTGAATGAGGAAAGAGGTAAGAACAAGGCGGGAGATTCATAACCTGCAGATACCCAGGGAGATGGGAATGATTCTCTTAATATTTCCAAGTGCACTAGTAGTCACCCACATGGCCTTCAGTCTGTTCTGGAAGCAATCTCAGAACAATATGGGCAGGAAATTTTGGGCCTAGAATATCTGGGGCATGATCTATTAGGATGGGGTGGTGGTGGTTCTTTGGCTTTGAAATTCCTTGCCATATCCAAGGTGAGGCTCCTGAATGTCAAGGTAGCGTGCAGGGCCTTTGCTTGCCTGAGCTGAGGACTCTATTGCTTGTCTGGACAGCTTCTGACTGTAGCAAACTAGAAAAGGATACTTGTCCATCAGAGTCGTTTTTCTTCATTTTCTGTAGAGTCTTTCTCATGTGATTGCAGTCCAAAGCCATGCCTGGGGACCTTGTGCCTGAAGCATGAGGATCTTGTCTTTCTGGCTTTGTCCTCATGTTCTCTTTAGGTTTACAGCGGGAGGCACACTGTGATGATGAGAGGATAACTGTTCTAAAACTGGATGTGAATTCTTTTCAAACCTCGAAGTTCCCCACCATCTGCACAGGACTGAGCTTGGAGAGGAGAGTTCTTTTCTTCCCTTAGGAAATCCTTATCATAGAGTGGCAGGATCCCCACTGCCCTTCATGTGGGTAGCAAGCAGTGATAAAATCAGTGTCTCTTCAATCACCAGCTAATAGGGAGCAAGGGGATTAACTGGTACTCATTTTGTAAGTCATTAAAAAATATGTTACCATGATGAACTCTGGGAGGAAATTTTATGGAAGCAATATTTACTCTTTGGAGAATTTCAACTCTGAGTCTTAAAGGAGATTCCCAAGCATCAAGGCTGGAAGTAGCTGCAAAAGGAATAATAACTTTCAATATTGGTGTCCATGTTTTACTGGGGCTGGGTCTCTCATTGGCTTCCTCATCAGAATGTAAAAACATCAGATTGTCTCAGCTCTCTAATGGTGTCACAAAATTAGGGACTACTTAATGTTGCTGAGCACAGGAGACTGACAGTGCTTGCTTTGGGAACTGGAGCGTGGTATAGTGGCCAAAACCCTATGTTCAGGGATGCCCTTAGTATAGACATTCTGCCATGCTTCTAAAACTCTGTGCTTCCACGTGTGTTTATTGTGGCCCTGTTCACAATAGCAAAGACCTGGAACCAACCTAACTGCCCATCAATGATAGACTGGATAAAGAAAATGTGGCACATATACACCATGGAATACTATGCAGCCATAAAACAGGATGAGTTCATGTCCTTTGCAGGGACATAGATGAAGCTGAAAACCATTATTCTCAGCAAACTAACACAAGAACAGAAAACCAAACACCGCATGTTCTCACTCATAAGTGGGAGTTGAACAGTGAGAACACATGGACATAGGGAAGGGAACAGTACACACCTGGCCTGTTGGGGGATGGGGACCAGGGGGAGGAATAGCATTAGGAGAAATACCTAATGGATGATGATAGCATTAGGAGAAATACGTAATGGGTGATGGATGCAGCAAACCACCATGGCACATGAATATCTGGGTAACAAACCTGCATGTTCTGCAAATATACCCCAGAACTTAAAATATACATCTATATCTATATATCTCTATCTATCTATCTATCTCTGTGTGCTTTGATTTCAGAATGTTAGAACATTATCAGAAGTGGGTAGTTAATATGCTTTTGGAGAAAAACCATATTAAACATTTTACTAGAAGCTTTATTATACAAAGCAGAGAATTTGAAAAGCCATGCTATAATTTAGGACGGCATTTGAATATTTTGCATCGTAGCAAGTTTCTCTTCTTCGCAAGAAGTGAGTTTATTGAGGGGAGAGAAGAAATGTTATGCAGGTCCTGGACAGCTGGAAACTGAGCAGGTGCTTAATTGCGCTATGCCTCAGTTTCTTCATCTGTAAAACATACTCTGGACTTTAAAAGTTGGCTGTGAAGAGTCAGTTAGACAGTGTATATAAAGTGCCTATTACAAGGAGGTGTTTGAAGCCACCTAATGCATGCCCTGGTTGCTGACCCTTTGCTCAGCTCTTGGTTCCACCTTTCATAGCTTCCTGAACCTTAGGACATCTCCTGGTTTAGACCATTTGCAGGTATCCAATCTCTCCACTTTGCTTTATTGCTGGCTCTTTGTCCTGTTCTGAATTTTGCTTCCTACCCAACTTTGGGTTCCACCATTGCCCTGACCTTTCCTAGCTCCCTGTGTGCTCCTTGTTAGGGGGAGTGGGTCCTGCCCACTGCTCAACTTTTCTTCCACTCATCCCATGAAGGAGTGAGTAGCTTAGTCTGCTGGTGAATCTGGACAAAATAAACTGGTAGGCTCAGCTCTGAGACTCCTTTTATCGTTTTGGGAAGAGCTGCCTCCAGGGAGCAGCAGTTTCTTTGAGCTTTTCCAGGCTGTGTCAGCCTTGGGCAGACTCCTCCATACCCCACCTGGTATGGGTACCCTGGTTTTGCACTGCCTGTAGGGCAGCCCCTCACAAAGCTCATTTGTCCACAGATACCAGCTGTGTCCTTCAACTTGACTCTTTAACGGGACTAAAACTGAGAGTCTAGTGTCTAGTGGGGCAAATTGGTTAAGAAATTGGTCTCTGGAGTTCAAGTACCTTGGTTCAAATCCAAGCTCTGACACTCACTAGGAGTGAAAATTTTTTCTGTGAACATTTTGCAAATCCCTAAACTCCACTGAGCCTCAGTTTTCCTTCTGTATAAAAACAGGAAACAATAGAATCTACTTTATGGTTCTGTTGGGAGCATTACAATTGTTAGTGTATGTACAACATTTGGAGCAATGACCCCCCTGGTAGGCCACAGCTGAGTGTTGGCTAACTGTACATAACAGTGTATTCAGAGCTTGCCCAGGGAAGGTGGAGAAGGGCATCACTTGGGCACTTCAGAGACCCATTCCTAGGTCCTCCTCTTCTACTGGTACCTTCAAGAATGGCTTCAGAGCCAGCGCCCTCCTGACCACCCCCCAGCACCTGCCTTGGTCATGCTTCCCATGTACGTCCACTTAATCCATGTGTGTTACTTCTCTAGGCTTCAGATAGATTATTATCTCTGCTGGAGGAGAAGAGAGCAAAATGAAATTGGAGTATTTGCCTCCTCCTCTCATCAGTTACCATCATCCCATCCCCTGAGACCATGAGCTGCCTCCTACTCATTTATGTTATTAATTCGAAGAGTGCTAGGATTCCCCCTCTGCTTTTTTCCCCAGCTTTCAAAAACTTTTGCCTGCTCTGGATTTCAACCTTCAGGGAATCGTTCTTGCAGATATGAACCACTGGTTGGTAATAATCTTTGGTCATTGATTTTCCATTGTTTCTTAGTAGGCTTCTTTAAATGCTGTGCTCTTTTGAGAGCACCCCATCCTTTTACCCCTTCAATAGCCATTTACCAGCTGATCCCTGTTCTCATTTGGGAAACCTTTATTGGCCAGTGGCTATGGGCTGGGTGTCTATGGGACAGTAAGATAACTGCCCCAAAAGGATTTGTAGTCCAGTGGTGCTTAAATCGTGCTCCACAATGCTCTGTGTTCCCTCTAGAGGCCCCTCAGAAGTCACCATGGAGAGAGTGTGTGTGTGTGTGTTGGGGGTTGGTTCTGAGTGGGTGAAGTCTTACCCTACTCCCAGTATCAGTTCAGAACTGCTTTGTTTTCCTTTCTTTTGCATATTGAGCTTCTGAGTAAGATTTCATCCAAAGAAAGGATTGTACTGTTAAAAAAAAAAAAGGTGAAAAACCATTGACCTAATTTTTTCCACTAAATTTATTCGACATGGCTTTTTATAGTGGTTTGACCCTCCCAGCTTGTGTTTGGCCAACAGAATGACAGAGGTATCTGGCCAATGTCTTGGCACCAGTCACCTACAGTTCAACCAGAGAGGACCTCTGAAGCTGTTCCTTCAGCAAGTGACACTCACCTTTTGTATTGGAGAAAGATGTTTTGTGGTCAAGTTTGGTATTATTTGCAATAGTAAGTAAATAAAGAATTTGTTGGGGGGAGATACCACACATAAATTGACTCTGAAGGCAGTCTCAAAAGAGTTTCAAAAATATTTCAGGCAGTGACAACACTATTGAAATACACTTACGGCCCCTAAAAATACTAAAAGCTCTAAAATAAGCTCTCAAAGTTGTTTTGTAGGACCCATAATATCAAACTCTAACTTTCCAAAGGACAGAGGACTGGGCTTTGCTTTAACTTTGTGGCATGTTAGTTATGGCAAAAACCCAGGGAACTAAGACAATCAGGGGCTGATGGCTCAATCACTGATCTATAGAGATGTGTCTAATATAACCACCAGTCAACATCTGGCTCATTCTGTTTTTATAAAAATATTTAAGCAATTCACATGTTTGCATGATCATAGAGCATTTCTGGAAGATATTCTAGCATGTTAGCTTCTTAGAGGAAGCCTTATGTTTTTATTGTTTGTTCACTAATGTGGTCAAATGTGATGCCTGGCATGTAATACATTTTTAATAGCTATGCGTTGAATGAGTGAACTCACAAGAAAGTGGTAAGGGTGGTTACCTCTAAGTAGGACTAGAGATGGTTGAAACTATTATTTTTCAATTTATATCCACCTGTGGCATTTATATGAAGAGGGCAGGAAGACTGTCTGCTTTTCTCTTTGTATTTGCTCCTTTACTCACAGAGAGGAAGAAATTTCTGCCTTTGCTTTCACTGCTATCCTTTGTCCTTATGACTCCTCAATGGCCCACCCAAACCAAAAAAGGAATGCACAATCTGGCTGGTTGTTCTTGGACGACATGTTCTTAGTGGGGAAGATTCCACTCTTCCTCACTCATTTCCCATCTCCATTGCTTTATGACCAGGACCTTCCTTCGAGAAGAAGACCTGGTTATGACTGTACTCTCATTTTCAGCTTTTCCATTAGTGTCTGGTTCGTGGAGCTAGAGGCATGTAAGTGTTGAAATTTGTTCTTGTCTTAGTTTATTTGGGCTACTGTAACAAAATAACACGAATAAGTGGCTTATACACAGCAGAAATTTATTTCTCACAGCTCTGGAGGCTGGGAAGTTCGAAAGCAAGGCACTGGCAGATTTGGTGTCTGGTAAAGGCCCATTTTCTGGTTCAAAGGTAGACATGTCCTCACTGGAACCTTACGCAGCAGAAGGGACAAGAAAGCTATCTGGGCTGGAGTCGTCGTCCCCTCCTCCCTCCTCTCTCCTCCCTCCTCCCTCCTCCCTCCTCCCTCCTCCCTCCTGGACAGAATCTTGCTCTGTTGCCCAGGCTGGAGTGCAGTAGCATGATCTTGGCTCGCTGCAATCTTTGCTTCCTGGGTTCAAGCGATTCTCCTGACTCAGTCTTCCAAGTAGCTGGGATCACAGACATGCGCCACCATGCCCAACTAATTTTTGTATTTTTAGTAGATGTGGGGTTTTGCCATGTTGCCCAGGCTGGCCTCAAGCTTCTGAGCTCAGGTGATTCATTGGCCTTGGCCTCTGAAGGTGCTGGGATTACAGGCATGAGGGATTACAGGCTGGGATTACAGACCACACCCAGCTGGGTCTCTTCCTATAAGGACAAAAATCTTATTGATGAAGGCTTTGCCCTCATGATCTAATTACTTCCCAAAGGCCCCACCTCCAAACAGTTTTACAATGGGAATGATGTTTTAGCATATGGATTTTGGAGGGACACATAGCATTCCTCAAACCTGGACATTTTAGATGGAAGCAAGTTGGGTATAGGAAACCCTGAGTGAGACAGAGCAGCCCAGCAGAGATGCTTTAATTTTGGGAACACAAGCTCTCCTGGTGATTAATAAAAACTGTAAGTTTTCTCATTTGGCTCTTGTCCTCCTATATACAGCTTTTGCAAATGAGGGCTGCAGTGTTGTATGTGATAGCGTTCAGAAACCCAGAGCCCATCCCAACCTCATGACACTGTAGTGCTATGGTAAACTTGTTTAGTTTACCATGTGCAGATATAATTTTGAAATGAGTGTATGGATCACAACGTAATAACATGTGAGGAGTGAGTACAAATGAAGTATTTTTTCCTCCACCTGCACAACAGAATAAAATAGTTGTTTTTTACACATTCTGTTGAAGGCGATTTGTATTGATAAACAGGAGCATTAATAATAATAATTGGCTGGCAGAATGATTTGGCATTAAGAGGCCTTTTGTCTAAGAAAACTGGTTCATAGAATCATTAAATACTTTTATTAAAGTTGAAAAGTAAAGAAACAGAGTTACCCCAAAACTGTGGAGTCTGAAGCAGAGACTGAACAAATTCAGCATGGCTGAGTGTAAGGAGTAAGTGCTATGTAATACCCCAAAAAGGATTGTAATGTTGCCACACATACCTCAGAAAAGTTGCCCCACTAGGGACTCCATGTGGATGGACACTTTTGCTGTTCTGAGATGTCTGTGATTTGTGCTAATAGGCATCGGTATTGTGTTAACAATAACAGCAATTGCAACAACAGCTAAGACGCACTGGATGTTTATTATGAGCTACACAGACATTCTTTACATGTATCAGTCCAACGTGGAATGTTATCCCATATTACAGATGAGGAAATGAATACTCAGGTAGGCGTAGGTCACATACTGCTAAGGGGAAGGGGGTGGGATCAGTGGTGTGCTGAAGTTGGCTTGTACAGGTTTCTGAGAACTGACTGTGCACGTCTCTTCCCAATAGTGTGTTCAACAACACCATGTTGCTAGCTTGATTTTGGCCATTGTGGGAGACTTTACATACCCAAAATTGACAAAATGCCACAGATTGTGTGGTAATATTACTGCATGATCTGTGGCATTTTATCAATTTTATATATAATATAAAAATATACATAAAATGTATATTATATATTCTATATATATAATATATATTATATATATATATTTTATATATATATATATATATATATATATTTTTTTTTTTTCCCCTGAGAAGTCACTGACAAACATTCTAACAAATCACTAGGTAGAATTCAAACCCAGGAGATTTGACTGGACAGCATTTTGGCAAAGATGGATGCTTCCAGGCCAAAGTATTGATAATAGTATTAACAAATTTCTTACTGTGTGAACCACTTTTATTTGGCTATTTTATTACTTGCAACCAAATGTGCCGTGATTTATTTTTAGCACTTTCTCATAGAATTGTTATGAGGGTTGAATGAGATGATGCATTTGGACCAGTCAGGGCAGGGCTTTACACGGTAAAGGTTAGCACTGCCATGAAGGAACACATAGCAGAGATATGGCCCTAACATCATTGGTCATCTATTTCTAGATACTTCTCTACTTTCGCAGAAGCCAATGAGTGGCAAAGTATGTTATCTGTACTTCATCTCTCTTCCACAGTCTGCAGCCCAGGGTAAAAGATAGATGAGTTAAAAAGAGAAGTCATCAGAATAATGCAGTTGTGTTAGTCTACAAACCAGTGATGCCACTTCCAAGCTCCACGAAAACAAAGCCTGAACAATTGCAAACTTATATGTACCTTAGGATGCCTCTTTGGGAGTAAGGTCAGAGTCATAATGATGGAGCCTGAATTGTGACCAAAAAGGCATCTGTAGAACATGACACCATTTGGCAAAACCCAAATCAAATTTTAAGAGATACGGCACTATTGAAGTGGTGTCATTGGTCTGGGGTAATAAGTGAGGTTCATGGTCTCATGCCAAGGAAATTGAAGATGTGGGCACGCAGGGAGTAGGTTTTAGAGTAGAAGTTTAATAGGAGAAAGAAAGGAGAGAGCTTCTTTGTGCAGAGGAAGGGGACTGAGTGGGCTTCCCAGGTTTGGGGCCAGAGTTGGTTGGTTTTATAGATGAGCTTGAGGAGGTGGTGTCTCATTTACATAGGGCATAGTGGATTGGTTAGACCAAGTGTGCTATTTACATAGTGCCGGAGGAGGGTCGCCATCCTACCCTAATCTTTTATTATGCAAATGAGGTCTTTACCTGGCCCGCACCAAGTTACCAGCCCAAGTGGCAACAAAGAAAAGGGAAGGGAAAACCACCTGGAATGTACCTGACTTCCAGGTAGCCCTTTTTTATTGGTACAGCTGCTGGCATTTACCTATGCAAGCTTCCAGCTTGCTTATCTATGCCTGCAGCTTGATTTTTCAGGCTGCTTTTTGTTAGAAAAGAAATGATTTTGGGCTGCTTGTTATTAAAAAGAAATTCCACCAAGAGCCCTTTTACTTTTAATAATTGCCTAATTTCTTTTTCTTTCCACTCCACTCCACTCCACTCCATTCCCCTCCCCTCCCCTCCCCTCGCAGCTGTGTGGTCCCTGATCTTCTCTAACCATTGCCCTCATAACCTATTGCCGTGGCTTTGGGTTACTTTGTATGTCCTGCCCTGAACACATCGAACATTTTCATGTGTCAGACTTACAATAGCACCTTCCCCTGCTACCTGCCTCTACACCTGAAGATCCAGGTGTATTCTGGTCCTTGTCCGTATCTTGAATGCAGCCCCTGTACACCCTATGTCCTATCTACCATATTTATTATTATTTGTTGCAATATACTTTCTATTTTATTTTTTTAAAGTGAAGATTATATATATATATTTTAAATGATATTCTTTTTGTTTTTTTGAGATGGAGTCTGGCTCTGTTGCACAGACTGGAGTACAGTGGCACAATCTTGATCTCGGCTCACTGCAACCTCTGTCTCCCTCATTCAAGTGATTCTCCTGCCTCAGCCTTCCAAGTAGCTGGGACTATGGGTGCCTGCCACCATGCCTGGCTAATGTTTTGTATTTTTTTGTAGACATGAGATTTCACCATGTTAGCCAGGATGGTCTCGATCTGCTGATCTTGTGATCTGCCCACCTCGGCCTCCCAAAGTGCTGGGATTACAGATGTGAGCCATTGCAACCAGCCTAAAATGAGATTCTTGAAGAAAATAATAGTGTTATCTCTGGAAGGCAAACTTAAAGTCACCTTATATTTTGCTCTTCCTATACTTATTTTCTACATTTTCTATAATACCTGAGTGATTTCTATAACCAAAAAAAAAAAAAAACGGCTACTTACAAAAGGTTAAATGAAGACAAATCTTAAATCTTAATCTCTATTCATCCAAGAAGCAAAGGACACTTGGCAAACTATTACGATCTACCCTATTTAGTGGGCTGGAGACACCAACTTTCTTTGCCTGCATTACCCACTCCATTTCTCAAGAGACATTAACAACACACCATGATTGAAGAACTAGGATGTTATGTGTTTAAAGAAAGAGGTTTAAAATATTTTATTAGAGAACACATATCAATATTGAACAACACTTAAATAGATGGCATCCATATTTATAAGGACAATATAAATTCTTATAATTTGTACAGTCACTTTCAACAAATAAATTTATCAGTGGGCATGATCCATGAAGTATATTTTTTCAATAATTTATTCATCTGCTTAGTACTATGTACATTCATTTTCTTTGAAAAGAAACGTAAAACCAACATGATTGTTTACCACATCACATCATAAACAGATAGACCTGTAAAAATGGCGTGTAGAAAATTCAGAAACACTTAAACAGCACATTCCAAGCATATTGAGTCCATTTAAGAGAAATTAAATGCTTTGAAGCCATTGTAGTCAGCCTGGGTGTCGTGTATATGCATTGATACAAAATGTTGCCACAAATTCAAGTATAACGATTCACACACATAAATATATTATGCTGACATAGAGAATGCTCCCTTGAATAGTATAGAGTGCATACCAAACTCTGCGCACGATTCAAATTAACTTTTTTTATTTTTGTAAAATGGAAGAAAAGGTAATGACATTGCCAACTTAGTCGACCAAATACCAAACCTGGAGAAGGTGGACATGGTTCACAAATGCTGCACAATTAGAATTGCACCTTACAGGGATCGTATTGGTCACAACAGTTGCTAAAGGTTACAGAAAAACTGTAGCAGCTAAAATCAGCCAGTCAGCCCACATTTGCTTCTCTGGCAACATGTAAATGCTGTGTGTGTATTTTGAACAAACGTAACAAGGAGATGAGCAGAAATGCTGCAGCAAGCCAGGAAATGTCATTGGGTTCATGGTTAAATGGTGTCAGCTTTATTTACTAAAGTATAATTTTAATTTCACAGGCAAAATGAACCTCCAATTTTTTTGTCCTTAGCCCCAGCAAGTCAAGTCCTTCTAAACTGCTAGTTGATTGAAAAAGGACAGCTTCAAGTCTGTCCCTTTTGCTTCCATTTCCCCACCACCTTTGCTCCATTTGTAACACAAGTAGACACTCTTTCTTTCTTTTTTTATTTTTGAGATGGAGTCTTGCTCTGTTGCCAGGCTGGAGTGCAGTGGCCGGATCTCAGCTCACTGCTACCTCTGACTCCCGGGTTTAATCGATTCTCCTGCCTCACCCTCCTGAGTGGCTGTGACTACAGGTGTGCGCCACCACGCTCAGCTAATTTTTTATTTTTAGTAGAGCCAGGGTTTCACCATGTTGGCCAGGGTGGTCTCAGTCTCTTGACCTCACGATCTGCCTGCCTAGGCCTCCCAAAGCGCTGGGATTACAGGCGTGAGCCACTGCACCTGGCCCCGACACTCTTTCATAAGCTTCAATGTAGTATGAGATGTGACCCTTCGATGATGTGAAAGCCAGCCTTTGGGGATATTATAGTAATTCAGTTATTTTCTCCATGTTTTTTTTTTTTGTTGTTGTTGTCGTTAGAAAAACTTGTTTTTTAAAAACATGCTGCATAACATCTTGCTAAAAACAATTCCTCAATTAGTAGTAACACTGAATTGCCTTACATATGATTTGCTTGTTAAGACATCCAAAGCATTTGGTTATTCTTAAGAATTAGGTACCTCCATTCTGGAGCAAATATTTATTTGTGTGAAGAGAAAAATAGACCTTCTCCTTTTTTTTTTTTTTTTTTAGCCTTTTTTGTCTGTTTAGCCATCCCATTGTAATGCTGCACTAAGCCTTGAGAACAAAGAGAATCGGAGGAAAAAAAGGCTTTGTGATTTTCAGCCAAGCCAAACACAGTCACTGTCAGGAGAGCCCTGGACTCACCACTGTTTCAGTGATTCTCTCTTGGCTTAAAAAAAGAGTGAGAAGAAGAGCAGTTGTGTGGTTTGCCTGGGGGGACTTGGGGAATGGGGGTTTGTACAGCCAGGTGGCCACCATGATAAGCAAGATTGCCTTCCCTGTGCCCCGAGCTGTGGGAGGAGACAGCACCCCCAGCACATACCCGAGGTTCACCAGCCCCTGGGCCTTTGCACAGATTCCTTCCTTCCTTGCCTGGAACAACTGCTTCTGTTCCCCACCCCACTGTGTCCTCTAGGATTCACCATAGAGATCACCACTTTTGAGAATCCTAACTCTGCAGCCTGTTGGGGCCCTTCACCAAGCTCACACGGCCCTGTATCAATCTGGTAGGTTCTCGGAGGGCAAGGACTCTGTCTCTGCCCTTGTTATTCTCCACTTTCTGGACTTGGCCCTGGAGCACAGTCAGCCCTCACTGAATGTTATAGCGTGAATAAAGAAATGAGAGAGCAGAGAGGGCAATAGCGGCTCTCTTTGAATGAAGGGGATTTTGTTTTGCAGCATGAGTTACATGTCTATGAATGTTCTAGAATTTGAGGGACACTAATTTTTACAAGTGAAAAGTGCCTAACTTCTTTTTCTTTTAAAAATATTTTATTCTGAAAAATTTCAAACCTGCACGGACACGGAAGAACTGTGTGTGGCCTTGTCTGCCATTCTTACTTTGTCTATCACCATGGCTTACCCACTTTTGGCAAGAAGATGTTAAAGCAAATTGTAAACATACTTCGATATGTACCTACCAGTTAAGGACAATGCCATTATCATATCTGACAAAATTTAAAGTAACTACCTAATTATCTAACATCAAATAGGACCCAGCCTATGCTTAATCTTCTCCAGTTACTTCAAAAATGACTTTTTACACTTAGTTTCAATAAAGATCTAAACCAACAAAGCTTATACATTATACTTGATGAATATATCTCTTAAGAATATTTGAACCCACAAATTTCCCTTTTTTAAAATGCCATTTACTTATTGAAGAAACCTGGGTGTCTTACGGAATTTCCAACACCCTACATGTGGCTGATGATTCTTAATGAACTTTTAAGAATGAAATGGGGGACGGAGGTTGTACTAAACTGATTTGCAAACAATCAAGCTATTTGTCCCCAAAGGCTCTTTTCTTCTTTCTCTTATCATTTATAATCATCCCTAATCATTAATTCATAATCATAATAATCATTAAGTTGCTGCTTTTCTTGCATGAGCAACAGTAATATGTTGGATTTGTGTCTTAGTCAGATGGATGCTTGATAAAGAAGTAAATCCATGTGTCAGGCAAGGCTCCTGGCTCCTGGGTTCCTGGGGTGGATTCCAAAGACAGTGGGTAGCAGGACAAGTGGTGGGTTTCATGCTCCCCTTCCTTGGGCGGTAAGGACAACAGTTGTGGACAGGAAGCTGGCTTCATGTCATGGGTGTGTGTCCCTTTAAAACACAAGGTTGACTAACCTTTAATTAATCATGCATTTTTAATATCCTAGGCATCATGCATCAACATGATTACAATTTTATCTTTCTGTAGAGTAAGAATTCTTACACCAAACTTAATGTATCCATTTTCACGAGTTCAGGCTTTGGTAGAGTGAGTTCTTAAATTGAGAACCCCTCTAATTTCCTCCTTAGCCAGACTGATTACATTCTGCTCCCTGTGAGATGATGCTTTTGGTCTTCTTTCTCCAAACATTGACAGAACTGAACACTCTTCTTTTTAATTTGGGCCAACACCAATCCGTTTATCCTTGAAGCTGCTTCTCAAAATCCAGAAGACTGAAATAGCCATAGACTGTTTATATAAGGCAGAGTTGGGCCAAGAACCTCATCCCTGAAAGTGACTTTTTTTTTTTTTTTGAGATTCGGAGTCATGAGAGACCATTTGGCAGGGAGATGGCAGCAAGTCCCTGCCAAATTCAGCCTCCAAGCATGGCTGACTGCTCCATCAGCCTGTGTCATGGTGAGCTGAGCTTGCAGTGTGGACTTCCCTGTGAAGACACCTGCCTAGGAGGCTCCTGGAGACCACTTAAAGGGCGCCCTAGAAATGTCTAGACTCAACTAGCAGAACCTGAAATTAGCACTGAGATTGTGACCTGAAGTTTCCATGAGACAGATTTCAATTTGCAGTGAAATCAAAATGGCCTCTGTTCACGTTTGGGTATTTGCTGTTTATCTTGGTAAACATTTACTTCCAACAGTTGCCCAAGCCAAGAGGTGCTCAGCCCTATTTTCTTAGATGACTTTACATCTAAGCTTTGCTTCAAATGCTGTACTGTCTTCCAGTGATCACAACTACTTCTTTTTTCCATAACATCAGTTATATAAACACACACACACAGGCAGACACACACACATTTTCTACAATGATGGCATTTTATGTAGTGTCTTTCATAGGACAATTATGATAATTTAAAATACCTCCTATTGCAAAGCAAGTAGCCAATGTGAGGAAGATGACAAACACCAGCCTTGGATACTCTTGTTCTGGGTTGTCTACGATTCAGAGAGCTCGGTGGAAATCTTCAATGTAGTGCAGTTTGCCTGATTTTTAAAAGCTAAGACAGATTTTCCAAGTGGGGCTATTTCCAACCCAAAGAAAACAGTGTAGTGTGTGGAATTACTGGGCATTGGGATTTGGTGCCTAGCACCTTCAATGTAGGAATGACAGGACCCAAGCTGTGGTGCAGCAGGTGCTTTGGGACCCGCTTTCTAATGACAGAGAAATGAATGTCTTCAGGTGGGGATGACCAACTCCTGGAAATGAAAACCTGAAGTGAGATAAAGAGCAAAGGAAAGTGAAGGACTTGTTTTCCCTTTTCCTGCACGTGGCACTTTCAGTGCTTGAAGGTACTTTACCCGTGATCTAATTTATAGTTGCGTCTTATTTAGCTAGCATTTGAGAGGGGAAATGAGGATGGAAAAAGAGTGTTAGCATTTATTGGGGGCCTACTATGATTTCATAGCTTTGTCAGCTCATAAGCGTTTCATGTACACAATTTTATCTGCTAATCCCATTTCACAGGTGAGGAAAATGGCTCAAGAGAGGCAACGTGCCTTGTTTAGGGCTACTTAAATAGGTACAGAGATGGAGACTGCAATTAAGCCCAGGTGTGTGGCTTTCAGTCCATCATCCGTCTCTGAACTGCATTTTCCAGGTCCTTCCAGTGCCCTTCCTAGCATGGGTCTTGGGGTGGCGTTGGGAAGGTCACGTTTAGCAAGCTAAGAGGTGAGCACAGGGGCACACCAGGAGAACACACAAGAGTGCGCAACTCTTTACAGCCTTTCTCTTTTTTCAAAACTCCCTGTAGACTTGACTCTCTTTACTCTTCTCATACCCATATTGTTGTATTGATTCTCTGGGAAAATATTTCTTTTGTAATGTGACTACGAAATCTCATACCTTGCCAAAAAGCTCGGCATGTAGTAGATACTCCAAAGGTATGATTTTTTCCTCTTTAAACTTTAGCTCTGCAAAAATCATCATGGATGCATTGTAGGGAGCAAAATGATTTTGCTGTCAGCATTGTTGGGATAAGTTTCTGTGTTAATACTGGAGAGTGAATTGCTTGTGACTTGTTACACCCAGAGATAAAAATAGTTTGTTTTCCCTCACATCTGATGAAGAAAGCATGTGTTTTTGATTCGGCTTTAAATGCTGAGGCAGAATTTCTGTTGCACAAATGTCAGCTCGCACTTATTGAAGTTTAGGTATCAGGCTTGTATGTGATGTTCAGAAGAGGAAGATGGGGCCAGGCAAGCTGCTGGAAATGAAGATGAGAGCAAGGAAGGGACCTCAGTTTTTACTCAATTACGTCCTAATAAAAGCTTGACTCTTTTTTTTTTAAGTATGTAGAAAACTAGCAATAAATTGTTATTGAAGTATTTGTAATGCCTGCTTTGATCTTAAAAAATAATTCACAGGTGTTCTTTTTAATAGCTTTTTACTTGTCAGATTGAATTTCAGCATTCTTATTTGTAGATTTAAACTGCTTATTCAGCATCCCATTCATCAAGTTTCCCTCCTTCTCTGCTCTTTACGACCACTGTCACCTCTGTCATGACTCCAGGACTGGGGGAGGCACTCTGGGGCATGAAGTACTCTGCCTGATGCTCAGCTTTTGAGTAATGGGCCACAGCCCTCCCATCGCTTGAGACTTCAATTAGCCTGTCTTTTCATTATGAAAGATAAGGCTGCATTTAACAACAGGAATGAAGACAAGGGAGGGGAAGAAATGCAATTTTTAAGGATAAATCAGTAAGACATTGCTATACTTATTTGAAACTGGTTTTGGATGGCTTTTGGCTTGAATAGACTGAATACTTTTGTAGGGCTTGCCTTTTGTTGTGATTTTCCCCTGTTGTTTCCAGACTGGACCGAAGCTGGTGCCTCACGTGACTCTAGACAGCCAGGGTGTTCTGATGTGATTGATATTGTGGAACCAGAAACGCTTCCAACCTGAGAGTCCCCAGGGAGGGAAGAGGGAGATAGGAGGCCACAGTGGCATTGTCTCTTGCCCAGCAAACACAACAGCAGATGCCATGCAGTTAGAACAGTCTTGATTCTTCCAAATGAGGATAAATGCGCGTCGTTTCTCAGGAACCAGGGCAGAAAAGAATATATCACTGTGTGGCTGTCAGGGAAACACTATGAGGGCAATACAAGGGGCCTGGGTTGGGTGATGAAGTGGAAATGGCATGGGATTTTTCAAGAGGCACGAGGTGGGCAGGCCAGGATGCCCTGAGACCAGGCAGAGTGGGCAGCTGCGCAGCAGGACCATCTCATTGCGCTTATGAGGGCTTAGGCTTTTAGAGTGGAAGGTGGTCTTCATTAAGACAGCTTTTAGCAGGGCCTGGCCGTCTATGTCCTCATATTGAATCCAAACAGTGCAGCTTCCTTTCCTCTTTTGTCTTTCTTAGGCTATAAGAAGAGTAGAGGAAAAACTACCTGAGGCTGTTTGGCACCCATTTTTCAAGCCAATACTGATACAGGGCAGACAGCACTGACATACCCTTAACCCACCTATCACTGGCATGGAGACCCCAGGGTGATCATAGGGCCCTCATGTGGTCCTTAATGCCCCAGTTCTCAAGACTGGGCTCTGCTGTGCTTCTTATCCCATCTTGTTCTGTCTCACCCTCCCCTTGGAGTCTAGGATCTGTCTCAATTAAGGATGAGGCTCTGCTTTCTTGGGTAAAGATGGTCTCTGGGTGAGCATATGCCCATCTGACTTACGATGTCTGGGATTCTGCACTGCTGACCTGGGGTTCCTCACTGCTGTGCTCTGCACATCTAACTGGGATCTTACTGTCCCTAAGAATCATCAGGGTCATCAGCCTGAGCCTTTCTGGGTGGATTGTCTGATGTTTCCAGGTCCCTGGGGACTGGCTTCCCAGTGGGTGTCTGTAACTAGTGGTTGGGTCTGATTACTTGCTCTGCTGTGCACCCCTCTCTCCATGCCTGCTTTGGGGCTGGAGTACTGCCATGGGCATGCTAAGTGACAAAACATTGCTGCCATCCAGGAGTTCTCCTCTAGTTGAGAAGACAGAACTTATATAAGTACTGTGTATACAAGGTATGCTTTAAAATACTTTAAATAGTTATAGTCTTTTAAAAACAACAGAAAGATTACAATAGAGTACAGAATTAACTGCCAAATATGTTCTATAGACAATTGCTATAAGAACTTGGAGAGAAATTGGGATGATCAAAAAGGGCCGAATTTAAACTTCTGATCTGGGAAAAGAATTATGGGTACATTTTGTATGGGCAGAAATGAAAGAGTGAGGAGGGAGTCCTTACGGGCTCAAATGAGTCTCCCACAGGTTCCTATGTTGAAGTCCCAACCCCCAGGACCTCAGAATCTGACTGTATTCAGCGATAGTGCCTTTAAAGGCATGGTGTGGTTAAATGAGGTGATGAGGGTGGACCCTAATCCAATAAAACAGGTGTCTTTATAAGAAATTAGGACAGAGAAATGTACAGAGAATAAACCACATGAAGACACAGGGAGAAGGTAACTATCTACAAGTTAAAGAGAGATGCCTCAGAAGACACAACCAGCCAACGCCTTGATCTTCGACTCTCCAGTCTCCATAATGGTGTGATAATAAATTTCTGTTGTTGAAGCCACCCCATTTGTTTGTTATGATTGGCCTAGGACACTAATATGGGTGGCGGGATACAAACGCATGGAGCTGTGCTGTATCTGCAAAAGCAGGAGCATACTGGTTGGTAGAAGATCCTTTATTAAACTGGAAAAGTTCCTGGGACAAGAATATGATGAGTTGGCAGAAGGACTCCGTGAACAAGTTCCAGTAGCAGATGGGCTGCTGGGGACAGGGACAAAGAGCAGAGTATCAGAAGAGAAAGAACACCCTTTGCCTGGCTGACAGTTCTGCTCAGGGTATACATTCCGATGGGTTAAGCGTTGCTCAATGCCAACATAAAACCAGGTTTACTTTATGGGATTAATCAAAGGCCTTGAAGGCCCTCAAGCATTCTTAAGAGGGGAAGTCAACAGGGAAGGAACAAGAAGGGCAAGAGACAGAAGATGCAGAAGAAGAGAAAGAGAAGCTGACTTTGCTGGGTTCAGTAGAGACTTTTGAACCATTAGAGATTGGTAAGAGGTGCACCCCTTGTGGGGCTGATAGAAATACTGCAACCACTCACTCTGACCACCAGCTCTTTTCTAAAATGTGGCTGCACGTTGTTTATACCTTTCACTTGGAAGTAATTGTATACGAGCAGAAAGGCAGCACTGCAAGCAGAGGATAAAAGTCCGTGGGGGCCTTCAAAATGTCCTCACTCTCCTGGCACCATCTCCTGCCCTGAGCTCTCTGGATGCTGTGGGCCTGCAGCTCACAGAGTCAGGCTGACCTGGGAAGGGGATGGAGTTGCTGAGGGCAGCCCCATCTTGTCACCCAGAGCATGGATTCCGTGGGAAATGGCACCCTCTGGAGCAAGGACACCCACCCCAGCCTTTTTCATTGTTTATAAGTTTAGCAAGAAGGGGAGGGTGGAATTATGGAGAGGACAGCATCAGGAAAGGAGGTGGGAAAGATGAAAGGGCTCAGGATCAAGACCAACAGGAAGGGAAGGTAGGGGAGGCTGCCATGTAGCATCATCCCAAGGTAATAGAGGTGTGATTACTGAGTGGCCTCAGTATTTCCAGGTTCTTCCATGTCAGTTCTGCACCCACCACCATCCATGCCCCACCCGAGAGCCCTGCCGTGGAGTCTCCTCTGTCAACACTGTGGACGCTGTGCCCTTGGCTGCAGGAACGGCACTTTATTTCTGATCAGGAGAGTCTTTCTCTTCCTCATTGCCCATCAGGCCTGGAGAGAGGAAGGAACAAGAAGTCCCTCCAACAAAGTGTGTCAGCTCAGGGAAACATGAATCTGGTATCCCCAGGGGAGGGCTGAATATGCTTCCCCATAGTAATATCATTTCTATTCCAGTTAGGCAAAGAAAAAGGAAAAATAAAAGAAGAGGAGGAGGAGGAGGAAGAGGAAAAGGAGGAGAGAACAATTCTGAATCCTATCTGTCTTTTGAAAATGCCCACTGTACCAAGCATACTCTCTGAACCCCATGACTCTTCTTGGTGAGCTCCAGGCAGGCCCTCAAATGCCCTGGTGTGGGGTGCCATGTCTAGGAGGTCTTCCCAAGGAGCCAAGTGTGACCCAGAGATTCTTTGGGGGGTCCTCTGGGGCCCTCCACTTGGGCAGGTTCCAAGGGTCTGGGAGAATTTCAGGTTGGCCTTGGTCAAGGGTGTGTATTTATTGTTGCTACTCTTAGGGTCAGCCAGATTGTGCTATGGGGATTTCCCAGATGGGGCAAGGAGCTGAACAATGTTGAGGCCCCCCTGGGCTCCAGTGGACCTCCCTGCTCTACAGAGGACAGCAGTGGGGTGACAGGTGCTCACCTCTTACTCTGATGCCTGCTTGGAAGGTCAAATGATACATGGGATGGGCCCACTCTGAATATGGACTTGTCACTTTATGCAATCATTCATGCAGATTGGGAACATGAATTTAGCTAAGTGGAGATGTGTCAATGGCATATTAAAAAATATTTGTATTTTGAACACCGAATCCCGTTGTTTAGCATCATCTGTGCTATACTGTCAGCTAGTAACAACACAGATCATGATGGCAAACTACGGCCCATGAGCTCGCTCTGGTCTGCAGTCTGGTTTTTTGTTTGTTTTGCTTTGTTTGAGAGAAGAAGGGTTTAGTTTTACATTTTGGAGGGTTGTCTCCCTCCCTGCCAAAAGTCAAAA
The DNA here is from genome assembly GCF_009761245.1 of Sapajus apella. Classification (NCBI taxonomy): domain Eukaryota; kingdom Metazoa; phylum Chordata; class Mammalia; order Primates; family Cebidae; genus Sapajus; species Sapajus apella. The sequence continues at coordinate 29,219,696 of NW_022436961.1, forward strand.
CAAATAAGAATGTGTGATAGAGTCTGTATGACCCCGCAATGCCTAAAATATTTACTATCTAGTCACATATAGAAAAAGTTTGTAAACTCCTAATGTACATTAAATAGATTTTTTTTCTTTTTGGCTCATCTGGGAACATCCTACCCCTCCCCCATTTATAACAATGCCTCTTGGAAAAATGCATTTTTGACTTTGTGACAGATGAACATGGACTCCATCCAGCTTGTAGGCTGGGGACTCTCTGAGCCTCTCTGTTTTTTTATGCCAAGTGCAGGGTGGGATGCAGCAGAAGTTGTTTGCTGCTGGCAATGACTAGTGTGTATGCAATGACCCACAGGCTGACCGGAAAAAGAATTATTCCCCAAACTCCCTTTGGGACCTCTGCGTTCCTGAGGACAGTAAGGTGACAATTACTGCCTTCCTTGTCATGCTGTGGAGCAAACCAAGAGTCTCCTGCCCTGCCTAGTTCCTTGGCTCTGCTGCTGCCCTCTAGGAATAAAGAACAGAATCACAGGTGCGTGTCTTTCAGGCAATCACAGAAGTAAAGACAAATATGCCCTTGGCTCCTGGAACAGTGTGGTGCTGCCCAGCCATGGCAGAGATACGACAGGAGAGAAGCTGTCAATAGAGCTGAAATTATAGGTCAGGGACAAATGAGTGAGATGTGAAAGTCAGAGTGTCAGGAAACACAGGGGACCTGGGAAACACTGAGGTGCCATGGAAAAAGGAGTCGGAGGCTGGATTTGGGGATATTGCAAGAAATCCTTAAATCTCCCACCTCCTCTTTTCTTTATATGCTAAAGTGTAGGCAATAATCTGTTTCTTCTCTTTCTACTGCACAGGGATGACTTAAGATAAGCAAAATTACTTTGACAAATATAAAGTGCTATATAAATGGACAGAAATAGTAAACTTAAGTTGGGATTTTTTGTCTTAGCTTTCTCTCTACTGCATTTGAATGCACCTATGGAATCCAGGCTTTTGAAGAAGCCAGTGCCTTCATTTTTTTTTTTTAACTCCAAATACAGTGTACATTTGCTCTTAGATTTTCTGCCTAATTAAGCCTGTAGTTTTCATAGTTTAGCAATAATCATTTCCAGCTTATAATGTGGCTTCACTGAATATGATATGGTGAGAAAGTAAAGTAATAACTCCTGAGCCACACGGAAAGGAAAGGCAATTATTTTGTCTTTTGAAATGAAAAAGCCACAAGCTTTAGGGCAGTTCCTTGCTTATCAATTGCAGCAAGGCATGACTCAACCAACCTGCTTTGAGGCAATGTCTATGGTAAATCTTCCTGCTGCTAAACCCCTCCATCCACAAACTCCACAACCTTCTTTTAGGTGAGAGAGCCAGTAACCCATGTTGCAGCAGCAAAGTAGAAATGACATTTTCCTGCATAGAGCAGATAAGGCCATTCTCAGCCCCTCTTCCACGACATTTGGGTCTGGGCAGCATGAACAAGCTAAGGCTGATGGGAGCAGCAGCAAGGGACTGGTGTCCGCTACTGAAATCCTAACTTGCTTTTGTCAGCCTAGCCCCGCAATGGTCATCTCCACTCACTCAGCTCCCAGGGACTCTGGAGGGCCGGGAGGCCATGGCTGCCATTGCTTTCTGAAGATGGTGGGCACCACAGCAGCCTGGCTCTGCCCAGCTCCCCAGCACAGTCTGCAGACACGGAGCAGGTGCAAACAGGGTTCCAACTGGGCTCCACTGGAGCTGTACGCAGGTGGTTTCATGGTTAAAAGTCCTAGTAGTGTAAAAAAAAAATCAGAGTAACTGGTGAGCATACCTCTGATGTCTCCATATTTGCCTCCTCTGCTTTCTTTTTATCTGTTTTCTTCTTGGAGAGTTTACCTCCCATCTGCTTGGGCACCCTGTGCTGATGAGCAGCGCTCTTTCCTTAATTAAGTCAACAAGTATTCATACACAGAGGCAGCATCTTTTATGGCCAAAGGACCTGAGAAGATCAGTTCCAGAAGCGATTGAGAAAGTTTGTCAAGCTCTTATTAAGTAACCGTGATCAAAGAGTGAACAATTACCTGCCCAAGCAAATAGTTCCTAAAATGTTCTCACTCCCAGGTCTTAACCATGAAACCTACTGGGCCAGAAGGTTGGGATATCCAGTTTTCACTTGTGAAAAGAAATTAGGAACAAGCAATGTCACCCGATACATAGCCATAGCTTCCAACTGGTGCCTCATTTTTCAAAGATTGCCTAGGTCTTCAGCTTCCTGGCGGTCAGCATTCTGAACCCTTTCCCCATGGTGACATCATATAATTCACATGCTTGATATGCTCCCTGCAATTCCTGGTGAAATATCTATAATACCTTCCCCTCTGTCCAACTTAAAAAAAAAAAACGGTTGGAATACAGGTGAGTGAGAGCAAGTGATGTTGTATTTGTTTTCATTTATTTTTTTAAAAGGGATGTTCTTCCCAAAAAGTGTTTCTGTGAACTGTGGTTGGTCATCAGTAACTTCAACGCAACACCCAATATGTGTCCTATCTGCAATGGGATTGTACTGTTCTTGGCCAATGTGGCCTCTTCTGCATTCTCTTACATGCCCATCTTCCCCTAACATGCCATAGTATGTCCAAGCAAGGACTTCATCACATTCCAGGCCATTAACTCCTAAAAATGTGATGGAGTCTGGTGGTTAGAAGTGTAGACACCAAACCCTTCCATGGATGCCCTGCTCTTGGGTTTGCCTGGGCTGGAGATTTGGCTGCATGTTTGCCATGGTTAATTTGGAGGCAAATCCCAAGGAAAGAAAACATTAAAAAGTTTGGCTGTGCCTTGGCATCCTCAGCACACCCAATCCAAATGGGAAAAGTCTTACCCCCATTCTTTTGGAGAAGGGGAGCTATGGAAAATGTACAGGTTCAGAATAGGGAGATGCAGGTTTCAATCATGGTTCTCCCTTGGCCTTGGGCAAGTCCTTAACCTCTCATGATAAACAGATTTTTATCTGCATAACAGGAGTAGCAGAGTTTCCAGGGAGTTTAGAGGCAATGGGTACAAAATTTCCTGCAGATTCCTGGCACACAGTAAGACCTAACAGAAAAATCTTAAGAGAATATTTATTTATCCAAACACTACCGTCTACCATGGAATATTTATTTTTGAATATTTTGTAGAGTTTTAGATTTGCTATATGATTATAAGCAGAAGCCCTCTTGGAGGAGACATGAGAGAGGAAAAGGAAAGATAACTGATGAGTAAAATGCTTTTCTGAAGTCCATGACATAATCTGGGGAAATTTTTGAATAATGAGATTCAGGGTCTCTCTTAATGCATGCAGTTTGAGTTGCAGAATAAGCTCAAATTTCCCCTATCCCATAATGTCACATTGATTTTTGTGATGTTTAGACAATCCCAAAGCAACTACTTTTTATAACACGTTAGAGAAGACATCATTACTCTGGGTAAATTCCTCCAACCCCAAATAGAAGCAGTAAACATGTGAATATAAATATGAAAATTATTTTCTGTACGGCAACAATTTTAGATATTTTTTTGGCATGCTTAAAGGTACAGAGATTTAGGAGAAATGAGCAAAAAGTAATTCAACTCATATATTGTTTACTCATATATTGTTTTGGGAGACATTATCAATTTCTTGTAAAATTGGTATATCATGCTATGGGAAAGGAAAAATATGTTAAAAGTTTACCTCCCTGGAGAGAGGGGACTGGAGAAGAGTGTAGCAAACAATTATTTACCGATGGTTTTACACGGATACAATTGTTATGGTTTTATTCTGATGACCAAAAGATTCTCTAGTTGTTTATTTTGATTAGATGTGGCATTAGTGCCAGATTTCCTGTGTTTCTAAGCTTTCCCATATCTGAAATTTAAAAGTATCTGTAAAGATGTTTAAAGATCATTTCAAACATGGAACCATAATTTATTGAAGAAAAATGATAACCAGTCTTCCCATGGGGATGTTCTTCCTGGAAGGGGGAGTGGGGCAAGTGATTTTCTTATTCAGATCCTGGGCTAAGCTCTTCTAAACAATGAAACTGATCTTTCCTATCAAGGCAGAAGAGGAGCGAGGGTTTGCATATTCACGTTCTTCTTAGACACTTGCCTCTATAATAGGATATTCACATCTGGCAGAGCTCTTATGGGACATGCAGAGAGAACAGAAGACTCTAAAAATCTGGCCAACATCTCAGTGCCAGAATCCAAGTTCTGAACACAAGGCCGAATATGTATCTGGCCAGTAAGAAGACACTCTTCAGAAAAAGACTGAAAAAACAATCACAGCCCGGGTCTAAACACAACCTATAACAAAACCCAAATCCACATGCAAACATAGCATCTATTGCAATATGAAAAGAGACTTGTTTTTTTAGAAGGATTTAAGGAAATTATCATTTTGTTGCAAGGGAAGAAGAAAAAGATGTCAAGGCGACTACTCTTGGTGTGAAGGTTACAGCTGCTTTGATTTTCTTAGAGGAAATTACCTTAATAGAGGAAAGAGGCCAGGCAAATGGTCTTTCGTTTTAGATTACTGATTCTCGAGAATTATCCCAAAAACATAAATCCGATTTAAAATTCTTATTGTGGAAAGACGGCCATATTTTAATTTTTACATATAGTTACCATCTTCATCATTAGTAATCTATAGCTTGTGCAGCCCTAATCCAAAATTCTGAAATCCGAAAGGCTCTAAGATCCGAGATTGTTTGAGCACCAACATGATGTACAGGTGGGAAATTCCACACCTGGTCTCCTGTCTATGGGTTGTAGTCAAAAATAGTCAATTTAAAAAATATTGTATAAAATTACCCTCAGGCTATGTGTACGAGGCGGGTATGAAACATAAGTGAATTCTGTGTTTAGACTTGGGTCCTATATCTGAGATATTTGATTATGTATATGCAGATCCTTCAAAATTTGAAAAAAATCTGTAATCTGAAACACTTCTGGTTCCAGGAATTTAGGAAAGGAGACATGCAAGTTGTGTACTGAGTTATGGTTTACCAAAATCTGGTATACATAGAGCAAAATACAGCATGTTCCCCAAGTTCTTGCAGAAAAGTAGGAATAGATTAAGTTGAATTGACTACTGGATCTTTTTCCTGAACAAATGGGCTTCTATCAAAAAATGTTTGCAAACTCCTGCTTTAGACAGTTCTTTTGTGATCCATCAGTATCTGTCTAAAGCTAAGCATTAGTATTTTTCAAAGTTCGGGGAGAACGTGCTTGGATTATAAGGCTCATTCCAACATGCCACGGGCGAAGCTCATTCATTATGCAATAGTGAAGCAGATGAGAAGTAATGAGAGGCAATCTTTTGCCTTTCAAAATATTATAAGCTCTGGATTTTCATAACAGAGTTCTGGAATAGGTAAGTGATTGGCCAAGAAAGGCTTTTCTAAGCCATGTTGAAATGACTGTGCAGTAAGTGAACAGCCTCTATCTTTGCAAGAAATTAACAGCCCTCCAAGCTCTTGGTCTTTAAAGATATAACGGAGGAAGCCTATCATCATCTGATCTTGGAACAGTTTACTGGATTTTTCTCTCTAGTAGTTAAATGGAAAGAACGATGCTCTTGTCTACTGTCTTCTCTTGGAAAAAGCCATACTGCCCTGATTCATTCTTTCAACCCTCTCCTGACCCAAGGATACAGAATGCTACATTCTAAGATATCATGAGTGTCCCTCACTCTCATTGGGAAATGAGGGGCAGCATCCATTCAAAGTGTAGCCAAAGGTAAACCTCACTGTCAAGTTTCCCTCAAGCTGAGAAACTGGATGTATTAGAAAGGGTGGAGTTTCAGGACTTGCTCTAAAAATAATGTGTCTGGATCTTGGCCACCATCTTATGCTCTTCCTCTCTAGGCCCTCTCCCCATAAATGTCAAATGTGGCTGTCAGTAGGTTCAGCCTGAAAATAAAATCCCCTCACTTCCATCAAGAAATAGCTCCAAACTTAGAGTGTGTGCTCAAAATATTCATGATGAAATCATAATCCTATATTTATAGTCTTTTGGATTGTGCATGAAATTCTGTTTCCCATGGTGGTTTTTGTTGAAGCGGGCGCAGAGTGAACGAGAAAGCATTAGCTGCAGGGAAATGCTGTTCAGTATGGTTCTGAACTGGTTGGTTGTGAGACACTCTCCCTCTTCCCTGCACCCTACCCGCTGCCTGATGAGGTGCGTCTACCCCCACCCCATTCCCAGAAGGTCCCCTCTTTGATTGGTCCTGTCTTGTCCTCCAGGAAGAGCTGGCCTTCCAAGAAGGAAGTGGAGTGGGTACCTAAGATTATTCCCCTGTCCTCTGCATCTTTCCTGTCCTAGACTTCCTCCCCGTTTTCACTGAGGGAGATGGTGTGGACCTTAATGGTTGGGACTTGATGGTTCTTGTCAAGGCTGGGGGTTGAGGGCCCTACACAGCAGCAGACCTGCAAAAAGTTTTTACTTCTCACCCGGGCTGTGGTGCAGGAGGATTGGTCTTTGGACACTGTAATCCTGGCAGATCCTCGGGGCATGGAAGAGAAAAATTTCCATTCACAAACGCCATCCGTCTTGGAGATCCTGTAGAAGGTCTCTCCTGATCCCACGGGGATGCGCACCATGTCCTTGTGCTGCCCTTCCAGGGCCTGGCTGGGGGGGTGCAGGGTGTAGCCCAGGGCGTGTTTGGAAGACTGCCTTCTGCGGAGACACTGGATTCTCAAGACGTTCTGAAAGGCCTTTTTGAACTCTTGGCTGGAGCATGGGTATATGATGGGGTTGATGCAGCTGTTTAGATATCCGAGCCAAAATACTATTTTAAAAACGGTTTCAGAGGGCTTGAAATCAGGGAAGAAAGACCCTGGAAGAAAACACACAGATTCATACATATTATTTGCAAGTCAGAAGGCCACTTGGCTAGAAAAACAATCAAACAAACATCTTCATAGTGTTTTTAAAATATTTAAAATGATCCCAAACCCATTGGAGTTTCTCACATTTGACTGACTGGCTCCCAAGAATGTCAACCTTTTGCGGTGTCTTCAAAGACCATTCCTACTTGGTCCATGTGTGTTATCAATTACTGGAGCAGGCCAGGTGCATAGGGCTGCATTGGCTCTCAGTGACCAATGGCTACTGTGAAGTTTTACCAAATGAAAATGTGAAATTCAGACTGAGTCCAATATGCAAAGTGTTTTGCCTAAATTGAAAAGTAAGTTGGAATCCATGCAAATAATCTGTATTAAAATTCAGTTACCTGGACATGTCCTTTATTCTCTGATCCAGTGTTGTATAAAACATACAACTTTAGTGTTGATGAATTCCTTCCCTCCTGAATATCAGAATTACGGATTTTGATGAGAGTCTCAACTTTACACAATATTGGCCTTGCCACCGTTGGACCAGTGATTCTCAATCACTTTTCCTAGATGATGCCTTTGATGTCACCCTGAGATCCCCTTGTTAGTATCTCCTGATGACTCCCAAATGAGTGTCATTTGCTTCACATTCAGGGACCTAACCAGCTTTCTAATATGATTGCTTGTTATTATTTTTCTCTAGCCAGACTCATTACACTTTTTCTCTAGGCCATTGGTCACATTTTTTGTCCTCTCAAGTTGGGCCACTGTGTCCCTGATGCCCTTTTCCACCTTCTCTGTCTACCCAAACCCTACTTGTTGACATGCACCACAGGAACCAGGCCTCAGGACCCTTCATGTCCTGCACAGAGACTGCCATGGGGCTTTTGGCAGCAGAAGAACAAAACTGTGAAGTCTTAAAGGAGGGATTATGTTCTCCAATTACTGAATTTACAAATTTTAAAAATGTTTATTAGCCTTTTCCCAGCTGCCGCCAAGATGCTCTGCCCTTCTGAGCTGAGGTTGCATTGGCGTGAGGCCCTCAGTGCATCCAGCACTAGCACTGCTCCTGGCAGCCCAGCCTTGCTCTTGTCCACACCATGGACTGTGTCTCAGAGCTCGCCTGCACTGACTCAGCCCTCGTTCTGCATAACTCTGAGGCGATCATCATAGAAGATAAGGTTAATATTCTTACTAAAGCAGCTGGGGTAAATGATGATGGTTTTTGGCCTGGCTTGTCTTCCAAGGCCCTGGCCATTGTCAAGATCGGGAGCCTCCTCTGCAGTGGCGGTGCGGGAGAGGAGGACTTGCTCCAGCAGCTGGTGGTGCACCTGCAGGAGGTCCTGCCCCTCCATCACTGCTGCCCAGGCCAAGGAGAAGAAAGTGGAAGCAAAGATAGAAGAATCTGAAGAGTCTGATGATAACATGGGTTTTGTTTGTTTGTTTTTGGGTAATGCTATTTTAGAACATGTTCAATAAAAAGCTGAACTCTTAAAAATGCTTATTAAAGAGATTGTCACAAACCTCATTGCTATAATACTGATAAGAGTGATGGATAAAGGGTATGGGACTCCCAATCGAATGTTCTTTATTCTCAGATTCTCAGATTGCCACAGGCTTTTGCTAAAGGAGCTTTATGAATTAGGCAATCTCAAATGTCCCTCTTCACTCCTTTCAGAGAAATTGCAAAATAACATCTTGATTTTCCTTCCACCTCCTTTCTTTTCTTTCTTCACTCCCAAGCTCCTTTTCCTTCTCCATGGGCTTTTAGTCACAGCTTTGTGTACAGTTGGCAGAGTGGCTTTGGAGAAGTCCTGTGATCCCTTTGGGCGTCCAGTTTTCTTATCTGAAAAAGGAGTAGGTTGAATGGAGGATTCCTAATGGCCCTGAACAGTTTTTGGTGGTGGTGTTTCAAACCTAAGGTCTTGATTTTGTCTTCCTTTTCCTCTCTGCTCTGTGGACCTATCAGCGTCGTGACAAATTGCTGGTGCTCTTAAAATCTACTCTGGCAAACAGTGCTCTGAAATTTAGTCAAAAAGTGCATCAGTATAAACAAAGAGTAAACTTAAATACTGAAGAACCCAAAGAAGACAAAATAGTGTGGTTGCTGATGGGAGCATTTATTACCTCTGAAGCGAGTGTTTATTACCTCTGAAGCACACTCCCTGCTGAGTTCCGTGTGTCTCAAATTCACACACACACACATGCAATGGGTGTTTATTTAGGAAAAAAACATGTTAACTGAGAAAGTTTTAATTTTTAGCTCTAAAGCTTTTAGTGTTGTCCTATAATTATAATAAAGTTTACAGTCTTTCAGTGTCTGATTTAAGCCAGGCAAGGCACTGTGCTGAACACTTTCCATATGATTTAATCATCATGAGTAACAATGAAGAGTTGTGACTCATATCCATATCCCCATTTTCCAAATGAACAAATTGTGGTGTAGTAAGTTTGAATAGCTCAGCTGAGGTCACTCACATAGTTACTGGTAGGCTTGAAATTGGGCAGCATGATTTCAGGACCCATGCTCCTTTATGTAATCTCCAAATATATTGGAATAATATATCTCTTAGGAGAGAGGATGGCCTATGGGAAGTGATGAAGTATGTAGCTGGGGGAAGCCAAATAGAAGGAAATGCTTTTCTGAACCTCATCTGTGATGGAAAAAAAATGGTTAATGCCAACATGACTAATGGTTTTGTGCAAATGCAGTCAGTTCCAGGAATAAATTTGTCTTACATTATGATACCTATATATTGTCCAATATTTCCTCCTAACAGTGACAGTGATGTGATTATGGAAACCCATTTCACAAAGACCTTCCTGGGCCTGTGCTTAACGACTGCAAGAATGTCTGAGCTGAGCACACCAAAACCCAGCTTGTCTGGGAATGTCACCACTCTGTAAATCAGCGAGGGAAGGGAGGGTCTTTTCCTTATTGAAGAATTTCAATTTTTGAAAAAGAAAATAAATGCACTATGAATATGCGTGCTAGTAAATACGATTTGAGAGTCTTGGGACTTCCCACAATTCCTTTAAGGACACTCATTCTGCTTCAGAGCCCAGTTTTACACTCATAAACCTCCACATTTCCTTTCAGTCACTTCCTTTCCATCCCTTCTTTCCTTGTGTGGCCTCCCTCTTAGTTGCAGGTCTGGCTGATCCAGAGCCAAGCTCTTGGGCCCTCTCTGTCGTCTCTTGCTGTGTTCCTGTCTTCACAGGTGAATCCGGGCCTCGCCCTTTCCATACCCCACTTAACACACTCATTTCTTCAATGTGGCTCAGGTATAAGTATAGGGTGAGAAAGAGAGTTGGTTAAAACAAATTTTCACTAAGATCTGAATGTCAGTTACTCTGTAGCCCTAACTCCAGGAATATTTTATTTTTAACCTAAGCAAATCTCTAGATGTTGGATTTTCAGACAGTGAGTGGGAGATGCTTCCAGGCCAGAGACCTTCCCATAAATGACAACGTTTTATTTATCCCATTAAGTGTGTGACAGCAGCCAGATGTGTGTAAGCATAGCAGGGATTTGGATGCTCCCAAACTGACAATTCCACCAGGGGCAGGTTTCAGGATCCATTCTCATGCTTGGAGTATTCTTCCCTTGTGAAGGGGAGTGCGTGGGGGGAGCCATGTGATTTTCTTTGAGCAGTTGCTGACTAGCTGGGGTTAGGGGAGATACTCATAGCTGTGCTTCCTTCAGGAACTTTCCAAAGAGTGAGAAAAGACAGCTAAGGTGCTAGGCACATTGGCTCATGCCTGTAATCCCTGCACTTTGGGAGGCCGAGGTGGGTGGATCACTTGAGGCCAGGAGTTTGAGACTGGCCAATGCAATATGGTGAAGCTCCATCTCTACTAAAAATACAGAAATTCGCTGGGTGTGGTGGCATGTGCCTGTAGTTCCAGCTACTTGGGAGGCCGAGGCAGGAGGATTGCTTGGACCTGGGAGGTAGAGGTTGCAGTGAGCCGGGAGTGTGCCACTACAGTACAGCCTGGGTGTGGGAGTAAAACCCTGTCTCAAAAAAAAAAAAAAAAAATGACAGCAAAAGGGCTATTCCCCTCCTTATTGACATTATTCCCAGCCTCATATCTCTTCCTTCATTTTTCCTCTCCTAGGAAGGAGAGATGGGGCTGGAATCAGGCTTGGAAAGCAGCTGCCTGGTCCCAATCAGGGTTCCCTCCTCCTGTTCTCATTTTCTCTGCCCAAACCTTCCCGCCCCAGCTCCCTTTTCTCTGAACTCTGCATTAGTTCTATCTCCAGCCTCCATCCTTCTCAAATATCTTTCTTTCTGAGGACTGGCAGTGCCTTTTATGGTGGGAGGACAGCTGGAGAATGCGTGTCCCTGGCCTCCACCCATCAGGACCTAGAGTGTCAGGGCTGAACCAGCCTGGTTTATGGGTGGATCCCTTGACCCCGTCACTGGGTGGGGAAGTCCATTTGAGCAGCCATCTGTCCGATCAGCTTTGCTCTCTCCCGAAGCTTCAGAATCCAGTACAATGCTGGAGTCTTGAAGGCATTTTCCGAGTTTTTGCTGCATGAATGGCCGACCTTCAGACTGACTGACTGGCTGACTGAATGACTGTGTCTCTGTGTTCTTGCCATAGCTCTGCTTCACAGTGTGGCTTGGTTTTCTTCTCTGCTTGACAGCTTAGCCCCATACTCTCTCCCAACCCTGCCTTCCTTCAGCTGTCTCATTCCCTTTTTTTGCCCACCATTTCTTTTCGGCCATCTTTTTTTTTTTTTTTCCTGTAATGTTATTTCACTATCATTTATTCCTTGTTCTATCATCTGGCATCAGAACCTCTAGTTTTTCTCGTCCTGCTTCCTAGGAAGAGCCAGACTTCTGAATCACCCACATAATAAGATTCCTGTTTCTTTGGAAATAAAATACCAAAGCATAGCTATAATTTTCTCCTTGACAATCTCTGCCTCAAGAGGAGCCAACAGGTCCTGACTTAATCCTGGAGTACCTTGCCGTGCAGTTTACGCCATCCTTTGCATGTGAATCACCTGGTTAAATTCTTGGACTTTGGAAAGTTCTCGCACTCTATGGATTCATCCTTCACTGAGTTTCTTTCCACGATTTGGTCTGCTGCAGAATTTCTGTCCCTTTCCTGACCCTTCAGACATCCTGACCAACTTACACTGGTCAGACTGAGGTAGATAGAACAGGTGTTTATGGCCAAACACCATCAACATTCCTATTTTTGTAGATTCAGAATTCTTACTTCCACTGTAAAGGCCTCTAGATGTCAAAAAGAAATGGAAACGAAGAATTTACAATGTTGCCTCTATGTCTTCTCTGAATGCTCTATCATTTGGGAACATCTGACTTCATTTTTGATCTGGGGCTTATCTAATAGGCTTATGGGGAGCACTAGGAGTCATCTCAGTAAAGGCTTGGCCACTAGAGTCACCTTTTCTTATAAAATTACCACAAAGTTTGCCTCAGTGAGTCCAATACAAGATACAACCATTTCTTTTTCTGCCCATGTTGGTCTCCTCCATGAGTTTGCTACACTAGTGAGTCATACGATTTGCTTCAAAAGTCAGGGAGAGTAGAAACTGAGTTCTTGAATTCCCACCCAGCACTGGTCATTAGAGAGTTCCCCCTTAGTTCAAATGTTTCTCTCAGAATGAGGATGACTCGGTATGGAAGCTGAAAGTTGTGAGGCAGTCTTCTTGGTTCCAGCCTCCAGCTTTTGTGTTTCATTTTACCCCCTGGAAAACCTGACATCTTAATGACAACTTTGAGAGACACTGGCCTGTGATAAACCCTAATTAGCTGGAGTCACAGAAGGCTAGAGTGTGAGGAGTGGCAGGCACTTAGAGATCAGCGCTGTCAACCTGTCCTTCACAGGTGAAGATAGCAAGGCTGCAGACAGGAGTAGCTCCCCAGAATCACACAGCTAGACCCGAACTCGGCTCCACCTCACCCACTTCCACTCCTGATCTTTGTGTGCCATTTAGCAACCCTACAAGGGCGTAGAAAGGCACTATGTCCAGCTTTCGCTGAAGGACAACAGGTTTTGCAGAGATAAGGAGAAATAAGAAAGAGGAGACGAGTATCCTCAATAATTGCATTATTTTAAAAGTCAGAGCATGCTGTTCAGACGGGTTTGTCGGCAGTGCATCACATTCTGAGAATTGGAGTTTGAATGATCTCAATTAAAAAAAATGTGGACTCCAAAGAAGAAGCTAATGTTACTTGACCACGGGAGAAAATAACCATTAATTGTTTCTCCTTGCACAGCTAGTGGTTTCTCCGATGTGGCTGGTGCACATCCAATGAGCAGAGGAGAGACAGGCCAAGGAGCTCCAGTGCCAGTAACATTCAGGCCAGACCCGATGGCGCCTTCTTACCAGGAAGAAAACTGCCCCATCAAATTAAACCCCAGAGACAAGCTATAGAATTAGAGTTTAAGAGCAATGCGCTATCCCAGAGTCTACCGGATGCCTTTGTGCTAAACTACCTTGGCCTGAGCCCTCTTTGGGTTTATGTGTGGCTACCTGGGCAGCGGTCAGTCAGCAAGACATTTTTAAATATTTCTATTTTTTGACATGGAGTCTTGCTATGTCACCCAGGCTGGAGCGCTGTGGTGTGATCTTGGCTCACTACAACCTCTGCGCCTCCCACATTCAAGTGATTCTCCTGCCTCAGCCTCCTGAGTAGCTGGGACTACAGGTGCACACCACCACACCTGGCTATTTTTTGTATTTTTAGTAGAGATATGGGGTTTCACCATACTGGTCAGGCTGGTCTTGAACTCATGACCTTATGATCTGCCCACCCTGGCTTCCCAAAGTGCTGGGATTACAGGGGTGGGCCACCGAGCTTGGCTGAAGTTTTTAGATTATCTATCTTAGACGGTGGCCAGGGCTCTCTAAGAAGGTGACCAGATAAAGCATGGACTGTAACCTTAGGTTTTCAATCTTAGGTTCACAGACAGACTTACCATAACGGACATTAAATGTGTATGTCCAGAGATACATTTTCCTGGTAAGAGCCCTTAGCTGCTATTAGCTTTCCACAGTGGTCTCTGGTGACAGTAAAGATGGTCCATCCTGGATCCCAGGTGGAGGGAACAAGCTGTACCCTAGCTGGGGAACCTCACTTAGCCTGTATGCCCTAATGATGGAATCAAGCTTACCAACAGAACAAGGAGATGTGATTTCACTGTGCCAGTCTTTTCTTCCCATGTTTAACTGGGACTTGAAACTGTGTGGCTCTCCACTCACGTATCTGAGTAAAGTCATGGGTATGCTCACTTGAGAGTGTTGCCATTGGAGTCTTTTCTGAACTTTCTGGCAGACAGCTTGAGTGGTAGGCAAAGTGAGGAAGGCTGCACCAAGCACGAATGGAATTAGCTCTCCTCCTGCATGGAGCACAGCATGGGAGCACGGCATGGGAGGGTGCAGTGAGTAAGGGGGACAGGGCACACTGTGCTGGGTACACAGCCCCGAAGGAGACAGGCTCGGGGCATCCTGGGGGCCTGCCCAATGTGGGATGGAAGCGCTGTCCACTTTTCCAGGGATTGGGGTACGTTGGTCTATGGTTATTGTCCAAAACCATTGCTCCTTCCAATCCAGGGAAGGAAAGAGGTCAGCTGGGAGATGTCCTCTCATCCCTCAAACTTCTGCAACTGGCAGCAAAAGCACTCTCGGTAGGATCTGCCTGGCTGGCCAAGCAGAGCTCTGTGGAATCAGGAATTTCATCTTGGATGAGTCTGAGTTGCTCAGATTAAAACTTGTCAAATGGTTTGTCCCACCAGTTAACAAAGCCCAAGCAGCATTTATCCTTTCAGGAAAAAGGAGCAGGTCCACCCGAATGCATGATTTGGACCCCAATGTCCATAGGAACTCTGGAAAGAATAACAGGGGACCCCACATGCTGGACCCAAAGAGAGCATTTCTCCCTAGAAGACCTCCTTGCATCGAATAAATAATTTGATTTGGAACACTCTCAAAAGATAGCAAGGTTCCATACTCCATCCCCTTAATTTAAAAGATTACTTGTTCAGAAAAAAGCGATAAGGAAGTCATCGTATGCTTTTAAGGGCTGCTTCCTTAAAAGCAGATCTCCTTTCATGAGCCAGTGTATTTTCCAAGCCTTGCCACTTTTACTAAGGTCATTGTTTCACAAATCTGCCATTAAAAAAAAATATACATATATATATATATATATATATATATATTTTTTTTTTTATTGTCTCGGCACAAAAGCTCTCCCTGAGATCACCCAGTCTAAAGAGGAGTCATCTCCAAACTCACACCTGCTGAGTGGCTTATTTATTTCATGGTTCATATCACAGTGTGTACGTTTCCTTATTTCTTTTTTTTCTTTGATCGTCTCCTCCTCCAGAGCACAGGTGCTATGATCTCCAATGGTAGGAGACCAGGTTATCTCTCACTGCAGTGCCAGGTCAGGGCAGGAACCCAATTAACAGCTTCTGCCAGAAGAATGTGTATATACTTCCTTCCCTGACCTTTTTTGCCTCTTACATTCCAACTAGTCACTAAACCCCACAGTGGTCTTTCCTTAAAATGCCTTCCAAATTTGCCTCCTCCACCACCTCCATCCCAAGTACTCCTGAACGGTGAACTGGTTGTTTAAAGCTGGGTGAGTCATTTTTCCCTCTTGTGCCTTAGTTTCCTCATCTGTAAATGTAAAGACTTAGAACAGTAATGGACACTACCCCTTCCTGTCTGTAAGAGCAGCTGCTTCTAGGCAAATGGAAGCAGTCAAAAGGGGAAAACAGGCCCATCGCAAGCAGGAAGATGAAGGAACATGGTGGAAAGATGGCTAGAAGGGAAGGGGGCAAGCTTTGGAAGGAAGATGGGAACCTGAGGTTTTGGGGAAGGCTTTGAGAGGACACCTCAAAGGACAATAGACATTTCTATCCTAGAGGTGCACTCTGAGGCCACAGAAAGGAGGGGTGGGAGGAGAATCCAAAGGCTGCTGTCATGCCGTGCACCTGCATAGGGACTGAGGCAACTCTCTGATTGCACCAAGCAGGAATGAAATTAGCTCTTTTCCTGCATGGAACACTGCACGGTTTTGGCTGCTGGTGGCTTCAGAACTCATGAGCTCTTTAATGATACACTGGCTGCACACCTCCACCTCTGGGGCCTGGGAGGCTAAGGCTGTGGTCATCTGGTTCTCTTCAAGGAGATGGAATGGAAAGAGTAGAAACCATGAGGGGAAAATTCCCAGAAATAACTAAAGGGAAGGGAGGTGTATCAAGGGGCTCAGTATTGTAGCTAAGGAAACCTCATAATGGGGTATCTGCAAGACATGGGTTATCCCTTTTTTTGTTTTTTTTTTTTTGAGACAGAATTTCAGTCTTTCACTCAAGCCGGAGTACAGTGGCACGATCTTGGCTCACTGCAACCTCTGCATCCTGGGTTCAAGAGATTTTCCTGTCTCAGCCTCCCAAGTAGCTGGGACTACAGGCATGTGCCAACATGCTCAGCTAATTTTTATAATTTTAATAGAGATGGGGTTTCACCATGTTGGCTAGGATGGTCTTGATCTCTTGACCTTGTGATCTGCCCACCTCAGTCTCCCAAAGTGCTGTGATTGCAGGTGTGAGCCACCGTGCCCGGCCTTGTTATCTTTTTGTTGCTGATAAGATCAAGTTCAAGCTTCTCACTCTGTCATTCAGGGCCCTTCATCATTTGGTTCCACCAGCCCTACACACCCTTCTCCTCCATTCCTCATTCACTTAACACGTAATTTACTTAGCACCTGCTCAGGCCAGGCAGTGCCATAGATATGGTCAGGAACACGCAAAGGTGTTTACCTTCTACGAGTATCTCCAGCAAATGCCTGTTGACTTGAATCATGAGTTTCCAACACCAAGGCTTTCTTCCTGCCAGGTAGACTTTTCACTCTCACTTTGTTAGTCTGCTGAGGTGACTGTGACCTCAGCTTCTGTAGTTGTGGTTCTCTGCTGCAGTCTTCTGCTCTTTGCTCAGTGATCTGTCCCTCTCCCCTCTGTCTACTCAAACTTGAATCTGTCCAGTGCTCTCTGTCTTCAAGGCTGTGTTCAAAATCCCACTGATGCACGAGCCTTTCTTTGTTATAATATGACTTTCTTTCTTGCCGTTTTCCCTATGGATTTAGCACCAGTTACTTTTCTGCACAGCGGGGGAAACCCCCAGGGTCACAGACCACTACCAGTCTGTGGCCTGCTAGAAACCAGGCCGCACAGCAGGAGGTGAGTGGTGGGCTGGCGAAGCTTCATTTATATTTACATCTTACAGCCTCTCCCCATCACTCACATTACCATCTAAGCTCTGCCTCCTGTCAGATCAGCAGTGGCATCAGGCATCAGGTGCTAATAGGAGCACCAACCTTATCATGAACGGTGTATGTGGGGGATCCAGGTTGTGTGCTCCTTATGAGCACCTAATGGCTGATCATCTGTCACTGTCTCCCATCACCCCCAGATGGGACTGCCTAGTTTCAGGAAAACAAGCTCAGGGTTCTTACTGATTTTATATTATGATGAGTTATATATTTCATTATATATTACAAGGTAATAAAAATAGAAATAAAGTGCACAGTAAATGTAATGCTCTTGAATTATCCTGAAACCATCCTCCCATCTCCAGGTCCATGAAAAAATCGTGTCATGAAACGAGTCCCTGGTGCCAAAAAGATTGGGGACCACTGCTCTATAGCACTTATCGCCACTTTCTATGCTTTACTTATTTCTATTTTTTGTTCCTTTTCTTGACTATAAACTCCCTTGAAGGAAGAGTTTGTTTTCTTTTTAATTTACTGCTGTATCCTCAAAACCCATAATGGTGTACAGCATTTAGTAGGCCCTCAACAATATTGCTGAATGAATGACATAGTCAATTCTCATGGTTTTAGTCTCCGTAAAGACACACCCTTCTTTTATCCTTCATTCGTATCTCTCTAAATGATGAACATGATTCTCAATGAATGTTTATTGAGTCAGTGAATGACATTTGTTGATGGAATAAAACAACATTTTGAATACAACTCCTGCTTCAATTGCTCACAACTGGAAACGGATTCTTAAATTCAGAAACAGAGCCTGTCTTAACTTACATTCCAAGGAGATCTTTCGGATCTTCAAGACACTCACATTTACATGAAAACAAGACCATTCTCCAAACAATTTTATACAGCTAAGTTGCAGGCACTTCATAAAATGATTACCTCCAGCACTCATAAAAACTTTTTATAGGGTCCTGGAGGAAAGATTGAAGCCTGTAATTCAGATGTGATAGTTATCATTTCCTCTCATATTTGTGGGATTCAAGTCGAAGGTCAAACCCCACACATCTGAAGCAGTTACACAAACAACCAAAACTGATGTCTCAAGGAGGAAGTGTGAGACTTTCAGGACTCTGTCCCTTTATATTCAGCTTAAAGGCTAAGGCAGGTTCAGGTCCTGATCCTTGCCAGCAAGGACACAGGTGAGTTGGTTCATGCTTGAGTAGTCACAGGTGAACAGGGGAGCAGGAAAATGGGTTTTTGGTTCTGGACTGCTGCAAAGATGCTTAAATCTGAGTGCTCTGGACAGTTCCCTACTTGGAAAGGACATACCAGGTCCTCTTCCAGGCTACTGGCTCACCCAGAGGTATGGCCCTTGCATCTTCCAGCAGCATCTTCTAGCTCTGTGCAAAGAAGAAATATGATAACCCCTTGCTCTTCACTCCCAGCTCCTGCACAGCTCCCTCCCCTGCCTGGGTTAAGCTAGGGATGAAGATTAGCTGTAGGTCTTTGCTCTTTCTCCCCCGCCACTTGGGTAAACAGTCTTAGGCTCCATCTGGACTAGAACACCTGACCAGGGCCTGAACTCCATCAATCATGGGTCCTGTATTCAAATGGATATAATACATATATATATATATAGGAATTATAATAGCTCATTTAAAACATACAGGATGTCTTTTTTGAAGCTATAATATAGCTTCTAAGTATAGCTGGGCACACCAATTTTAAAATGCAGAAAGGGATTGGGGCAATTTCCTCTTTAATTTTAAAAGGCAATAGAGTATGGTACTGTTTTAATTATAGATATTTTTGAAAATAGGAATTGGCCATGCCTCCCTCCTTCATAATAAATGCCACATTTAGAAAGCTCAGCTTTGCTTGCAAGAGACATCCTTGCTCTTTTCAAACTTAATGAAACCCTCTGCATTATCAGCTGAGAACTGGCTGGTACTTTCAGGGGGAAGACCAAGGTCAGGGCAGCTCATTCATTTCATGCCTTCAGTTTCTTTCTTTTCCCTGATGACTCCCAAATCTCTAAGCCGAGACCATCTCTGCCTCCTCAGCTCCAGTCCTGCATATACAGGACGATTACCAGACACAACAATTACCAGACATTCCTCCTGGTGTTCCCAAACCATCTCATCCTTATCATCATTGAACTGAACTCACCATCTCCCACAAGACAGACTCTTGCTCCTCTGCTTCACTTTTGGCAGCCTTCCTCTCAGTTGTCCAACCAAAAACCCACTGTCATCCTCAACCCTACACTCTCCAACCTTTTCCACAACCTCCAATCACCCAGCCCTGACTCTGAAACCTTCTGCATGCCTGCATGCCTGGGTCATCTTCCCTTTTCCCTAGGGTGACCTTTATGGAATGCAACTCTAATTCAGTGATGTTTCCACCTAAAGGCCTCAAACACTCTCCAGTACTCTTAGATGAAGCTCAGTGTCCGTAGCATGGCCCATTGAGCCGTATGATCTGCCCTTGCCTTCCTCTCCTGGCCTGCCTCGCATTCCCTTTCCTATCCCCTGTTCTGGCCACCTTGACCTCTTTAAATTTTTAATTCCTTTTTGAGACAGAGTCTCACTCTCTCACCCAGACTGGAGTGCAGTGGTACAATCTCGCCTCACTGCAACCTCTGCCTCCCTGGCTCAAGCAATTCACCTGCCTCAGCCTCCCAAGTAGCTGGAATTACAGGTGCATGCTACTACCGCCTGGCTAATTTTTGTATTTTTAGTAGAGATGAGGTTTCACCATGTTGGCCAGGCTGGTCTTGAACTCCTGACCTCAAATGATCCACCCACCTCGGCCTCCCAAAGTGCTGGGATTACATACCCTGATCTCTTAATCTGTGGAACACTTCTCTGCACCAGGCCCTGCACTTCTGCTCTTCTCCTTGCATGGAGTGTCCTCTCCACCTCTGTCCCCTCCATTCACCCTTTACTTTTTTTTTTTTTATGAGACAGAGTTTCACTGTCGCCAGGCTGTGGTGCAATGGCGCAATCTTGACTTACCGCAGCCTCCGCTTCATAGTTTCAAGTGATTCTCCTGCCTCAGTCTCCCGAATAGCTGGGATTATAGGCATGCACCACTACACCTGGCTAATTTTGTATTTTTAGTAGAGATGGGGTTTCTCCATGTTGGTCAGGGTGGTCTTGAACTCCCGACCTCAGGTGATCCACCCTCCTTGGCCTCCCAAAGAGCTGGGATTACAGGCATGAGCCACCACACCCACCCTCACCATTTACATCTTAGCTTACATCCCCTTTCATCAGGGGAATGATCTTTGATCCCCTCCACCCATCCACCATACCTCAGACTCCATACTGGGTATCGGGGTGGGGTCTCTGATTAAATACTGTCAAAGCATCCTAAACTTTTTCTTCATAGCTCAAGAAATTGTTCTTATATATTATGTGAATGATAATTTGTTCAGCATGTCTCCCTATATAAATTTCATAAAGATGAGATTTGTGCCTGGTACATTGTAGGTGTTAAATAAATATTCGTTCATGAATAAAACATTTATAGAGCAGTCATGTGCCAGACATCATGCAAAATATTACGCAAACATTATCCCATTTAATTCTCACAAGAATACGATGTGACTATATTATCAAACTCATCTTACAGAATGAGGAAACTGAGGCTTAAGGAGTTTAATTTGCATCTAAGGAAAGTGGCTGAGCTCAAATTCAAATCCAGGCTTGATTCCCAAATTCATGTTTTAAATTTCTAGATGATGCTCTCTGTGAGTCTGTCACGCTTTGCTGGCTTTATAGTGAAGGTAGTGCATAGTGTCATAGCACTTGAAGTTCAAAACAAAGACCATCATCAGAATATCCAAGAAAAGTAATCACACATTCCATGTCCTATTTTTCAGAAAGCAAACACATGTGTAATTCAAACCATTAACACGAAAGTAAAATTCTTGAACGTTACTAATTAGGTTTGTTCAGAATAGACATGTTTGGACATGAAAGAAAAAACACGCATACTATATTCTATCCAAAAAGGCTTTGACAAAATGCGATTAGTAAAGTATGCCTAATAAAACAATCAGGTAATGTTGGTCAGAAAGTGTGATTTGTTATTTATAACAAAATATGAGTGAAAGCATGGGACTAAAAGGAGAATTGTCATCTGTAGTTTTTATATATGGAGAGGAGAGAAAAGTGAAGGAGAGATAACAGAACTAGTTACCATCTCGTGTGCTGCATAAAAATATCAATGCCTGACACAGACTTCTTAGTTCTTGGTTCTTGTTCCCCAGGGAGGAAATCCCAATAGCTCACTTAGCGGTTCAGGGATGAGGGCAAGTTTGTTCCCTCTTCTGTGCCTCAGTTTCCTGGCACATGTAAGTGCAGTGTCTGGCGGTAAGCATTTGCTCATTTGCTATCCCAGCGCTATGATCAGTTTCCTTCTTCTGCATGTAGCAGCTCTGCTTTTACTTTCAGGGTATCTGCTCCGTCATTAGCGCTTATCTTGACTTTCTTTTTTTTAACATTTGGGAATAATTTCCAAGGTCAGAAACTGGACATTGAGTCCATCTTCCTGCAGAGATGCCCCTGCGTCTGTGGTTCTGGCTTACACAACGGTTACCCAGACGTCACACCTGTCAGCTGCTCTGAGAATCCCTGAGTATTTCAACATAGTTTCTCTTATTCAGAGTGTTTGGGAAAAGACATATTCAGAGTGAAATGTGCTCACATTTCTTGCATAGTCTGTTGTCTAATACTACCTAATTATGGCTACAGAAAGGTAAGGTATAATTTTATTTATTGGAGATTTTTTTTTAAGACTAAGTTGAGTCTCACTAGGGAAATAATAGGTGTGTTTCTGCAAGTTGTGCAAAGTCCACTCTAGAGCTAAGGCCACATGTTTATCACATTGGATTTCGCTGGAACTTTTTCCTCATGGACACCTGGGCTTTCTATCACATCTGGCACTTTGTTTCTTCTTTTGGTCACCTATAGAAAAAAAAAGCCTCCTAGAAGTTAGTTAGACATAATTTTTGAAAAACAGCTTGATAAGTTTTTAAGTTTCATGATCTCATAACCCGTGTGGAGAGTTCTTCCGAGCACCATGAGGGTGATGATGGTGGCATTAGCAATGGTAACTATAACAGCAGATGTAACTTACTGGTATTTTCAAGTGTCCAGCAATGTGCCAGGTAGTTTCATGCAGTACCTCATCACCTCATCTCAACCCTGTAAGGTGTGCACTATTTATCCCCATACAAATGAGGAAAATGAGACTTGGAGAGCTTAATAACTTGCCAAAAAACAATCAGCCGGTAAGAGTAAAGCTGAGTTCAAACCCATGCTTGCCTGGCTCCAGATCCTGCCCTGTACCCCTTGGACTTGCTAAGAATCTGCACAACCCACTGCCTGATTTCTCTGCTACTGTGCAGTGCTGTGTGCTTATTGCTAAATTTTCACTGGCAAAATCAGATCCTGATTTAGACAACAAAAGGAAAGCAGTTTGAATCAATTATTAAGAAATTAGTTTTTTTTTTTCATGGTTAAAAAGTTTTTTTTTTTTTTTAAATTTTGCTTTAAGTTCTGGGGTACATGTGCTGAATATGCAGGTTTGTTACCTAGGTATATATGTGCCCTGGTGGCCTGCCACACCCACCAACCTGTCATCCAGGTTCCAAGCCCCACATGCATTAGGCATCTGTCCCAATGCCCCCTCCCCTTCTTCCCCAACCCCCAACAGGCCTCTGGGTGTGACAGTCCCCTAAATTGCTTTTAAAAAGGGTAACATTCATATAGATCCACAAAAGAACCCAAATGGCCAAAGCAATCCTGAGCAGAAGAACAAAGCTAAAGACACCATGCTACATGGCTTCAAAATATATTGTGAAGCTATAGTAACCAAAGCAGCATGGTACTGACATAAAAACAGACACATAGATTGATGGACTAGAGAATCCAGAAATTAATCCATGTATTTGCAGCTAATCTTTTCAACAAAGGTGCCAAGAACATACAGTGGGGAAAGAATAGTCTTTTTGATAAATGGTGCTGGGAAAATTGGATATCCATATGCAGAAGAATAAAACTAAACTCCTATCTCTCACCTTATACAAAAATTCACCAAAGTGGTTTAAAAATTTAAATGTAATACTCAAAACTATAAATATACTAGAAGAAAATATAAGGGAAATGCTTCAGGACACTGGACTGGAAAAAAATAAACAAGACCTCAAAAACACAGGCAACAAAAGCAAAAATAGAATCAACCTAAGTATCCATCAACAGATGAATGTATAACAGAAATGTGGTATATACACACAATAGGATACTGCTCAGCCTTAAAATAGAATGAAATTCTGTCATTTGTGGCAACATGGATGATCCTGGAGGACACTGTGCTAGGTAAAATAAGCCAGGAACAGAAAGACAAATACCACGTGTTCTCACTCATATGTAGAAGCTAAAAAAGTTGATCTCATAGAAGCAGAGATTAGAATAGTGGTTACTGAAGGCTGGGAAGAATCATAAGGAGGGGGACAGGGAGAGGTTGGGTAAAAGATACAAAATTACAGATAGGAGGAATAAGTTCTAGTGTTCCATAGCACTACAAGATGACTATAGTTGAAAAAGTTATGATATGTTTTTGGATAGCTAGAAGAGAAGATTTTGAATGTTCCCAACACAAAGGAATGATCTTATACATGTTTGAAGTGATGAACATCTTGTTAATCACTATAATTTGACCACTATACACTGTATATATCAAAACATCATGATGTACACCATAAATATAATATGTATGACTATTTTGTGTCAGTTAAAGAAATAAAAATAAATTGTTAGAAACATCCTAACATACGTATTTATAGTGGGTTTCTTTTCGGAATAAGTTTGATCTATATTTAGGCACCAAAACAGTTTGAAGAAAGTCATAGCCACTATGTTTAAAAATTATGTTTTTTAAGATACAAAATTAATATATACCAAATTTGTACAATCTGTGATATCCACAATCGGTATGCCCCCCCATGCACATGTAGGTGCATGAGCACACACACACACACACACACACACGCACACACACAGTACAAAAATCAACCATGATGCTACAATCTAGAAATAAGAACAAATTTTAAACAACTGTGATTTTATTTAGAGCACATGCTTTTGTGACCAGCCTTTTTTCATGTAATATGTCATGAACATTTTGCTATTTTATTTTCATTGCGGAACACATTTTTTCATGGCATCTTAGTATTTCATCGCATGAATATAACAAAATTTATTTATCTACTTCTGTAAATTTGAATATTTTGGTTATTTCCAGTTTTTCCTATTATAAAGAACTATAAAATAGATATTTGTGTAGATATATTTGGAGTATTTTCTTAAGTTACATTTCTAGAAAAAGAATTCTGGGTCATATAATATAAATTTTATAAGGTTTTTGATCCATATTGCCAAATTTGTCTCTGGAGAGGATATCCCTATTTTTACTTATTCAGCAATGAAAAGTAATGACAGTATGATGATGATGATGGCAGCAAATTATGAGTGCCCAATGGGTGCTGAATTCCTAGAGTTTCACATGCAGCAAATGATGTAATTTTCCCATCTGTTCAGTGAGGTTGGGTGCCACCAAGCCTGTTTTATACAGCCATGTTTTATCTGCATAAGCACTAAGAAAGACATGCGTGCCAAAGACTACAAGGGTCTGCCTGACCTGACCTCTGCTATTTGGCAAGAAAACATTTAACAGCCATGCTAAAACTCTTTTTGCTTCTTAAACTGCCCAGATTTTCCTAACTGAAAGCTTTTGTATTCATTCATGTTCCTTCTTCTTGAGATGCTCTTCCCTTGGGTTTACAGGTTTCTCTTTTATGTCTCAGCCCAGAGACTGTTAGGTGAGGTTGGGTGCCACAAAGATGCATTTTCTAAACATGTAATCTAAAGGATTTTTCTGTCCTTACTTCCCAATACCCCTAACACCAGCCTCCCTATCACACCAGCCTACTCTATTTCTTTAATGGCTCTTGCCCTTTTCTAAAACATTTAAAAATTCTCTGTTTCACCCATGAAATGTAATTTCCCAAAGGACAAGGAGCACTAGAATGGGGTCTGGTAAACAGTAGGAACAGAATACATGCTTGCAGGCTGATGAATAAATCCCCATATGAAACGACATCTGAAAAGCAGCCATCAGGATTGGAAGCCAGGTCTGCTTTTGAAACTTGCTTTAATCATCGCAATATACGGAAGATGTCTCCTTTCCCATCCTCAGCAGCAGTATGTATTTATTTGCTCTTTGCCAATTTGACAGGTAAAATATGATATCTCTTTATATTTTATTAGTCATTTGTATTTCTTCTTTTATTAATTACCTCTGCCCATTTTTTCCATTGGTTAGTCATCTTTTCTCATTGTTTTTATTTCTCAATATTTGTATGAGACCACTAAATACATCCTTGCCAGGTAAGATAACAGGTAGAAACGAATATATGATTAATTTGATAGATGTAGAAAGACATTAAGTAGAATTCATTACCAAACCTGGATAAAATCCTTTTAATGCATGCAGGCTGGAAGGACGCTCTCTCAGTAGCACAAAGAAGACCTGTAACTTCCATCACAATATTTCACCAAGAAATACTAAAAATATAGACATTTAGATCAGTACTTTCTCACTTGCCCTTTGACTCGGGTTCTTTATGTAGTAAATGTTTACTTTGTAAGCATCAAATAAATTAATTAATGTAGGGAGGAGTATATACATCAATGTCTGGCACATAGTAAGGTCATATACATTGGTGATTATTATTATTACCACTATCTAACATATACAATTAAAATAATGTGTTTGTAACCATTCATTAACTCTTGCTTGTATTTTTAGTACATCCATGCTTACACTTTCATAAGTAAAATTATGAACATGTTCAAATATGTGAATTATAAAAATAAATGTAAATGGATTAAAGCTCTGTATTTAAGAGCTTAAGAAAAATGTTGAATATATACTGTTTATAAAAGACACAAATGACGGTTACAAAAATAATACAGTTTGGAAATATATACTAAGTCTAGGTAAAAAAAAAAACTGAAACAGCAATATTAGTATTAAACAAAGCAGACTCCATGACACAAGGCATTTCATGGAATAGGCAGAATTATTTTAGGTTGATAAAAGTCATGCTTACCAATAGAGTTTTATTTATTAAATTTTATGTACTCAGAGATAGCAAATATGTAGGTATATGTATGTATGTTTTAAAAATGCTTAAGAATTGATATAATTTTACTTGAAGTAGATGACTAAAATACAGACAACAACATATGTATCAAGTTTTCAGTTCAAGAGTAAATCAGAACTACAATGAGAGATGACTTAGAAAATAGTGAAAACGAGAGCTTTGTGAAAGAAGCTGAAGTTATTCTCCTCTGTGAATGCTTAGATGAGTTATATTTAAACAAGAAAGACACAAATAGCTTAATTTGGGCATTAGAGTAAATAAATTGGAAAAGAACTACAAATTAAAATAAAGGAAGCAAAAATTAATGAATTAAAAACCAGAAAATCATTAGGGTTAATTAGTACATTTAAACTGGACATGCCTTTGACAAGCCTAACCAGAAAAAAGAGGAAAAGCATAATTGTTCATCAGTAATGAGAAATACATTTTCAGACACTGAAAGAAGTGAAAGCAATTTCAAGTCAAAAACCATATGCAGATAATATGAAGAATTTTGATAAATTTGCAGATATTTGTCAAATTTTATTCAAAGAGATAATATCTGAAAACTGTAATGATTATAGAAGACAAAAAATTGACAAAATTTATCCTTAGAAATTGTTGGATCCAAATAGTTTATATTCATGCTATGTAAGTATTTTCAGAGTCTTTAAGTATGTAAAAAAGCTTCCTAATTCAATTTTAAAGCTAGCATAATCCTGATCCCAAAACTGAGAAGCAGAGCCAAATCAAAAGAAAACAAATAAAAAATATGAACAACCCACTGTCACCAGAAAACAAACAATTCCACAGATTTATATCATTTGGAAATGAAGTTGAAATATAATAAAAGTTGTCATTGTATCTGCCAATCTATTAAGTAAAAACAAACCATAGCTAGGTAGGACAGGAACTGGCAAACTTTTGGGGTTTGATTATTTTATTATTTTTTATTTTTATTTTTTAATTTATTTATTTTACTTTAGGTGCATACTATATCTGGCATTTCTCCCCATGTTATCCCTCCCCTCCCTCCCCACCCCTCGCTGGCTCTCCCCTACCCCCTGCCAACTGTCCCCAGTGTGTGATGCTCCTCTCCTTGAGTCCACGTGTTCTCGTTGTTCAACACCTACCTATGAGTGAGAACATACGGTGTTTGCCTTTTTATTCTTGTGTCACTTTGCTGAGAATGATGGTATTCAGATTCATCCAAGTCCCTACAAAGGACACGAACTCATCGTTTTTTATGGCTACATAGCATTCCATGGTGTATATGTACCACATTTTCTTTGTCCAGTCTATCATTGATGGGCATTTGGGTTGGTTCCAGGTCTTCGCTATTGTACACAGGGCTGTAATGAACATACGTGTGCATGTGTCTTTTTAGTAGAATGATTTATAGTTCTTTGGGTATATACCCAGTAGAGGGAATGCTGGGTCAAATAGAATTTGTTTCTAGATCCTTGAGAAATCGCCACACTGTCTTTCACAATGGTTGAACTAATTTACACTCCCACCAACTGCATAAGAGTGTTCCTATTTCTCCACATCCTCTCCAGCATCTGTTGTCTCCAGATTTTTTAGTGATCGCCATTCTAACTGGCGTGAGATGATAACTCAGTGTGGTTTTGATGTGCATTTTTCTAATGACCAATGATGATGAGCATTTTTTCATGTTTGTTGGCCTCATATATGGCCTCTTTTGAAAAGCGTCTGTTCATATGCTTCACAAAAATATGGGACACTTTATGAATTTGTGTGTCATCCTTGTGCAGGGGCCATGCTAATCTTCTCTGTATCGTTCCAATTTTAGCATATGTGCTGCCGAAGTGAGCACGGGGTTTTATTATTAAAAACATCAGGGAATAATGGAATAATTAGCAGGAAGGGAACACTCTCATTTTAAGGATTAAAGTTGTAACCTGAGGTGGCTCTTTTTGTATCCAGCGATACATCATTAGATTCTGCATCATCTTCATGCAACTTTATCTGTATCTTCATTGTTGTCAGAATACATTAAGAGAAAAAGTGAAATTTAGGAGAAAAGAAGCCTGCTATCTCTGATCCTGGTAATAGTCTGTGTGGTTCTTCTGGCCTCAGAATTGTGGTTCATGAATTTTGCATGAATTTTGGGGTACAGGGCTAGATAGTAAATATTTTAGGCTAGCAGTGTGGTCTGTTTCTGTTGTTCAACTCTGCGAATGTAGCTTGAATGCAGCCATAGTCGTTAGGTAAATGAATGTGTGCGTCTATGTTTTACCAAAACTTTATTTGTGAACACTAAAACTTGAATTTCATGCAATTTTCCTGTGTCACAAAATAGATTATTTGTTTTATTTTAAAAAATCTTTTAAAAATGTAAAAATTATATTTAATTCATGTGGCCATACCAAAGAAAAAAGAATGCAGGTTGGATTTGACCTATGAGCTCTAGTTAGCTAACATTTAAGGGTGGATTTATCCTTCACTTTAAAGGGAATTGGAAACAAAGTGTTTCTTCTGTTCTTTGATTATTAAGAATATTATTATGAACAAGAAAGATGTCTAAAATTATAATTAATGAACAGTGTTCTAGAAGATTAAGTCAGTATAATGAGAGAAAAAAAGAAAGGAGATATAAATGATGGAAAAGCCACCTTATTAAGATTTCTATCCTGTGTACTATAATAATTTGTTACCTGGAAAACAAATGGTGTATTCTTAAAAAAATATTTTTTCTTAATTTTGAATTCTAAAAAAACCTAGAAGCAATGATTAGTGCAGTTGCAATGAATATTCAGGTCCTTCAAACTCCATCTCCTACTGAAAAAGGACCAAGACTCTTTAGAGAAATGGCTAATTCCAGGTTTGGGCAGGGAACATACAAGAACAGACTTACTGCCACAGGTCACATAGCCATAAGAGACTGCAGTATTGTGTCAAAAGAACTCGGGAACTAACTTGAATAACAACCACTGGTCAATGATGAGACAATGTGAGACTCAATAAGGATTCACAAAGGATTAAAAATTGCTACAGGGACTAATGATTTGTTTCAATTAGTAAGCTCTCAATGATGCTGGGGAAAAGAGACCTTCATTTATTATCTTTGAAGGAAACTAATAACTGCCTTATTATTTTGAAAATTGATAAGTAAAGAACTAGGTGTATATCCTGTCTTTCCTATAAAATCTACACCTCAGTTAATCAAATGGTTGATGAGTGGAAGTTGCTCCATCTAGGTGTTTTCCAACTAATAAATGAAGGTGGAATGATAGAATGTCACCATTTTGCAACCCTAATAAATAAAATAAATTAATAAATTTAGGCAATCACTCATTAGTAATATTTTGAAAGAACAATAAAACATTATGTATATCCTGATGGAAGTACGTATCATCTAAGCATTAGTTTTACAACAAACAAACAAAGTGATAAATCCTCCTAAGTGGAATAACCAACTTCTAGGAACTATAAGGAGAAAGAGAATATATTAAATGACACCATTGTGATGAAGTCAGCAAAATTCAGACTATGGAAAATTGTTTATTCAAAGAAAAATTAAATGGAAATTCCAAGAAAAAAGACAAGGGAGAACTTGTATAGGAAATAAGCTTAGACATATAAAACATACCATATGCACCTGATTTGGATCCCAATTCAAATAAAAACGTTCTAAAAGTGTCCGGAGAAAATTCAAGATATTCGATAATAAAAGTTATTGTTGGCTTTTGTTTAGACATAATAGTATTATTGTTATAATTTTCAAAAAATCAGTATTGTTTAGTGATAAATAGTTAAATATTTGCAGATGAAATGACATGCTGTCTAGAACTTGCTTCCAAAACATCTGAGTGGAGTGAGGAATCTGAATAAAATAAAACTGCCTGTGAATTAGTTTACAATTATTAAAGTTGGGCGATAGTTACATCAGCTTCATTATATAATTTCTCTACTTTTGCATACATTTGATAATATCTATAATAATTACTTAACATGTTAAAAAAGAATAAAAGTACATAACCAAAAAATAACTCACCTACAACATTTTGTTACCTGTATCTGCATTTATAAGTTTTTTTTTTTTTTTATAGCTTTCTTAAATAATTTTGCTTTTTAATTCATCCTATTTGAAAGCCAAATGCATTCAGGGCTGTGAAGGACACAAAGAGGTGGGATTTTGTTCCTGACCTGCTGGATTCATTATGAAACAAGGCTCCTAGAAATCCTACAGTAATTCATAGCCTACAATGCCTCAAAGGCATGGAGGAATGATTCGAGGACAAGTGTATCCTACACGTGGCCTCAGAACAGACACCATGGGGACATAGGAGACAGCAGAGCAGAGGATATTTTAAGTGAAGGGCAATGATTCTAAAGGGAAGGGGTCAGAGTGAACACGGATAGAGAGATGATTATTTAGATAGGGGGTACAAGATGAAGGGACACCCCTGAAATTGGGCACAAGCACGTAGATTTGATACCATGATTACCAGGCAGCCTCTGTAATGTGTGATCACAGGAAGCTCTTGCATTGGCTTGTTTTAAAGGCAGATATGTTCAGGATGTATTGGAGAGGTTTATTCCCTCACTGAGCAAATTTTTTTAGAGATGAGACTAGAATCGAGAGTGAAGTGAAGGGAGTCGTATTAGAGCATCAGTTCTCTCAATGTTCTCTTCCAAAGGAGCTGCAAAGTGAACAATCTATTTACAATCATACTAAGAAAGTATTTGCCTTTGCCATTATCATTCTGTTGTGAGAGTGGAGTGAAATGTTCCAGAGATGAAATGATGTGTGTTATTGTAACAGATTAAATGAAGAGCAGATATGAGGATCTATCTATCGTTTACAGCCCGACACCAAAGAGATTTGCAAAAATGTAAAACAACATCACCCTTTTCACCTTTTTAAATTTGGAAAATATACTTTGTTTTCACAAAAGTGTGTTATTTATGTTAATATGCAATGGGTTTATTATTATTATTTATTTTTGAAACAGGGTGTTGCTCTGTCACCCAGGCTGGAGTGCAATGGTGGGATCACAGCTCACCACAGCCTTGAACTCCTGGGCTCAAGCAATCCTCCTGCCTCAGCCTCCTGAATAGCTGGGATTACAGGCATGAGGCACCATGCCTGCCTAATTTTTTAATTTTTTTGTGAAGATATGGTCTCATTATGTTACCCAGGCTGGTGGCAAACTGCTGAGCTCGAGTGATCCTCCAGCCTTAGCTTCCCAAAGTGCTGAGATTACAGGTGTGAGCCACCACACCTGACCTTTTATTGTTAAAGAAATTAATAAATATTTTTAAATTTCTCAGTTTTAATTTTGAACATGGCAAATATCAACAGATAGAGTCTATATACACAATGTCCTACGTAATTTCAAGAGTATAGAGGGATCTTGAGACCAACAGTTCTGGGAATTACTACATTTGAGTGTTTATTGAGGCTATGGAGAAGATGGATTTGAGAGGAATTTCAAAGGAAAAGCGATCATGACATGGTGTTTACTTCAATAAATAATCATTAACCACTCACAATGTCCAAGGTCTTAAACACGAAGTAGAAAGACATAAGGTGTCTTCAAGGTGGTCAAGGTAGAGGTCTGTTTGATTTAGATACAAATTGTCATCTGCATTGAGAAGTAAGTTAGTGTTTTTTGTTTCTTTGTTTTTTTTTTTTTTTTTTGAGATGGAATCTTGCTTGTTGCCCAGGGTGGAGTTCAATGGCATCATCTCCTCTCACTGCAACTTCTGCCTCCCAGGCTCAAGCAATTCTCCTGTCTCAGCCTCTCGAGTAGCTGGGATTATAGGTGCTCACCACCACACCCGGCTACTTTTTGATTTTTTAGTAGAGACAGGGTTTAGCCATGTCGGCCAGGATGGTCTCCAACTCCTGACTTCAAGTGATCCTCCTGTCTCAGTATCCCAAAGTGTTGGGATTACAGGTGTCAGCCCCTGCATCTGGCTAGTCAGTCTTGAATAACTTCTAGTGATGTTCCAAGTGATTTATTCTTTCAGAGAATTGGATGGGCCAGGTTCTAAATCTCACTCAGAGAAGCATGGCTTTTTTAACCTACATAGAAAGAATGCTTTCTCAAAAGGACTCAATATCTTAGGCAGAATCAAATATACTTATCCCTTTGCTTATACAAGTCATAAACTCTGTCAGCTCTCACTTACCTCCTGCTTATTCTCATTTACTTTTTTTCAAAGGACATGTTTTTATTCCCAAATTATTTCCCCAGATAGGGATAATAATTCAGCATCTTGACATTTATTTAATGCATGTGCACAGGAAGTCAAGTCATTTGACTAGAGTCTAATGAAGAACAGAACTAGAATGGTATCTGCCTGTGAAAAGACACAAAGTTTAGAGAATACCTTAAAGTTTACAAAAAGAAGATTTTGGGGGGGTTATGTAGGTTACCATTATTAAATACCCAAATAAGATTATTTCTATAAGAAAGAGTTTAAAACACCACTCACCTACCACCATCCCCATGACAAAATTAAACACTCTCCTTGTGCTCCCATGAGTACTACAATTTTTCTCCTATGGTATTACCAACCCCTCTGTTATATGACAGTTTGTTAGAGTTCCTTCTTTTTTCTCTCTCTGCCCAGGGAGATGTTGCAGAGCAGGTGTTTTGCTTTATTCCCATTTGACTTCCAACAATACCTTACATGGTGCATTCTATCTAGCAAGTTTCAATAATGGATGTTGAATTTAACGAGCTAAAGAAAGTCCTAAAAGTTGCCAACATTGCTCTTGTTTATTTAATGTATGCAGTTGTTCACAAGTTCATTAGTGGGGTTCAGCTATGACACAGTAATGGGTGTGATATACTATTCTGCTGTAAAAAAAGAGATGTAATTGATTATAATATATGAAGTCCCTGTTTTTAAATATTTAGGATTTTGATCTTGTAGAGAAGAAAACACATGAGATGAGCTTGATGTTACTCTGGCTTTCTCCTTCAGGGAATTTTAAAATTTGTGGCACAGAGAAGTTGGGCCCTAACAAAACTGATCTCTGGGTGGAGAAAACAGATGTTGGCACTCAGGGATACTGAGATGAATGAAATTTGAAAGGCCAGGTGCCACAGAGGAGAGAGCTGTGTAGTGACATCCCGTGAATCTATGTGCTGGGTCTCAGTGAAACTACGGCCAAATATTTGAATCTAGGGTCAAATATACCCAGTGCAATCATAGGGTAATTGCCTGCAAGAATACTAGTAGGTAGGTTTGTTTGATTCTTTGAGGCATGGCCTTAAGCTTTGCCATTACTTTTAAGGTTAAAGCAGTGCTGCTTTAAGATATACTTTCCTGTGGTCTCAGCTGTGCCCAAATTATGGAACGAGCTCTCTGCTGTAGCTTGTTTCACCTTCAATGTGTCATGTGTGACCTTTGGAGCCTCTGTTGAGTTTGTAGCCGTCGGGGACAATAAGTGAATATTTTAGACTTTATGCCAATAAATTAAACAACCTAAATGAATTTAACAAATTCTTTGAAGTGCACAAATTTCCAAAAGTGATTTAAGAAGAAAGAACATTTGAATAAATCAGTTTATGTGGAAATGCAAATCATCTAGAATTGCCAATTCAATTTAGAAAAAAAATAAGGTCGGAGGAGTTACTTGACTTCAGGATGTATTAAAATGATTATCATCTGGTGGGCACGGTGGCTCATGCCTGTAATCCCAGCACTTTGGGAGGCCAAGGAGGGTGGATCACTAGAAGTCAGGAGTTCTAGACCAATCTGATCATCATGGTGAAACCCTGTCTCTACTAAAAATACAAAAATTAGCCAGTCAAGGTGGCACATGCCTGTAATCCCAGCTACTTGGGAGGCTGAGGCATGAGAATCACTTGAATCTAGGAGACAGAGGTTGCAGTGAGCTGAGATCATGCCACTGTACCCCAGCCTGGGTTACAGAGTGAGATTCTGTCTTAAAGAGAAAAAATGATCATCATCAAAATGATATTACATTAGTGTAAGGATAGACTAATAGATGAATAGAAGGGAATAGAAACTCCAGGAACAGGTCAACACCGAAAATGGACTTTTCAAAAAAGGTATATAATGGGGGAAAGTAGTTCAATCAAGGGAAGTCTTTTCAACAAATGATGTTAAGAGTAAATGAATTTCTATATTCAAAAAGCTCTTCCTTGAACCTAGAAGAAATGGATACATATTCCTAGATACATACAACCTACCAAGACTGAACCATGAAGAAATCCAAATCAGAATATACCAATAATAAGTAATAATATCGAAGCCATAATAAAAATGTCCTAGCAAAGAAAAGCCTGGAACCCAATCAATGGCTTTATTGTTAAATTCTATCAAATATTCAAAGAAAACCTAATACCAATTCTACTCAAACTATTTCAAAAAATAGAAGAAGAAGGAATACTTCCAAATACTCATTATATGAGGCCAGTATTACCTTGCTACCAAAACACATGAAAAATAAAAAGAGACATCAAAAATCCCCAAAACAAAACTACAGAATAATATCTTTGATGAAAATTGATGCAAAAATACTCAACAAAACACTCGTAAAGCAAATTTAACAAAATACTAAAAAGATTATTCATGACCAAGTGAGATTCATTCTAGGGCTGCAAGGATGGTTGAACATATGTAAATCAATCAGTGTGATACAGCAGATCAACAGAATGAAGGACAAAAACTGTATGATCATTTCAATTATTGCTGAAAAAGCATTTGATAAAATTCAACATCCTTTCATGATAAAAACCCTCAGAAAACTGGATCTAGAAAGAACATTTTCCAGCACAATAAAAACCATATATGACAGACCCAAAGCTAGTATTATATTGACTGGGAAGAAGTGAAAGCCTTTCCTCTAAGATCTAGAATGAGACAAAGATCTTCACTTTCACTGCTGTTATGTGACATAGTTTTGTGAATCCTAACTAGAGCAGTCAGACAAGAGAAAGAAAGTAAACGCATCCAAATTGGAAAGGAAGAAGTCAAATTATCCTTGTTTGCAGATACAATCTTATGTTTGAAATATAAGACATATCTTTGTTTGCATATAATCTTATGTTTGAAAAAACCTGAAGACTCTACCAAAAAGCTATTAGAACTGATTTAAAAAATCAGTAAAGTTGCAGGATACAAAAATCAGTAGCATTTCTATATCCAGTAGCAAATGGTTTAAAAAAGATTTAAAAAAAGTAATTCAATTTGCCATAGCTACAAATAAAATAAAATACCTAGGAATAAACTTAACCAAAGAAGTCCCAAAAATTTCTACAAAGAAAACTATAGAACATTTGTGAAAGAAACTAAAGATGACACACAAAAAATGTAGATATTCTATGCTCATTAATTGGAAGAATCAATATTGTTAAAATGTCCATACTGCATAAAGCAATATACAGATTCAGTGCAATCCTTATCAAAATACCAATGAGATTCTTCATAGAAATAAAAGAAATAATCTTAGAGTTTATATGGAGCCACAAAAGATCCAGAATAGCCAAAGATATCCAGAACAAAAAGATCAATACTGGAGGAATCACACTACCTGACTTCAAATTACACTACAGAGCTATGATAACAAAAATAACATGGTACTGGCATAAAAATAGGCACACAGACAAATAAAACTGAATAAAGAACCTAGAAATAAATTCATACATCTACAGTGAAATAATTTTTGACAAAGGCGTCATGAATATATATTGGAAAAAGAATAGTCTCTTCAGTAAATGGTGCTGGGAAACTGGATATCCACATGCAGAAGAATCAAACTAGACCCCTATCTCTTGAAATATACAGAAACAAAAATTGATTAAAGATTTAAATCTAAGACCTAAAACTATGAAACTACTAAAAGAAAACATCAGAGAAACTCTTCTGTACGTTGGACTGGCATACATTTCTGGAGTAATATCCCAAAGCACAGGCAACCAAAGCAAAAATGGACAAATGGAATCACATCCAGTTAACAAGCTTTTGTGTAGCAAAGGAGACAATCAACAAACTGAAGAGACAATCCATAGAATGGGAGAAAATATTTGCAAACTCTCCATCTAAAAAATCCCTAATAACCAAAATAAACAAGGAGCTCAAATGACTCAATAAGAAAAAAATACAATAATCTGATTAAAAATTGGTGAAAGATATGAATAGACATTTCTTAAAAGAAGACACACAAATGGCAAACAGGTATATGAAAATGTGCTCAACATTATTCATCATCAGAGAAATGCAAATCAAAACTACAATGAGTTCTCTCACCCTAGTAAAAATGGATTTTATTCAAAAGACAGTTAATAACAAATGCTGGTGAGAATGCAGATAAAAGGGAACCCTCATACCTTGTTATTAGGAGTGTGAATTACTACAGCCGCTATGGAGAACAGAATGGGGGCTCCTCAGAAAACTAAAAACAGAGCTACCATATTTTCCAGCAATCTGATGGCTAGGTATATACCTAAGAGAAACGAAATCAATATATTGAAGAGACATCTGCATTCCCATGTTTTTGGCAGCACTATTCACAATAGCCACGATATGGAAGCAACCTAAATATCCGTCAACAGCCGAATGAATAAAACAAATGTGGTACATATGCACAATGGAGTACTATTCAGCCATATGAGAAATAAGATCCTGTCATTTGCAACAACGTGGATGCAACTGGAGAACATTTTGTTAAGTGAAGTAAGCCAGGCAAGGAAAGACAAACTTTGCATATTCTCACCTATTTTGGGGAGACATGAAAACACATCCACATGCAAGCTTGTCTATGAGTGTTCAAAGAGGCTTTATGTGTAAAGCCCCAAAGTAGAAACAGTCTAAATTTCATCAATATGTGGAAGTATAAAACATTATACCTATACTGTAGAATAAAGAAGAATAGGCTATTGATACATGTAACATGCATCTCAAAATCACTATCATGAATGAAAGAAAAGAGGCCAAAAAGATTCACACTGCATGATTTTCTTCATGTAGGAATGTAGAAATTGCAAGGTAATCTATAGTGATGGTAAACGGATCAGTATTTGCCCAGGGACAGAATTCATAACTCCATGGATTCCATGGGTGTCAGAGTTGTGCTCTGACTTGTCTAACATATATTTGATGAACAAATGATCACATAAAGTGAAAAATCAACCTCCAGACTCAAAGTTTGGAGACTAATTCCAGAATAACACCGATAACCTCTGTGTGTCCCATTAGAAGAACATATGATGCTCCGAGGATGGTTGTGTCAGAGATAAGATGAGATGGTGTGTGAAAAATAATAGCAATTATAAGATCTGATAGAAATTTAATTTATTCTTGTTTGTTATTAATAGCTAGAGATAGGCCTGAAATGGGAATTTCATAGCTCATCAGTGAGGGCAATAAAGGATTTGCATCAAATAAGCTTTGGAGTTTCTCTCTCTCTCTCTCTCTCTCTTTCTCTATCTATCTCTCTCTCTCTCACACACACACACACACACACACACACACACACACATACACACGTGCACTTATGCAGCACACACACAAACATACATGATTCAGATTTCATAGACACTGTTTCTGGAGATAAAGGGTATAGCTCGGAGTTTTGTTCCTAATGTCATTGGTGATTTGCATGCTAATTCTAGGCTAGCAATCAAATCCTAAAAGATCAGTTAGTCTGTGCCCCACTGTGGCCACTGAAAATGGGACTCTCACCTCTGCCTGCTGGCTCTTCACTTGAAGTCACCTTCCTTGTTTGTCCACTCCCAATTTATGCCTGTTGCCTCCATATGGATATTAATTGTGGTTTCTTAACATTTTGAGTGATATGAGCTAGACAGTAAATTAACATTGAATTAATATTTCCTGGTTTGGATCTACAAGGTGGGAATTATTCCCACTTTAAATAAAGATAAGGCAAATTGCTTGTTTACTATGCTACCACATTGCCTTAAGGAAGGGAGACCAAGACTTCGGGTAATACAAGACCAAATACTTACTGCGGGTCCAGTCTATGCCCAGTACTTTCTAAATGCTTTCCATATATTAGCTCATTTACTTTTTCAAAAATGCTAGGAGGATATCCATACATTAGTGTTATTACAGATTAGGAGACAGTCATGAGAGGCTAAGTAACTTGCCCAAGGCCATGCAACAAGTGAGAGATGGAAATGGATTTGAACTCTGCTATCCCAGCTCCAGAGCTGGTGGGTAATAATTTCCTGTCGTGAAAAGTATTACAAGACTCTCTTTTTGTGTTGTTGCTTCTACCTGGTACAAAAACGTTAATGAGCCAAGAGTCACTGGAACTTTAGTAAGCTCATTAATTGAACATATTTATTGTTATAGCATTTCCCCCCCTCCAAAGGTTTGACATTATTAACAAAGCCAAAGGTAAGCTATGTTGGCCCTTGGTAAAGACATAGCTTGACAGAGCCTGGGAAGCTGAGGGTTGTGGCTGGTTCTCCTTTTCTAGGATACTCCCTGAGGTCACTTCTAGCAGACCAGTGTGCTTGCTCTTCCTACTTTATCCTTCCAGGCACGGGGCAGCTTTACGCAACGAGTAATGACCAAACTCCCAAATGCTCCCATTCTGTCCTGCCTCTCTTCCCCTTACTCCAAGAATGGGGAATTAGCACTGCCCTGTTTTTAACTGGGTTGCAATTCATGCAGCCTCCTAATTGCAAAATCATTCCCCTGCAGCTTTCCTTCAGACAAGGTGGAACTGGCCCCAGAAGCTGAGTGCTTACACCAAAGATATTTTTTTTTTAATTGAAAGCTGCCTTCTGTTTTGCTCTTCTGTTGTAGCGTCACAGATAACAGGGTGCAAAAAGCCCCTTTATCCTGTTAGTGGTGGCCTTAGGTAAGAAAAAAAAGAGCATGATTCAAATTTTCTGTGGCCTCTGGCTCAGTTGTAATGGAATGTAAGTGCAATGCCAGAGCTTGGTAAAAATAGAAACTCTCCAGCGTCCAGAATCCTATCCAGATGGTGTGGGAATCCAGATAGTAACTCATCACTAAGGAGGGTCACCATGAATTAGTGGAAAGATGTCATGCCTCACGCTGGGGAGTAAATGAAATGGGCTGTAGTTTAGAGTGGAACCTCTCATATCGCCAGAGAGTCCCAGGTTGCTCCTTAAATCTCTTTACTCTGGCTTAATCGAGAGTTCAGTCATTACATAAGATGGAAATAGGAAGAGCAAGCCCAGTGGCTGCTGCTAGAAGTGGCTTCATGGAACATCCTAGAAAAGGAGGACCAGCCACAACATTGAGCTTCCCAGAGTGGGTGGGGAGGAGGCCGGCATCTGTGATAATGAGAGAAGCTGCCTAGAGGGAGCTGGCCCCAAACTCTGATAAGCTGTGTCTTTACCAAGGGCCAATATAGCTTGGCTTTTGCTCTGTTAATGTCAAACTGAGGTTGGGGCGAAAGTGCTATAAAAACAAACGTGTGCAATGAATGGGCTTACTAAAATTCCAGTAACTCTTGGCTTGTCAAAACTTCAACAAAACTTGAATCAGGCTCTTTTATTTTTTCTTACCTAAGGCCACTATTGTCAGGTAGAATCAACACAAAAAGAAGCCTTGTAATGTTTTTCACAGCAAGTAATTATGACCCCTCATACGAATCAGAAATTTAACCCCTTTCCGTTAAGCATAGCCCCCTAAAAGGAATTAGCTTTGGGCCCTGGGCAAGCCACTGAAATCTGCTAGTCTCCCCTTCTTTATCAATGTCATGAAGGTGATCATATCCATTTTCACAGGGCCGCTTCTTTTGGCAAATAAATAACAAGAAGTTACAAGAATCAGGGAGGGTGACAAGCACATGGGTGGCTAAAAATTTTAACTTAAGAAATCAAAGCAATAGAATTGATTGGCACCACTAAGAGTGTAAGAGAACTGGAGGGAACCCCTTTGCTGGTCAGTTTTTATTATTTGGAGTAAATGTCACCTCTGTCATGTTGCGTTGTTAATCTCAGTGTCTGTCTCTCTTAATAGACAGTGATCCTTCAAAGTGGGGAGGACCATGGCATGTTCACGTCTGGGGCCCATTATGGCATTCCATGCATAAAGGTGCTTGGATGTTTATTGAAAAAAAGAATGAGTGAAGATTTGGAATAGTGGAAAACATTTGGAAGGGTGTTTGTTTTGGTGGGAATGTAGCCTGATGAAACCTAGGGAGTTACTTAGAATGTCCAGGAAAAGACAGCAGAGGGTGGCCTGGCTAGAAAACAGGGACTGGGGAGTACTGAGCAAGAGACACACCAAAGAGGCCAGGACCCATCTACCTTATCTCCTCACCTACATTTTCCTCCCCTCCTACCTTTGCAAGGTTCAAGCCTCACAAGATGGCTTCCTGTCTCCACCATCACCTCCTGCTCCTCTTTGGAAATGGAACCACAGTTCCCAAGCTTTCTATACTAGACACAGTGCTCTGCACTCTGCACTTACTTTTCTAAGTTCATACTTTGAATAGGTAATACATTTACGTGGCTCAAAAATTAGAACAATATAACAAGTTATACTTTGAGATGTCACACCCTTGACTATATCTAACCTATCCTCCTTCAATCCCTACACATAATTCTTTTAATTAGCTGCTTCTTATTCTAGTGTTTTATGCAAATATAAGAAAGTATGTCTGTATATTTTTGCTTATGTTTCCTACACGAAAGGTTGCATACTACGTATATTTCTACATATTGCTTTTTTCTCTTAATACACCCTGGTCCTCCTTTCCCTATCAGTGTTTAAAGATCTTCATTTTTTTTTTACAGCTTAGTAGTATTCCACTGTATATTTATTATTCAGTAATAAATATACTAAATATCATAATTTATTCAACCAGTCTTCTATTGCTGAATTTTTTTCATTATATGCACTGTGGAAATGCATAGCTAGTCATTTTGAACAGTTTTTGAACTTAGCCTTTTGCCTGATCAGGGATGCATTTTTTTCTTTGGTGATCTTAGCAATTCTTAGGACTCCATAGATCACTTCTATGCTGATGACAAAGCCCCCTTGCCATGCGCATCTCCTCTTCTGCTTCTAGCTGCCTTCCTGATCTATAACGATGTGTTATCTCACAAACATCTAAACAGCCACTCTAAACTTGACCTCATTTTCTCCTTCCACCCTCCTCTGCTTAGGAGGTTTTCCTAATGAAAAGAATATGCTGAGATGTCACATTCTCTCTCCTTGTTACTAAGATGAGAAACTTTACTTGCCTGTGATTTCTTCCCTTCCCCGAACTCTGCATCCAGAAAGTGCAACAAACACATTGCTTTCTTGCACAAAATTTTGGACATATGTCCTTTCTTTTTGTTCTTAATGTCATAAGTAACTGATTTTTCCACATCTCTCTTACATGTCATCTGCAATAATCTAGACAGCTTTGGTAGGAAAAGTCTCACAACTTTGGTAGGATCATTTTTCTGCCATTACTGGTATCCCACTGCCAATAAAGAAAGTGTACATTGCTGTTTGCAATGAGAAACTTACTATCTTTTTATTGATGGGTGAGCTTTTTAGGAGTAGACACCTGCCTCATTCACCACAATACCCTTAGCACCTGCCGTGATGTTGGGCATAAGATATGTGTTCAGCAAATAACTGTTGAATTTGTCTTCGTGATATAATTTCAATGGGCATTTCCAATCTTACCTTCCATTATTCCTCTAAATGAACTTTATTGCTAAAGTCAATTTGTACTGCTGTCCAGATATACTATTTAACTTGCATGACTTGGGTTATGCCATTCTCTCTGCCTAGAATATTCTTCCCTCTGTCTCTATGTGCTTCTCTGTTCACATACTGAAAAGCCAACACTTTTCAAGACCCAGCATCTCTGAGAAGTTCTATCTCATTACCCTGAAAACATTGAGGCCCAAAAGAAAGTAACTTCCTCAGTAGAGGAAATGGAACCGGAGGTGTCATACCCTTGACTTTATCTATCCTATCCCCCTTCAATCACTACATGTAATCCTTTTAAACAGTTTGATGTTTATTCTTTCAGTGTTTTATGCAAATATATTAAGTATATCTATATATTATTTGCTTTTGTTTCCTACACAAAAGGTTGCTTACTACATAGACTTCTACATACTGCTTTTTTTACTTAATACACCCTGATCCTCTTTTCTCTATCAATGTGTAAAGATCTTCATCCTTTTTTATAGCTGTGTAGTATTCCATTGTATGTATTTAGAATTGTTTATTCAACCAGTCTGCTGTTGCTGGATTTGTTTCATTATATAAACAGTAGAAATGAATAACTAGTAATTTTCAACAGTTTTTGAACTTAGCCTTTTACCTGATTACCTGGTTTCTCAGCTCTCATGAGCCTAGAAAAAGCAGAGACTCTAAGATCCAAAACTACCCATTTTGTTTCCCAGTGAGCCATGGTATCCTGCCTTGGAGGCTAGAATGATACTTGCCTTATAACTTTATTGGTTAATAGGGAGGATCACATGGAATGATGGCATTAGTAATCATTTATAAAAGCACAAAATCTTATAAACTGTAGTGAAGTATATATTGCATTTCTATTCAATTAAACATGTATTAAGCTACTACTTCCGCTGTATACTGAACAATGTGCTACAAAGGGAATGGTCTCTGCCCACAAAGGGCTGAGAAAGAGAGCTATGGCTTTATTGAAGCTATTGATTGAGCCCCAATAAATGCAGAAGGATGTCATCTATTCATATGAAGATAAAAGAGTTACAGTTATGGACATGGCTTACCTCTCTAAATAGCTTGCTATATAATTTTGGCAAAGTCCCTTGAACAATTTGGCCCTTAGACATCCTAGGTTGTTCATGAAACTTTCTTCTTAGATTATTACACCCTGTTCTGTCTCAGTTGCAATTTTTATCCCAGCAGGGGAACCCTGGTTCTAAGGAGATCTGCTCTTGAAAACTGGCTGCCTTCTTACTTCCTGCCCTTCAACTGAGCTCCACTTGCTCGCACGTACCATTTTTGTTAACCATGAATGCTTTAACAAACTCAGAGGTCAAATCAATAAAGCCAAGATTTTTGACCAATTGTGGTCATCACAAGTACCAAAGCAAAGTTTTACGAAAGGGTCGCCATTCAAGTTCTAGTAATTCGGGGCAAATGTCACTTTGGGTTAATTTCATGCTGCATTTCTGCATTCCCAAAGCAGTTTCTGCTGAATGTCATCATGATTATGGGTTTTTTTCCCTTGATCCATCCTAAGACTTGGTAACAGGCAACAAGCCTAAAACAGCCACTCTCTTTCACTAGGGAGAGAGATTCCGTGTGTACCCTGAAGGAAACCATCTGCTAGAATCTGCCAGCAATGTGATGATGGAGAATGAAATGGAGAATTTTTCAAGGATCTCAGTTGAAGGTAACAGTATTTATGGGAAGATCTAAAACAACTCAAATAAGAAAGCAAGCTTTAAGTAACAACATTTCATTGCTATGTCATACTAGTAAGGCAGCTC
Organism: Sapajus apella; assembly: GCF_009761245.1. Classification (NCBI taxonomy): domain Eukaryota; kingdom Metazoa; phylum Chordata; class Mammalia; order Primates; family Cebidae; genus Sapajus; species Sapajus apella. The sequence goes on from NW_022436961.1 coordinate 29,263,434, forward strand.
TGGCATGGTCCAACTTAAAATATGGTCAGTGATTTGGTTGTAAAAAAATTAGCTATTTCACTGGAGAGATGGCACAGAACTTTAGAGGAGACCTGGACTCACTTTTCAGGTCCCACTCTTCAACCTCAACATGCCCACTCCCATAGAATCATATATGGCCAACACATCTTTGTTTCTTAGATGGCAAGTTTTGCAGTTACTCTTAATGAGTATGCTTCCTACTCAACTGACCCTAAATAGTCTGGAAGCAAAATAAAGAGAATTGCCCTAATTTCAACTACGATTAATCAATTAGCTGAAAAATCAATCACCTAAAAAAAATTCAAGATTCACTTGGCATGACCTTTTAGTCTTTCATAATTTCCCACAATTGTGCTCCTGTGTTCAAACAGCTTTGGAAGGAAATTAATAGAAAAAGATGAAGAAACTGCTTTGAATCTGTATAAGACATGGTTTATCAAACACTTAGTTCATTAACAAACATAGATGAATGCTGGGTGCATTTCTTCAACATCATTTTGTGTGAGGCTTTAGGGGAAGAAGCAGAAATAAAGGCTGGATTCTGTCCATTTGGGTTTCACTGTCTAGCTTTCTAAAGAAAAATTGGTATTTACACCAGTCTCTCCTTGTCACTGGCGCTAAGCTCCAGTTCGCTAGAACCCACTCAAAAAACTTCTCAACTGATGGGAGCATCACCTTTGAGATTACTCTAAAGTTTCTTCTATTTTTTAGATGAACGTAACTTAAGATTTGTGAAGTTCCAAATCTTCAGATGTAGAACATTTCCAGCACCTCAGAAGGCTCCCTCATGCTCCCTCCCTGTAAAGTGAACAACTGTTCCAACCTCTAACACTACAGCTTAGTTTGATGTGCTTTTGAACTTGACATAAATTAGGTCACCTGGAATGTACTATTTGTGTCTGACTTTGTTTACTCAACATTATCTCTGCGTGACTCACCCACAGTGTCATGTGTAGGGGTGTGTGTGTGTGTGTGTGTGTGTGTGTATGTATGTGTGTGTGTGTGTGTGTGTGTGTGTGTTTATATATATATATATATATATAAATCAATTCTTTGTTCCTTTTTATTGTATAGTAGGAATATAACACAATTTATTTACCTATTCCACAGGTGATAGGCATTGATGCTATTTCCTGCTGTTGGGTTATTACAAAAAAAGCAGCCAAATACATTCCTTTTTTTTTCTTTTTCTTTTTTCTTTTTTGAAATGGAGTCTTGCTCTATCATCAGGCTGGAGTGCAGTGGCAAAATCTCGGCTCATTGCAACCTCTGTTTTCCGAGTTCAAACGATTCTTCTGCCACAGCCTCCTAAGTAGCTGGGACTACAGGCATGCCCCACCACAGCCAGCTAGTTTTTGTATTTTTAGTAGAGATGGGGTTTCACCATGTTGGCCAGGATGGTCTCCATCTCTTGACCTTGTGATCTGCCCACCTTGGCCTCCCAAAGTGCTGGGAGTACAGGTGTAAGTCACTGCACCCGAACAGCATTCTTATGAATATCTTTCGGCTGATACGCCTTTTCTAGACATCAAAATTTCTTACTTAATACATTATATGTTTTCTAGCTTGGAAGACAAAGACAGTGAGATCTAATGAAACGAGAGGCTGAGAAAACTGGACCTGATTAGAGGTAAGCTGTGCAAAGACTGTGTCTTTTCCATTGTTGACATTCTCATGCCTGCTTCTTCCTCCTCCTCTGCTCCCACTTTTCGCAGTGGCAATTCCTGCTCTCGCGTTTTTCTTCTGAGGCTTTTCTCTGACTATGTCCATATTCTGTCAACTGACAATCACTCAGAAAATTTATAATCAAATAACTGATACTTTGGTTAAAATAATAGTTACACTACTCTCCTGAATATTTCAATAACTAATAGGTTTAAATAATAATGATACTACTTTCCTAACGATATGTGCTCATTTACAGGAAACAGGGATCTATTTTTAGTGGAGAAATTTTAGAAGTGAGTACAGTTCAGGAGATGGTTTTTGAGTGGGTAATAGTGATTTTCAGTACCAGAAAATCATAAAATAAACATCTTTCTTGTAAAGCCAGTTCTTAATACATCCAAAAAAGGGAGTTGCCTTTTTAATAATATATTTAATTTTTTAGATATGCTGATGAAGACCTCTAGTTTGAGCTACAATTCTCAGAGTTGCACTATCATCTAACTGTAATTTTCCACTGTTAACTGTCGCTATGCCCTTCCTGTCAATTGCAAGCTAAGGGACAGGTAATAAAAGACTATGCTTGCATTAATAGTAAAACATACTAGGGAAAAGCTTTTCGGTTAGAGTTTCAGAAAGTCGTTCAGTTGCTGTGAAAGAGTGGAAACTCATAAATATTTGCTTCCTTCTATTATAAAACATGGCAGGCAACCTAACCTAAGTCACCAAAGGAGCAGGTAGAATTATTTTCAGTGACATCGTGGGGCTAGGCTTTTTAAAGTAAGATTAAAAAGGAGGCAAAACAACTATAAAGCATCCTTTCATTTTTTTCTTTCCTAACCCACTCATCTAACTTCCTGCCTCACTGAGCTTTCTTCTTACAAATAAGTGAATTAATTAAGACCCTACTTGCAAGAAAGCCTGGGTTATAAAAGGGATCTTAATTCACCTTGCATCCATCCATCCATTTATCTATTAATCCAGCCAATCATCCCTCAGATGCTTGGCTTGGATCCCAGGCCAGTAGGTTACACTGTGGACATCCATTCTGTGCTTGACTGTTTCCAGTGATATGGAATTCATCCAAGCCAAGCAGCCAGCTTGGCTCTGACATGGTAACAAAGTCGCCTTATTAGAACGTAATCAGTAGGTAGTTTTGATAAGTTGGCATTTTTTCTCCTTATTTTATTTCTCATTGTTAAAATTTTTTTCAAACACTAGGTAAATATGATATTAAAAACAAAAAGCAATTTCATATGTAAATGTCTTTTTAGACTAGACTCAAAAATCTGGACACAGTAAAGGATGATGTTGACAGCTGACATTTTTCTATCTGACTTGGAGCAGGTGAAAGATTTCTCTACAAGGGACATGGTCCTGCCAAGTCAATCCAGTGATCCTCAGCTCAGGCCAAGCTTTGTAAACTGGGGCCCACAGATGTAGTTTGTTTGGCTCGCACAATATTTTTAAAATAATGAGTTAGTTGCCAAGTTTTAAAATTAGACTATTTTACATAAAATTTGAGCCTGGCTGATCCTAAGAAAAGGAGGGTGCTTGTTTATTTTCATAATTTTTTTCTTAGCTTTAAAACAGTGTTTTTAATGATGACTATCTTTTGTGATGAAAGAAAAAACACTTCCTGGAAATAAATGATTACTTTTTAAGTTTGTTTCATTTATTTATGTTGCTAAAGACAAGGTCTTGCTCTGTTGCCCAGGCTGGAGTGCAGTGATGTGATCATAGATTACTCCAGCTTGAAATTCCTGGGTTTAAGCAGTCTTCCCACCTCTACCTCCTGAGTAGCTGGGACTGCAGAATAGCTGAGACTTCAGGTGTGAGCCACCACACCTGGCTAATTTTAAAAATTATTTGTAGAGATAGGGTCTTGCTATGTTGCCCAGGCTCGTCTTAAACTCCTGGCCTCAAGGAATCTTTGGCCTGCCAAAGGCCAAAGATTACAGGTATGAGCCACTGTGTCTAGCCAAGCGATTCCTTTCATTTAGCTTTAATTTTACTTCTGTTAAATAATTTAAATGTGGTACTTCTTTAAGGTAAAGAAATACGTATCATCTGTTTTATAATTTTCTTTCTCTCCATCTATTTACTCATCTATCCTTCCATTGAGAGAGACATCTAGATTTGTTTTGGCCAAATGATAACGGTGGTTAGTTCTGTATGGTGGAATTATAGATGAACTTTAACTTTCTATTTTGTGTTTTACTTTACTGAATTTTTAGTACTTGACACATTTCATTTTTATATAACAATAGGTCCTTGTCATTTAAGAAGTCCTTTAAAATTAAAATACATCTCTCTTCTTTTATCTCTTGAACTGAACCTTTAACGGACATGATTAAGTGAAGTCTAAATTAATGGTGAATGCCAGTTTTCAGGAAACAAAAAAATTTTTAAATTTGATCTTTCTTGTTAGACAACATTCTCCCGTGATACCAAATCTATATATTTCACTCATTTTAGTAATTCAGAAAACATGTGTTTTATTTATTTTGTTGGTGAATATAATTTAGATATATGGGCCAGAGTATCAAAAATTTCCACTACCAAATCCTCATGAACATACTGGGTTAAATCTTGTGGCAAAATATAATAAGATAACACTCTTAAATAGATACTTGAAATCTCATGCAAATTTCCTTTTCTGGAAATAGGGCGTTCTAGAATACCGAAAAATATTTTGCCAGAAAGCATCTAGACAGAGCGGAAAATTTGATAAGCTCTCTTTCACATGCATGGTTAGGTTTGCAAGATAGCAATCTTTTTCCAAGACAGCAAAAAATTCTCCAAAGCACGAAGCAAGAGGTAGCTGGAAATCTAAGTATTAACGTAACAGTGACTTCAAGCTGACTTATGGGATTTGTTGGTCTTGACAATTAAGTGATGTAGAGTTCATAAACCACATCAGGACAGAAGATGAGGCTTTGGGCTTACATAAGATTGGAAGGAATATAAATGGAAATCCCTCCGTGCAAGCTTGAACCCTCAAAGGGCTAGGCCGGGCTAGGCCATTTAGTGAAAGGTAGATGATTAGGAACCTGGTCAGTTCCACTGGATACTGCTTGTGGGAGAGAAAGGTCTCTGTTGAGTACTGAGCAAGAATAAAAATAAAGCATACCAAAACTTTTAGAATGCAGCCAAAGCAATACTTGAAAATGTGCAGCCTCAGATACTTCTACTAGAGAAGAACAAGGCTGAAAATTAATGAGCAAAGTAGTTGTCTCTGTTCCCCATAAAACAAAGAGTAAGGCAGTGATTAAGTGCTAATGCTTCACTGGAGAGTTTCCAGGGCAGAAGGAGTGAGAGAAAAGGGAAAATGAGACAGGACAGGAGGAGAATCGAGGGAGACAGTGAGTCCATGTGCTGCTGGTTGCCTTATCATGAGCCTTGAAAAGACGTAGCTGGTTTCCTGGCAGGTGTACCCATTTCGTCACTCTTTCAGATTTCTAGAAAGGCAAGACAGAGAAACAACATCTCACAGCAGCATCCTGAGGAGGTGGCTCTCTTAGTGTAGGCCTGAGGAGGTGGGGAGGAGCAGCCCTGCAGGAGAGGTGTAAAATCCCACCTGGATCTGTTTTCCCTATATTTCCTTTGGAACAAAAACCTTAAATTGATGTGGTAAGGACACAAACACTGTCACCTTTAAGGAATTGGAGAAAATCCACTGAAACTGGGGAAGGGCATTGGAAAAATCGTATTCAATGAAAGTGAGGGCAGAGTTGCTGGGTTCAGACCTATTGACTGGGGACAAGGCAGATCACTGGGGACTCCTCTCCTGAGACCCGAGGATACAGTGCCTGGCAAGGACAGAGACTTAACCAGAGCATCAGAGCACACCCATGTGCTGGCCCTGGAACCAGTGTAACACCCATGAAGTAACAAGTAACAGTGGTCCACGTCTGGGAGAAGGGCAAAAACAAGGAGAGAGGTGCTCATGGTGTGTGTGCGTGTGTGTGTGTGTGCATGCATGTGCACACCCGCATTGTGTGCACACACTCATGTGCACACACCTAACACACTGAGGCAGCATGCATGGCACCGAGGCCAGAGCACGTGTGGTCACACAAACACTTGAGTGGACACTAGCTCACCCACACCTCCATGTGGCACCTCAGCATCCAGCAGCTGCTCAGCAGCTTGTCCACATGCCTTCTTTTAGCACAAGGGGAAGTCCTAAAGGGGAAGATGAAGACACTATGGAAGCCCCTGACATGCCAACCTCCATCCTATAGGAGTTCAAAACCCCCTCTCTTTGCAACAGATTAATTCAAATGTATCATAGACTCAAATGTAAAACCCCAAACTGTAAAACGTCTAGAAGAAAATTTAGTATAAAAATCTTTGTGATCTGGAGTTAGTCGAGGATTCAGGGGTTAAATATTTCTTAGGTACAACTCCAAAAGCATGATCCACAAAAGAAAGAAGACAAATTGGGCTTCATCAAAATGAAAAACTGTTATTTAAGAAGTCTGTGCTGACAGAATGAAGGGCAAGCCATATACTAGGTTAAAATATTTACAAATCATATATCTGATAAATGACTTGTATTCAGAATACATAAAACCCTTAAACTAAGTAATAAGAAAACAGACATTTCAATAAAAATAGAAGTGAAATATTTGAACACATACTTCACCAAAAAGATATGCAAATGTCAAATAAGTAAATGAAAAGATGCTCAGTTTCATTAGTCTTTAGGAAAATGAAAACTAAAGCAACGAGATACACTTTACATGTATTAGAATAGCTAAAACCAAAATGAAAACAAAACACTCTGACAATTTTGTATACTGGATTGTTCACATATTGCTTAAAAGAATGCAAAATGATACAACTACTTTGGAAAACAGCTTGGTGGTTTCTTAGAAAGTTAAACATATGAGCTGGGCATGGTAACTCATGCCTGTAATCCCAGCACTTTGGGAGGCCAAGGCAGGTGGATCCTTTGAGTCCAGGAGTTCAAGAGCAGCCTGGGAAACATGCAAAACCCAGTCTCTACAAAAAATACAAAAATTAGCTGGGTATGGTGGCCGATGCCTGTAGACCCAGCTACCAGGAAGGCTGACATTGGAGGATTGATTGAGCCTGGGAGGTTGAGGCTGTAGTGAGCTGTGATTGTGTCACTGCATTCCAGCCAGGGTGACAAAGCGAGACCCTGTCTCAAGTAAACAAAAATAAGTTAAGCTTATCCTACCAGCCAGAAATTCATTTGTTGATATTTTCCCTAATTAAATGAAAACTAGTTCATCCAAAACCTGTGTATGAACGCTGACACTGGATTTAGTTTTAAGAGCCAAAATCTGGAAATAACACAGACATACATCCCTCAGCTGGGGATTGATGAATACACTATGGTATATCCACATAGTGGAATGCTACTCAGCAACAGCAAGGAACATCCCAGCAACACATGGATGAATCTCAAATGCATTACGCTGAGTAAACGAAGCCTGACTCTAAAGGCTGCAAACTGTATGACTCCATTTATGTGACATTTTTACAAAGACAGCACTATAGAGACAGAAAAGTCAGTAGTTGCCAGGGATGCCAGTGGTGGACAGATGGTTTGACTCTAGGAGACATGAGAAAACTTCTGTGGGTGATAGAACTTTCCTGTCTTTTTTATGGTCATGGCACATGACTGCAGAAATTTGTTGTGACTCACAGAACTGCACACTACAAAAGTAAATTTTACTCTATGTAAATTAAATCTCAATGTTAAAAATGGAATAATATTAAGTAAAAAAGAATTCCTTGTAATCTCATTATCCAAAGACAACATTATTAACATTTTTTGCTTTAAAATTTTCTGAAATCATTTTTTAAAAACTGCATTTGCTGTTTCTCACACAGTAACAATAGACCCAGAAAACTTTACAGATGAGTTTCACCAAACATTCAAGGAATTGATGGCTTAAATATTTCAAAGCATAATATACAGGAAAAGGGGCAAAATTTTCCTTGTTCATTTTATATGACTATAAATAAAAAGAACCAAAGTGAAGTTCTGGAGCTAAATAATACATTAAAAAAGAATCAAAGAGAAATTCCGGAGCTGGATAATACAATAATACCTCTGGAAATGAGGTAGAGAGCTTCAACAGCAGACTTGATCAAGGAAAAGAAAGAATCTCTGAACAAAAAGGCCAGGAATTTGAAGTTATCCAGAGAAGAAAAAGTAAAAATATTAAAATAAAAAGAGTGAAGAAAGCCTCCAGGATTTATGAAATGTCATCAAGTAAAACAATATATGCATAATGAAGAACAGTAATACACCAACACATTGGGTAACGTGGAAGAAACGAATAAATTCCTAGAAGCCTACAACCTACTAAGACTGAGTTACGCAGAAATAGAAAATTGAAACAGACCTATAATGAGTAAGGAGGTTGAATTAGTAATAAAAAGTCTCCCACTAAAGAAATCCCAATTCCTGATAACATCCCTAGTGAATACTACCAGACATTTAAGAAGAAAATCAGTGTCAGTGTCGATCCTTCTCAAACTCTTCCAAAAATTTTAAGAGGAAATGCTTTCAATCTCATTTTGTGTGGGTAGCATTACCCTGATGGAAAAGCACCCCCCACAAAGAAAAACCCATAACTAAAAATAGCGTTAGTATATGATCCACAAACTCCACTACTTGATACATATCCAAAGAATTTGAAGTCAGTATGTCAAAGAGATACGTGTACTCCGTGTTCATTGCAGTGTTATTCACAGTAGCCGAGGTATGGAAACAATCTAGGTGTCTATCAACAGATGAATGGATAAAGGAAATGTGATATATAAATACAATTGAATATTATTTAACCTTAAAAAAGAAAATCCTGCCATTTGGGAGAATGTGAATGAACCTGGAGGACTTTATGCTAAGTGAAATAATCCAGACACAGAAAGACAAATACCATGTGATGTCACTTATCTGTTGAATCCAAAAAAGTCAGACTCATAAATGCAGAGTAGAATGGTGATTGCCATGGTAGGGCATGGAGGAAATGCCGTTTAGTCAAAGGGTACAGAATTTCAATTATGCATGCGGAATAATTTCTGGAAACCTAACGTACAGCATGGTAACTATAGTTGATAATACATACATTGTATACTTAAAATTTGCTGAGTACATTTTTTTTTGTTCTCATCCCTTCACGGCCCCCCAAAAAGATAACTATGTGAGGTGATGCATGTGTTAACTAGCTTGTGGTGAATATTTCACAATGTATATGTGTATCAAAATATAATGTGTGCCTTAAATGTATACAGTTTTTCTGTCAATTATTACCTCAATAATGCTGGAAAAAAAGTTTAAATCTCAGCCTCAGGGATGCCTTCTTGACTAACAGCTTTGATCACCATAGGTTTACTTTGTCTCTGTCCAGCTGGATAGTACAGCCATTCTCTTCGCAGTTAGACTTTTCACCGCCTTCCCCGTGGCATAGGCCGAGCATTTTGTGATTCTTTGCAACCATCTTACAAATCCATGCATTTGTGGGCACATGTACCATATGCTCTCATGTATATGACAATATGCAAGCACTGTTAAAAAGAATTGGCTTGATGACACTGAGATTCTAAGAAGATGCAGCTTCTATAAGTGATGAGCATATATGGCTAGTCACATTTAAAAAAATAGAATTTATTTTGAGTTAATTGTAGATTCATATATAATTGTAAGAAATGATACAGGCAGATTTAGTGTAACCTTTACCAGAGGCATTAGGCCATTTTTTGTTGTTGTTGAGACAGAGTCTCGCTCTGTTGCCCAGGATGGAGTGCAGTGGCGTGATCACAGCTCACTGCAACCTCCACCTCCAGGGTTCAAGCAATTTTCCTGCCTCAGCCTCCTGTGTAGCTGGGATAACAGGCAGGTGACACCACGCCCAGCTAATTTTTGTATTTTTAGTAGAGATGGGGTTTCACCATTTAGCCAGGCTGGTCTTGAACTCCTGATCTCAGGTGATCCACCCACTTTGGCCTCCCAAAGTGCTGAGATTACAGGCGTGAGCCACTACACCTGGCCATATTAGGCCATTTTTTGTGTTGCTATGAAGAAATACCTGAGGCTGGATGAGTTATAAAGAAAGAGGTTTAATTGGCTCGTGTTGCTGCAGGCTGTACTAACATGGCACTAGCATCTGCTTCTGGTGAGGGCCTCAAGAAGCAGACAGTCATGGTGGAAGGCTAAGGGAGAGCTTGCAGTATCACATGGTGAGAGTGGGAGCAAGAGAGAGCAGGGAGTGGGGAGGCAGACTTTTAAACAAGCAGATCTCAAGTGAACTGAGAACTCACTTCACCACGGAGAGGGTGCTAAACCATTCACGAGGTAGGCAACCCCCTGATCCAATCACCTCCCACCAGTCCCCACCTCCAACACTGGGAATCTCATTTCAGCATGGGATTTGGAGGGGACAAACATTCAAACCACATTGCCAGGTTTCATCTAGTGACAACTCTTGCAAAACTACAGTAGAATATCATGACCAGGATATTGACAACAACACAGTCGAGATACAGAATAGTTTCATTCTGGCAAGGAGCTCTCAAATAGCCCTTTTATAGCCATACTCACCCCGATCTTCACTCCTGGCAACCACTAATCTGTTCTCCATTTCTATAATTTTCTCATTTCAAGAATGTTATGTAAATAGAATCATACAGTATGCAATCATTTTGGGATTGGCTTTTTCCATTTAGCATAATTTTCTGGTGCTTCATCTAGAGAATGTTGCATGTATCAATAGTTCACTCCCTTTTATTGCTAAGTAGAGCTCTATTACCGTTTGCTTAACCCTTCATTCACTAACAAATAACTGAATTGATTTCAGTTTGGGGCTATGACACATAAAACTGCTGTAAAAATTCCTGTACAAGTTTTTGTGTGACCATAAATTTTGATCTCTCTAGAATATGTGACCAGGAGAATAATTACTGTGTTGTATGCTAATTGCATGTTCAGATTTTTAAGAAATTGTGAAATTTTTTCCAAAGTATGTATCATGGTTGAGAGAGAAAATCGTGGAGTCGGACCAAGCGATATCCACCATTTTTCAGTTGTATTTGTCTTGATAAGAGAGCAAATCTCTCCAAGACTCAGATTCTTTGTCTATAAAGTTATGCCTACTTCACAGAATGTTTTGCTAAATTGAGGGTTAAAAGGGATTATACAAACAAGTTCTTAGCATGCACCTACTGAGAACTTGAAATGTGGCCAGGATCATTGAGGAAGTGAAGCTTTTTATCTACTCAATTTTAAATCATTTAAATTCAAATAGCCACATGTGGCTATTATATTAGACTGCACAGATTTACACTGTTATGAAATGAAGATTACAATGATCCTTACAGGGTTAATGCAGAATGAAAAAAAAAAAGGAAAAGAAAGCTGTGTTGAAAACATTGTAGTGTATATCCTAAGGTGCTATTTATAGACAATAACCCAAGGATGGTTTAGATACAGGCTGTAATAGTCTGTTCATGCATTGCTATAAAGGAATGCCTGAGACTGGGTAATTTGTAAATTAAATTACAGAACTTTAATTGCCTCATGATTCTGCAGGCTATGCAGGAAGCATGGTGGCTTCTGCTTCTGGGGAGATCTCAGGAAACTTACAATCACGGTGGAAGGTGAAGGGGAAGCAGGCATGTGACTGGAGCAGAAGCAAGAAAGAGGTGGGAGGAGGTGCCACACACTGTTAATAACCAGATCTCATGAGAACTCACTATCATGATGACAGCACCAAGGGGAGATGGTATTAAACTATGAGAAACCACCCCTATGATTCAGTCACCTCCCACTGGGTTCCACTTGCAGCATTAGGGGTTACAATTTGATATGAGATTTGGGCGGGGACACAGATCCAAAATACATCACAGGCCAAGAAGATTTTTCCCTCCTTTCCAACTGTGAAATCTAATTTTTTGTTATGGGTATTAACAATAGAACAAACACCAGGAAGAAATGAGCAAAAAATAGGGGAGGGCAGTATCATGAAGCAGAATGTGTGGTTAACCTTTCTCTGAAGTGTGCTCCTCTCTGTGACACATGCTCATATGGCCACATGGTATAGTGTCTGCCTTCCACACTCTGTCACGTGCTGGGGGCTGGGCATGGGTGGTGATTTCCATCTGCTTTCTCACGGAGCACAGCCTCACAGAATTCACCATCGAGATAGGTCATGAATGGGAATGCACGCCAGCATAATATCTTTGTCCCTGGTGAGCCCTATCTCTGATACCTTCTAAAACATTAGCCAGAGAAAGTGGAGGTGGTCCATTGACAGGTAATTATTGTTCTCCCACGAAACCTGTGAGTTCTGTGAAGAACAAAACCTTCCCTCCATCTTGGAAGTTGGGATGAACACATTGGCTCAGGGAGCACCAGGCTAGGGATCAGGCTGCTCAGGCTATCAACATATTTGTGTCACCACCTATCTAAGTGGCACCAGGAAGCCCACCTCTATTTTTTCTGTAAGACAAAGGGTCAGGACAAGATGACCTGGGACTCCTACCAGGACCATCATTTCTTCATTTATACTTGACACCTGCATAGTTTTGCAACTCCAAGGGCACAATCACTCTCTGATGTGTGTTATAATTATAGTTGTTGAAGTGAGGAACCAGAGGTGCCATAAGACTGTGGGTCAGTCAAAGCCCTGCAATATAATAAGATGGCGGCAGAATTAGAAATGAAATCTTCATACTCCAAGCCTTTCTTTGGGTCTTTGTTCCATACTATGTTACTCTGAGCTCATTTAGAAGAAGGTATTGCCCAGGACTGGAAAATGGGGTGCCTAATGAATAGAGCTAATGAATAGAGCTACTTCTCTCTCCTTCTCCTGCCTCTTCTTGCTCAGCCCCCACATATGCTATACTGGCCTTTGTTTGGATGTAGTAGGAGAGAGAAGAAAAGCAGAACAAAAGAGGTAGGGGCAAGTAAAGAGAAAATAGTAGAAAGATAACAGAAAGCATGTATAGTAGTTTTCCATCTGTTCAGAAAGAAAGGCGCTTAGAGCTTCAGAAAAGCCACAGTTTTACAGAATCACGAACAGTTAAAGCAAGCAAGGACGGAGAGGTGAAGTGACTCATCCTGGGTAACGGGGGTCTATTTAGTAAGTAAAAACTGATAAAGGATGACAAAGCCTAGGAACTAAGGCCAACTAGAGTCTCCGTCTCCGCCCTGTTGCATGCCTGTCGGGAAGCCACGGTCAAGGCGGCCTCCTCCAAGCTTTGTTTTTCTCATCTCTGAAAAGGAGGTCATGATACCAGCATCGTAGGTTATTGTGAGGATCAAACAAGATAATGCCTGAAATACGGCTATCCAAAATGTAAGAGCATAATAGAAGAGAAAATTGATGAGTTTGGGCTAGAACCCAGATATTCAAGCTCAATCATGTGCTCTTTGCAGTGGAACATGCTTCCCCTCCCACTTCCTCCCTTTTTTGCTCAATGTCAGTGTGCTCCCTTAAGCCCTCTGATTAGCTAAATAAAGAGTGCAGACAGGGTCTAGGTTAAAAAATGCTTTCTGAGCCAAGCGAAATCCCTAGGGAAGTGAAGTAAAAAAAAAAAAAAAAAAAAACCCCATACACACGGCCAATTACCACAGCATCATTTCATTTCCTCAGAGTGACTAATACGCAAAGACAGTCACTTAAACACTAATTGCAGGAGAACAGGTAGAAATCACATTAAATGAGCCCATCTTTATTCCTGGAAGAAAAGACAGCAAGGCTCTCCGATACATGAGTGTGTCTGCCTCTTAATCATCTGCAGGAAGAGAGGGTGGCTTCCTTCTCTGATTGAACATTGGATTTTGATGGCATCGTAGTTCTTGAACTAGCTGGCAGATCTGCAGCATGGAACTGAGTTACCAGTGGAGGAACATGTCACCTTCCTTCTGACAGTGTTTGACTGTTCAGGATTCAAGCATGGCATAAAATAATGCCTCCATGTTGCAGAGAGACGCTGCCCCCCACAGCCCCCACATCTTGCCAGGCCTTCCAGGGTCTTGGTCCCCACATCTGTGTTGGGAGAGGGGAGACAGCTCCTTCGTTAGGGCATGGGGGTAATAGAGACATCTTCACTCCCTTGCTTGTTTTCTTTCTGACTGTAGCTTCTTTTCTTTTCTTTCTGCCTTTAACCATTCTTCCCTGAAACACTCAAGTGGGATAGTTTGGTTGTTTGACAAAACATGGGGAGGGTGGGCAGGGAGGAGGATGTGGCTTGTTTGTTTTCTAATTCTGCCCTACTTCATTTCCTATAAAATGACCATGAACACTTTTCACTGGTCATCCTGAGGCCTCTCTTCCCTAAAAGCCACATTACCCCAACTTCTAGTTGTCAGCTATTCTTGTCAAAATTTCCTAATTTTGATACTTAGATCCCACTTATTCCCTAAATCCCGGGTCAAGTTTCACGTCCTCCAAAAAAGTCTTTTTAAACTATGTCAGTTCACAGAGCACCTGTCATTCTTGAAGAAAAATCAGAATTTAGCTTGTAATGATATATAAATTATACATGCATGCTAATTTATACTCTCCCTCCTGATTTAACAATCCTTAAGAGAACAGCCTCTCTTGTATCCTGCAGGTGTTCTGGTTTGATACTAAAGGTTGATTGACTATTTGATACTTCCTTAAAACAGAAAATCCACTTCCAAGTTCTGCACACTGGTGTTTGCATGAGGGTATGAACCCCGTTCCTTGAATTCCTACAATGTTCCAGGTGCCGAGCTGGGCACTGGCCATGTCAAAAGCACATTCTGTCCAGAGAGTGTTAACCTCGTCTTCCTGAGGAGATGGCCAGGTCACTTATACACTGAATTCATTCTCCTCATGGAGATCATGAACAAAGGGTGCATTCCAGCTGAGCTAGTACTTCCTGCCCCTCAGAGCTCAGCTCAAGCTGAGTTTTCTTCTGTGGCCTTCCTCAGGCCATGGAACTTTAAGTTTCTTCATTTTTTCCCTAAGACAATGAAAGGAAGAATGCTACAGTAATTAACTGAAGTCTCATGAGATGATCTCTTGTAGTTATTTCCAGTGGGTAGTTGGGTGTTTCTGGTTGGCAAGCAGTTCTCCTGCAGACCAAATTCAGGGATAAAGGCTCCGTCCATTTGTGGCTCTGCCACCCACAAAGGCCTTGGAGTGACCTGCATCCAGGGGCAATGGCAGGGTCACATTATGACTCTTATGGCTCCAATGACTCTTGCCTTCATAGGCTCCTTCTTCCATGCATAGTGTTAAAAATTATATTGTATAACTCTATTGGTAAAAAGATGACTATACTGTATATAAATATGTTTTCTTTGACCAAAAGTCTGTTTTGTTGTCTTGATTTTAAAGAAATGAAAACATTTCCATGAGGCCTTAACAGTCTTGCAGACTTGTGCTCATCTTTGTCTGTGCTTACCTCCCAGTCTGACCACTGTGGTGCTCCTCGGTTCTATGCCCTTGGCTCCAGCATGTGCCACCTTGCTTTGCGTTTGTGGTATGTTCCTGTCAGCCTCCCCAGACAGAGAGCAAGATCTTGGGTCTTTTGCTAGCTTCCTAGCACATTACATCATGCCTTGCATAGGGTGAAGGTCTCCCAGTCTGATTCCTGAATAGGACCTGTAGGAGAGCTGTTTGCCAACCAGAAGCACCCAGTTACCAACTGGAAATAGATTCAAGAGATCATCTCATAAGACTTCAGTCAATTACCATAACATTCTTAATTTCACGATTTTAGGAAAAATGGAAAAACTTAGGGTTACACAGTCTGAGGGAGGCCACAAGTTTATATGTATCGATGACACAGCCATGCATGACCGTGCCCATTCTGCATCTTGATAACCCTCAGTTTCCTCATCTGTAAAATGGGGTGCAAGAACTGAATCCCCCTCATGGTACAGTGTGAGGATGAAATTAGATGATTCATGCAATGTGCTTAAAATAGCAACTGGCACATGATAAGCACTAAATAAAGGTTAACCTTTTTATTATTATGACTTAATACAACAATGATTCATATTTGTGAAATAATTGGGTTTTTCTAAAAACTGCCACAGGATGATACCATAGCTTTCATTGTAATGTCTCACTGCAGCCAAAACTTGTTTAAGGGAAATGTTGAGATTGAATGGAAATCTTAAAGACAGACGTGGATTTAAATTCCAGCTTTGCCACTTGCTAGCTTAGTGACATGTGATACCTACTTAATTTCTCCGAGTGTCTTACTCTGTTTGGGCTGCTATAACAAGATGCCCTAAATTAGCAGGCATATAAAAAACAGAAATATATTTCTTATAGTTCTGGATGCCAGGAATTCAAATAACGAGGGGCCAGAAGATGTGGTGTCTGGTGAGGTCCGCTTTCCGGTTCATAAAAGGCTCCTTGTGTCCTCACAAGGTGGAAGGGGCAAGGCAGAACTTCCCTGGGAAAGGCACAACTGGAAAACAAGATGGTGCCTGGGGAACTTCCTCAAAAGTGGGGCAGCAATAAGCTATATGCACTCCTTAAAGCAAAGATACTTCAAAGATCCCAATTCATCCCACATTTTTAATAAATATGTCATTCTAATAGAATTTTCCTTGGCACTTAAAATTATAATATGAATTTTACCCATAGGAAAAAAATATGGTTAGGAAAAAAAAGGATGATTGAATGAATGAAAAAAGGAAAAACAGTCAGTCAGTAATATGATAAAATGCTTAATAACCTCTTAAAGAAATACAGCTACAAGTTACATAATCCTGGATTTCACGTCCGGAAACAAGAAACACTCCCTGTATTTGGAGTTTTTTATAAAGATAGGCAAAAAGGCTGCAGTGGAATTCAGAACAGCCTAGTAAAAAATTAAAACCTGGAAAAAAAGCAATTCCATAACACATCACTTATAGACAGCCCCACAGGTCCCTGCTATGTTTTTTTGCAGAAGAACATGAAAATCCTTAGCTAAGGTACAAACAAGCTAAGTAGAGGTCAAAACATTTGGAAAATTGTGACTCCACACTCCTGAATGTCAAGGGTGTATGTCTAGGGGGTGGGGATGGGTGGGGAATTAGGGTGTTTCAGGGAGATGGAATGTCTGATGATCAAAGATAGCACCCATTGTATATGAGAGCGACCACTGCCCTGAGCCTCTAATGGATTCCATTCTAAGATCTATGTCAGCACTGTCAGTGATCCAGTCTATCCATTTATCCCCTCCCGCCCAGAGCTGACTCTGCTTCTGGGATTGCTTCTGGATAGGTCCCCTGAAGAGAAAGCTGAAGGATGGGTAGACACGAAAGACCAGTATTAGAAGAGATGCTTCATGGTTTATTTCTTCTGCACCTGCCCTCAAAGCTTGAAGGCAGCTGTTGATGCCCTTATTTCAAAGAAAGGGAGAAACTTGACTGTGATATTATGATGCTCCCTAAGATCTTGCACTCTAAAAGCTGGCTTGGAGCCTTATTTTCTTCTGGCATCTCCAGAACCTCAAACGTACTCATCAAGACTCCCTTGTTCATGGTAGTGTAACACAGGACTGGACCACAGGGAAATGAACAGCCATGAAAAGATGACACTCTGAACCCAGGCAATATTCTCCTAACATAGAAAGGGGAAGAGTTAACAGAGGGTTAAACCAAAGACAGTTTGGCTGGAGAGACAGCATAGTTGAAACTTCTTATCAGTTGTGGCTGTAATAAGAGTTGGCTGAGATGAGGATTTATTTAAGGAATTAACCAAGAAATAAGCTGTTCTGCCCACAGTCATCGCAGTTGCCAAAACTCAAATTATTTGCTTACCCTGAGATGATCCTAGGGGAAAGCACGATTCAAGTTCTACCAGAGTGTCAACTACTCCCTCTGGGCCTGCGTTAACTCCCTTGGAATATTAAAATTGCTTCTATAGCCTGCCAGGACCAAGCTAGGTTGTTGCAGTAGCCTCCCAGATGAGGTTAGGGTCAGAGGGTGGGAGGGAGTCTTTCTCTCACCGTTTTTCTCTTTATCTGATATACACAAAGTTAAATGACTGAATGAAAGCCCAAGATATTGGTCTGTAGAAGTGTCTTCGTTCTCATGGATGCACTGTTTCTTCCTGGACTTTGGGGGACTGAGGTCTTTTATAGTTAAAGAAGTATACTCGGTAGATGGGTCTGGTTGGGGCTTTGCCGCACAGTCTCTGGAGCTGTAACCTAATCACACATCCTTGGCAGCAAAGGCAAGATCCCCTGCTGACTTGTCAAACTCTCACATGGATGTTAAGAAGATTAAGATAATAGCATGCTTAACATAGCTAATAGGAGAGATTTAAAACAATTGGCAGAAATGGATTGAGTTATGAAATGCTTATTATGGATAATGATTCTGTGTCACAAAAACAGCATATAGGGTCAGCCTAATTTCACACAGGAGTAAGGGGAGAGGAGATGCCAATGATGACTACGAGGCAGAGAGAGGGAACGGGGGAGGGGAGAGTGGGAGGGGGAAAGAGAGAGAAAGAAAGAGAGGAGAGAGGCGGGAGAGAGAAAGAGAGATGGTGCGGGGAGAGAGAGCCTGCAATGCTGTGCCTGGGGCTCAAGAAGGCAGGCTGATACTGAGCTCTGCTGTGACTGCCCAGTGCCAGCCCCCTCCCCACATCCCACCACTGATCACGGCCAGTTTGGAAAGGGTGTAGAGGTCACGGAAGTGCCAGGTTACACCCAATGTCCTAGACACTGGAGGAGGTGCATCTATGCCCAAATATCCTAAATAGATTTTCCTAAATTTAAGAATAGCCACTTCAATCTGTGTTCTTTCCAGCCTGGGTAGATCAGCCACATGCCTGTTGTCTTCTTGCTTTCTTTCCAGGACAAGAAGAATGTAGTTTCACTTGCAGGAAACAAAGGACTGTTTTGGGCCCTGAGGGGAACACACTGCATGTAGCTTCCTTCCCATCCTGGCACCTTCTGTGCTGTCTAGTGCTCCTTGTTGTGGTCTCTGGGGCTGTCAGCAGCCACTGCCCCTGCGCTGTGGGCTCCCTGCCCTGTGGAGTCCCTTGCTTCAGGCTGGTTCCCACTTCTCCCTAAGAGATGCCTGGGCCTGGTGGTGTGGTTTGTAGGCTGGAGTAGGGAAAGAGGCCTGCTGGTCTAGGCCCACATTTATCATCCATTTAGAGAAGGAATCACCTGAGAACCAAAGGATACTCCTCAGGCCCACCAACCTTCTCTTCCCCCTCCCAATCTCCCCTCCCTTTCACAAGAGAAGGGAAGAGATTGGGTTTGCAACGAGAAATGATAAAGTTGTGAACAGAGTCTTTGGGGTGGATTAGCCCTTGATCTGCAGGTGGGATCTCCAGGTGGGATGCTCACGGTGAGAGCAGGCAGCAGGCTGCTTTCTTGCCTTGCTGGCGAAACCGTGTCCCAGACCCCTGAGAAAGTGACCTGGCAACATCGTTAAAATTACAAGCACACATGCCCTTTAAACCAGAAATCCCCCTCTTAGGAGTCTCTCCCACAGAAGTAAAAGCATCTAGGTACAAAGGGACCCCTGTAAACAATGTGCACTCTTTGTGGAGGCAAAAGTCTGGAAACTAGATAAGTATCCTTTGATAGAGGAAAGGAGGAATCAAGAGACTACAGATTGCGTTCAGAGAAAACTTAATGAAAACACTGTCAGATATGAATCAGGTTGGGGACATGGACATGCGTTTTCTTGGGAGAAATGAAGGAAGCTGAAGTTGGTGTATGGCAAAAGACATGAATAGGGGTTTGTCACTCCCACCAAATTAAAAAAAAAAAAGAGAAAAATGATGACGCTGTAACAATTCAAGCACATTGTCTAGGGTAGGAAAGTAGAGTGAGAAGCAGGCTCTGGGAGGTAGACTCGGAGATGGAGATTTGCCTGCAGGAGGATGTGCCTTTCATGTCATGTCTGTGGGGGAGGGAGGCAAACAGAATGGGGTGGAGGGAGAAGCTGGGCTGCCATCCAGTCAGGATAAAAGCCTCAGCCCATCCCAGGGAAGCTGGCATTGCTCTGGACAGCTGTCCAGTGATTGGATGTGGGCTGCCCCCAGAAAGAAGGAGGCTCTCATCTGCAGAGGGCAGCCGCCAGGACTGAGACCCAGCTGGGAGCTGCCAGACATTGACTGTCCCAGCACCACAGGGAACGGACCCAGAGGGCACACTGCAGTGTCCATTGCACAGGTGCACGATCACGTGTATGTATATTGGTAAAGTTATAGATATACATGTGTGTGGAAATAGATAAAGGATGAGAGTAGACAGAAGAAAAGAGGGCCTCTGATTCTAAGAGTGTAAAATTTATTTCCAGTGGGAAACAGACAAGACTTCCAGCCTGGGCAGTTTCAGTGGTGATACCAGCCGGATGATTTCCCTTGACCTTGCCACATGGAAGCCAGGCACCCAGCCCCCCATCGTCTTAGCTCCTGAGAACTCTGCCTGCCTTCTATTTTTGAATGGGTTGGAAATAGAACCAAGGGATAAATTTTGTCTCCTTTTGCTTGTCAGGGATGGGTGCCTTGAATACGGGTTCAAATTGGAACCACGAATAAAATTC
The DNA here is from genome assembly GCF_009761245.1 of Sapajus apella. NCBI lineage: Eukaryota > Metazoa > Chordata > Mammalia > Primates > Cebidae > Sapajus > Sapajus apella. The sequence continues at coordinate 29,283,649 of NW_022436961.1, forward strand.
AAAGTAAACACCTCAGAAAGACACCCAGCTATCTCCATGGCAGAACTTTACATAGGGTGCTGGAAAATTCAGGCAACTGCACTGACCCAGCCCAAACTAAGAAGCCCAGGAATGACTCAGTCACTCTTCTTGAGAGCAATTAACATGCTATAAAAAATGCAGGAACCTGAGAAATAGACATACAATCAGTCCCTAAATCCCACCTTCTCCTAGCACCATATTGCTAAGGCAAAGCAGAGACAATTCATCCGGCTTGCCTGTTTTCACCAAGGTTGTCTTTCATACTCCAGTGAATGAGATTTTGTTTCTATCAGCAAGCATTTGAGAAACTATGGAGAGGAAGAGGAGGCTGGCATATGGCTTCAAAATAATTTATTCTGTTGAGATGAAAACAAAGCCTGTTATATTTCATTAGGATATCTTCATTTATTCAGCATTGTTCTGGAAATAATAGTTAATGCAATGAGCCAAGGAAAAGTGTATTGAGAAGGAAAAGCAGAGTTGGTAAATATTGATAATTATTTAAATGTCTGGATAAACCAAATTATTAGTGGTATATAATAAAGCGGGAAGGTAGCTGGGTAAACATTAAATATATTCAAATCTATAGCTTTCTTATATGCCAGCATTAACTATAATTAGAATGTAAAGGAAAACAAGATTCTACTCACAGTAGCAACAAAACTATAAAATACCAAGGGATACATTTAATAAGCAATGTATGCAATAAACAATAGAGAAAGCTACAAAAATGAACTGACTTGAAAGAAGTGATGCATTCTGGGAGGGAAGCCTTTAGATTGTGAATATATCCATTTTATCCATTCTAATTTATAAATTAACAGCATTCCAACCAAGAGTCTACTTAGAACGACACAAAATAGTTCCAAATTTTACCTGGAAGAATAATTATAGGTGAAAAGCTGAAATGAGATGGGTGGAAGCGGGGAGCTTTCTCTATTTGATATTAGGATTTTTTTTTTTTCCTGAGATGAAGTCTCAATCTATAGTCCAGGCTGGAGTACAGTGGCTCAGTCTCGGCTCACTGCAACCTCCACCTCCTGGGTTTAACTGATTCTCCTGCCTTAGCCTCCTGAGTAGCTGACATTACAGGCACACACCACCACACCCAGCTAATATTTGTGTTTTTAGCAGAGACGGGGTTTCACCATGTTGGTCAGGCTGGTCTCCAATTCCTGACCTCAGATGATCTGCCTGCCTCAGCCTCCCAGAGTACTGGGATTACAGGGGTGAGCCACCGTGCCCAGCCTAGGATGTGTTTTTAAGTTGCATTCCTTTAGAGATAGGATGACCAAAATACAAGTCAGGCTGTCTGCTGATTATTCAGCCATTTCTGATGCTTCCAGACATGGAAATTAGCATTCTCTCTTTCTTCAGTTGACCGTAGACTCTCATGAGTGTTATTTAGCCTTGTAGAGCACAGCAATCTCTACCTAGGTCCCACCAGCCCAGAAGAGCCATCAGCCCTTATGGTCGGATAGCTCTTCGCTTTGGACCTGTATTCCTCTGACAATACTCAGTGCATCTCTAAGGGTGAAGCATCAAAACATGTCCTCTGGCTGGGTCTACAGGACACCAGCATCTGGCGGGGAAGTGAACTATCCAGTTTCAATGCTGGACTTTCTCTACTCCCTGCAGACTTTTCGCTGGATAGGTAAAACATGCAGACTTCTATTTTAATTCTTCACTTGTTTCCTGGGATTTTTGATGCCACACGTTCCAGAGCTTCTCAAACCATCAGTGTAAAGAGCCAGTTTTTCTCAAACCTGTTGTGCACTATGACTTTTTTTAAAATGTATGAAAATAAATAGTAAAAAATGAAATTAGAAAGAAAGCCAATGTCAAGCAAATACAAGCCCCTATTTTTACCACTACATTTCGTAGAAATCAAGTTACTCTGTCATATTGCCATACATGTCCCTAAACATTTATTTTCTTTGGTGACCCGACCCTTGTCCGCTGACTGCACTAGTATATAATTCATCACATGTGGACTGGCTGCTGCTTTAGCTAGTGATTCTTCATGCCTTGTGATCTATGTAACAAGACAATCTTACATTTTTATAACACATAAATTTTGTAGTATGCAAATTTTTTCCCTCTCCAGCAATGCTATTCTGAGTTAATTGAGGCAGATTTTTACAAACCCAGTTTCTCAGGTAATGTATTAGTCTGTTCTCACACTGCTATAAGGACATACACAAGACTGGGTAATTTATAAAAGAAAGAGGCTTAATTGACTCAGTTCTGAAGAGCTGGGGAGGCCTTAAGAGACTTACAATTATGCTGGAAGGGGAAGCAAACATGTCCTTCTCAGGGTGGCAGGAGAGAGAAGAATGAGAGCCTAATGAAGGAAGAAGCCCCTTGTAAAACCATCAGATCTTGTGAGAACTTACTATCACGAGAATAGCATGGGGGAAACTGCCTCCATGATTCAATTACCTTTCACTGGTCCCTCCCACAATACCTGGGGATTACGCAAACTACAACTCAAGGTGAGATTTTGGTGGGGATATACCCAAACGATGTCAGGTAGGAAATGCAGTTCCTCATAGAGACATTTGGTGACATGGTGAAAGGGGTTACTGACAAAGCTGGAATGCACCCTGGAACGCCCTCTCTGATTCGTTATTTTGTGTTCTTTCCACTCCTTCCCCCTGTTTTTCCAATATATTTTTATTCATAGTTAAGTCATGATTCAGGGCTCCAGGGTAGGGATCACCATGTCCCCAGGTTCCTCTTTGCCTGGGAGAAGGATGGAGGATGTAGGAGGGGTGAGATGCAGCCAGTACAGATCTTTCCGGGAAATGTGTCTTTAGCCTAGTTGTCATCCTAGGCCAAGACTCAGGAGCAGGGCAGAAGAACTTGTGCACACACTAGTATCATTCACACATAGAGACATCAGCCCCTTCAGTGGTCATTGCCTTTTCACAGAAAGTCCAGGAAGTTCTGCCAGCAGTTCCTAGTCTGGTTGGGGAAGCATCCGTCAAAAGGTACAGTCTTGCAGTTCTTCATTTTGGTTCTTATGTCTTTTGCCAAGGTGCTGACTTCTAAAGATGCTCATGATGCAGCTGGTAGTTCAGTGTGACCCTCAGCAAAGACATCAATGTTGGACCTCGTTCCACTCTTTAATGAATCTGTGTCCATGGCAGTGAATGAAGCTACTGATTGCTGGCTCGGTAAGTCTAATCCCATGGCCCTGACAAGGTACTGTAAATGCTAATCCTGCAAAAGCCCCTTCTACCATTCTTTACACCTTGAAGAGAAAACCCACCAAACTGAACAATGATGATGTTCTTTCACTGCATGACTGCATTAGGAAGAAAATTTCAAATAATCCATCACTTGGCATGAATATTTCCACAAACAACAGCAAATTTCACTAAAAACTCTCATTAAACACTTTAAGAAGAGAAGTATAGCTAGTTATTTAGGCGACATAAACCAAAACCAAAGTGATACTGTTAGTCTGGCAGCTCTTTCTTAAAACTGCAGATAACACATATAAGAGCACATAAGTAGCTCTCATAGGGCAAGCTTGCAAATATAAATTACAAAGAGACGTGAGAAATTTTCAACAGAATCTCTGCCCATTGTTTGGAAGGAGATGGTCTTCTCTGTGCTCTGCAGGAGGAGCCAGCTGTGGTGTTTGGGCTGGGTATCAAGTGAAGGGGAGTGCTTAGGTCCCCTGAGGATGTGTGCCAGTGAACGCAGTTCCATAGAGCTGAAAGAAGGGCAAACAACCAGCCCAGGAAGGCAGCATGGTACAGGGGAAGGCCCTTGGTTCTAGAACCCAAGGGTCCTGGTTTGAATCTCAGCCTTGCCACTTCCTAACTGGGTGATGGGCCCTCAACTCACCGAGCCTAATAGAACTGTGATTACTAAACAAAGATAGATATACACTGGCTAGTATATAATTGCTGAGAGAGATTTGTCCTTGTCAATAGAAAAAAAAAAGCATATAGACTTTGCCTTCCTCTATCAGGCCTGTGCTTGGACCTCTTCAGGCTTTTAAAAAAAGAGTTTTAAATTTATTTTTGCCTGACATTGACTATGTGGAATAAAAATATCTTCAGGTGAGGTGCAGAATCTACATGAAGAAACACAGATAAGAAGAGAAGTAGTCACATTAAAGTAGCATTAAGAGTCCTATTAAAGTCTACAGTAGCCGGGCCGGGCCCGATGGCTCATACCTGTAATCCCAGCACTTTGGGAGGCTGAGGAGGGCAGATCACTTGAGGTCAGGAGTATGAGACCAGCCTGCCCACCATGGTGAAGCCCATCTCTACTAAAAACACAAAAATTAGCCAGGTGTTTTTGCACATGCTTGTAATCCTAGCTACTTGGGAAATTGAGGCATGAGAATCACCTGAGCCAGGGAGGTGGAGGTTGCAGTGAGCTGAGATAGCACAACTGCACTCCAGTCTGGGCGACAGAGAGACTTTGGCTCAAGAAAAAAAAAAAAAAGAATTCTACAGTAGCCATTGGTCTAGACAGCCAGAGGCCCGACCAGCGTCTACAGTGGGGATATGTTATAGCATAGGAAAAGAAGATTTGCTTTATGAGACGATTTTGCAAGGGCTGTTTTGACACCCACCTGAGTGTGCTGACATGTTTGGAGAAGGCTCACTGAATAGAAGCTCAGTACGTCTCATGTGTGCTCAGAATGTTCCCACATTTACTGGCTTTGATTCCCATCTCAATATATTACTTTAGTTTCTACCAAAGTAACGTAGAGGACAGAGAACTGAAATTGTGTTTCAGTGGCTGTATGCAGTGCAGTGTACAACCAGGACAATTCAGATGTTTTTCTGGCTTGAGTTGCTCCAGTTGGCTGTCTATACCAATCACAAGACTCGTATTTCTCGGGGCTGTGCAAAGTTAAGCCAAGTAGTTGAGTACAAACCAGGACAGGCATTTAATGCTACAGATGTTCCACACCATGTTTTCTTTTATTCAGGCACCAGAAAGCTGCATGGTTAGTTTCTTTAGTTTATAAGACCACATTTAAGTACTTTGGACAATTGATGTATTTTTCCCTTTTACATTCAGAGGTTTAACAACCCAAGGCACAGGTCCAGGCTTTGTATGAATCTATATCTGAAGAAGCCAAGTTGGAGCAGCTTACAGATCCAAGTCACTGATACCATCTTCTGAGGCTTAGTGATGGGTAGAAAATCCAGACCCTTCACTGCGCTGCTCATATAAAATAGGGCACAGTGACTGGGATCTCTGTGCTCTCCAACAGTGTAGGACTGGACTTTGAGTCTCTTCAATTTAATTCAACAAATATTTATTCAGGACTTCCTACTGTGCTTAGGCCTTGAGGATTCGAAGCTGATTAAGACTGATTCAGGTTAGGCCTATGGAATACAATTTAGAGCTTAAAAGATGATCACTTAAGCCACTTCCATCATTCAGCTGATGAGGAACTGAGGCCTGGAGAGAAGGAAGCTTCCCAAGGGCACAGAGCAAGGGAGAGCCAGGGTCATCTGAACATTTGAAATGCTAAAAATGTAGATGCCATTACTATCAAAGAAAGAAGTGGTAGAAGAGAAACGTACTGTGTCGAAGTCCCTATTCTATAGCTTCCGGCTTAGCTGTCGATCCATTCCTCACCCGGACACAGAGGAAAGGCTTCCCTCCTCAATGTCTGTATAGGGCCACCCCCTCAGGTAAACCACCTGTGTTTCTTCTCATGTGTCCCCTCAGCTCTGGAACCAGAGTTAAGGCCACCTGACCCTCACTGTGTGTACCAGCTCTATTCTGGGAAGGTCAGACATTAAACCCGGTATAACGAAGACCAGATCTTTACAGTCGAGATTTTTGTCATTTCAATAGATATCAAGACAGACTTGCATGCAAATTTGTGTATTTAACAATGGACTATGCATGCTAATTATATTAAAAGGATATGATATAAGGATGGACGATGCATGCTAATAATATTAGAAGGCAATGAGGGTGCTAGTTAAGTGGTGCTTCACTTCTTTATGAAGAATGTTTTGACATCCTGAACTTCATATTGGAAAACCAGCCTCCCCTAACTGTATCTGTACAATGATTTTGGTCATTTATTGGGCTTGATTACATGGTAGTCTCCACCTTGAAATCAGGGTCTGTTCCTGTCTGGCGCCCAGTAGACTCTCAATGTTTCTTGAATAAAGTAAATAAAAGATATTTTGAGATCTTAGTCCACTCTGAGATGGCTTTCCAGAAGAGAAAAGCTGGGATTTATTTTAAGAAATGGAAGTCTTTTGGCGGAAGGAGGCATATTTCTTCCTTAGTGCCCTCACGAAACCTAGAAAATAGGAATAGGACTTGGGGTGGGGTGGTGGGAAGGGTGTGGGGGAAGAAAGGCAGAAACTGTTTGTATGATTCCCCCATGGCTAGAGAGATGCTCTCAGAGGCAGGCTATCTCTGCCAAGGTCAAGGAGCTAACAGGGATGGAAACCTTGATCCTCGGCGCAGCCTCACACCACATGTTCTCTGTAGGAGACACCTTTGTATGCAGCTTTGCACTGACCTTGGGAAATAACTTCCATCTGGAATCCTGGGTGAATAACAGGAAGGCAATCTGCAATTTCTCAAGTTTTCACTTGGCTGGGGTTGTCGAATCTACCTTCTGACCCTTATGAAACACTATTGCCCAAGAACGTTCAAATACATGCGACATTTGTAAATTAAAAGCCTGCTGCTTTAATTCCTTTCCAGTGGACGCAGTTAGACATATAGAGAAGTCACAGTTGGATGCAGCTGGAGGTTTGACCCTGAGAGGATGGGAGACTGGAAATCCCTGGGCATTTGGTCAGCACCGTAACAGAGTGCTAGGGTTTGGGAAGGTAGTGGTTGGGTAGGAGAGGGTGTTGCATGCAATACTTTTCTCTCTGGTATTTGTCCCGGGAGATCCATATTGACACCTGAACTTTGTGACACAGCCGAGCCCTGCTCCACTGGCTTCTACACAAACAAAATGATGCAAACCAGCTGGGGTCAAAGCGGTTACCATGGAAACCCTAGACTTTGGTTTGCAAAGTAGAAGTAAAAGACATTTACGATGACCACAGCAATGGTTTGTACCAATGCACTTCTTAGGAAATTTCTTTTTTATCCTGAACTTTAGCATTCTTTTTTTTTTTTTCTTGCCCTGTGGAATTTGGCAAAAGAAAATTTTAGAGATTGGAAATATTACCTTCCCATTAAATAGCTAAAACAGGAAGTCTTGATTTATTCAAACTGTATTTGCAAAAGACAAATTTAACTCTAAATGGAGAAACTGCTTAAAGGTCAAGTTCTGTCTTGGCTACTTTGAAAGAGTTGCTAAGCATTTTTGTCCCCTATGGAGGCTGGGTTGACACCAGGAGGTGTTATTTGTGTGATTTCCCCTCAACCATTTTTCCACCTCTCAGTAACGAGGGAAGAATAATGGTTATAGAGAGCAAACACAGCCTTATGTGGGCATGATCAGAGTTGCAGCAAGCCAGTCACGATAGCAGGAATAGGCTGGTTGCATGAGTGCACTAGGTGAAGAACAGGGGATGTTAAGGGCACCAGAGAGAACAGGTTCCAGCTTCTACTGTCATTTACTTGCTGCATATCTTGGGCCAGTTACTTAACCACCCTCTGCCACAGTTTCCTCAGGTTGGAAATGAGAATCAAAATACCCATTGCCCCCAAATGTTCACATGGATTCAATGAAACAGAGCACATAACGGGCAAACTGAAATCCAAATGGAAAGCAATCACAAGAAAGAATCCAGTGGAACAGAAGTGGGGAGTAGCAGGCAGTTCAGGCTGACACATTGGTTTCAAGCAATTGTTCCAGTCTCAGAAAATGACAGCTCCCGTTACACTCCACTGTCTGAGCCCCCAAAGGCTACCCTGCTCTAGCATCTCATTTCTTACTCCATTCCTACTGTGAAGGCATCTGGCTTTCCCAAACACCCTCTTCATCCGAATCCACTCAACCACTGCCTACAGATTCCCCCTTCTTCTGTACTCATCTTTCTTTTCTTGGGGGAAAAAAAACCCACCAAAATCTGACCCTTGGTGGAGCCCTTGATGGTGACAGTACAGTCTTTCATCCTGTTGCTTTGTCCTCTCAGCTCCTGGCTCTGTTCCCCATCTCCACTTTCATTTCCACATCCTCCATGACAAGCCTCCCGTCCCTAACATTGTGCTGAAACTGTTCCTAGATCCACAACTCCTACCCCAGCACAAGAGAAAGCTGGTGACATTCCTATGCAATGACATCTCTTCCCGACTCTGCATCAGCTTTGATAGGTCACAAATGACCTCAGATTACTAAACATTATTTTTTTTTCTCATTTTCTTTCTCCTTGACTTCTCTGCTGTATTTGACATTGGCATCACCTTCTCTTCACTAAAATTCTCTCTTCTTTTTGTTGCCAGGATTTTATGCTATGCTGAGTCTCCCACTTTTCCAAAACGTCGTACAATTTCTGCTTGTTCTTCTTCATGCCAACATATTCTAAAGTTCAGCTCTCCTGAGGAGGTGACCCATTTCCTTAGCTTTGCTCTTTTCTATTCCCATGACTCTCATCTCAAGAGCTCTCCCTCACCAAATGCCAACATTTCTACTGGTCTCTAGGTCAACCCTGTCCAATAGAACATTCTGAGAAGATGGAAATGTTCTAGATCTGTGCTGTCCAGTGCAGTGGCCATTAGCTCTATGAAGTTATGGAGCACTCGAAATGCAGTTAGCCTGACTGCAAAACTGAATTTTTAATTTTATCTAATTTCAATTTCGATTTAATTTATAATATGTGGCTAGAGGCTACCATATTGAACAGCATAGTTACAGATAGTTTCACTTAAACACCATAATTTCAGGCAATTTATGGTCAGTACTAAAGGCTTTCTGGAACCAACTTCTCTCCCAGCATCTCTCTCTACAGACAACTACTCCCTACTTCATGCAAAGCTCAAGTCTCCTTCATTAATTTCACTCTGATTCCTCAGATGCAGTCTCTCATTCCCATTGACCTGCTTTGAAATATCCCTGTTCTCTCCCCAACCTTCTATATCTTACTGCCACACCCCTGGGCAGGTCCTCATTCAAACCTAAACAGCCAGCCTGAATCTCTCACGTCGGCACACCTTGCCATCATTGCAGACCTGATCTTATTCTAACACTGCTCTACAATGTTGGTTCCCTGCCTCAGATCCCCAGTGGCTCCCACTTCCTCTTATTTTATGGCCAAAATATTTGTCTGATTTTCAAAAAGACACCCAGAATAATATTGTCTCACCAAGTCTTCTGGTCAATGTTTTTTCCACGACTCACTCACACTCACGCACACACACACAGACTCTCTCTCTCTCTCTCTCTCCCCACACACACACACACATACACATACACACTCTCACTTGAGGATTATCTCACGGTCTCATGAATGTGCTGTGTTCACTCCTGTCTTGGAACTTCTATTGGCTTTTCAAATCCTACCTTTGAGGACCCAGTTGAAGACTCCTTTCCTCTATGGAAATTTCTGCAATGAAGACCTGCCTGGCATATCTCCCCTCTGGATTTCTAGAGCATTTATAATGAACATTATCTTGTCCTGATGATTATCGTTTCACGTGTGTTATCCTTTTCCCCAAACTAGACTTGAAGAAAGTAGTTTCTCTTCTTCCTGACCTCTGGAAGACTTAGCTCAGAACTGAGCACCCAGCAGATGGTTAGTGCTTTGTGAATGTGTCTTGATTAATCAGCAAGTGCAGGATAAGAACTGGACGTGACAAAATCTGAGAATTCAGTGAACATTAGACTCGCCTTGTTAATAATTTACTACCTTTGTCCCCCAGTTTCCTGCTCATCCCTCTGTTTCTCCTGGCCCTTTCCAGCTTCAATTCCTCTCATTTGTCTGCTTCTTCCCTTTGTCCAGTCAACCACATGAGATAGTCAGGGTCGGGGTAGAAAGTGTAGGACTGTCTATTTTCTCTTGAAACTGATGGCCCTGGCAAATGCCTTGTTTGCCATATAATCAACATGACTCTATGGGGCAGTTAAAACTATATAGACTAACTTTTTTTGTCAGATAAAATGGGGATAAAAATATCTGTTCATTATCATATAGAGGAACTATGGAATTAAATGAAACTACACTTGAATAATGGGCTAAGAATATAGGATTGGATGTACCAGACTCACAATGCACCTGCCTCATGGCTAAGCTGGGCATTTTTATTTTAAAGAATGATCCACAAGGACAATGTTTAAAACAAAGGAACTGATTCAAGTGCAACATTTCACATTGTGTAAATATCTGAAGGAATTCACAAATGGAACACAATGGCTGCAGAGACAGAGTGGTAAAGTGCCTAATATATAGGCGAACACGTGTTGTGCCTAAATGTTAGGTGAATAAAGCAAGTTGGGATTATTTGTTTCCCTTTGTGTTTTTCTAATCAAAGATTTTAAACTCATGAGAGTTTTGAGCATCATGAGATAACCAATGCTGTGATACAAGTCCACCATTCCTTTTTCAAAACCTTTGGTATTAGATGTGTTTTGAAAAATCAGGATTTTTCAGATTTTATAAAGGTCATATGGATCATATGTTGTATATTGTATACTACTGCTAGTAGGATTTGGATCAGCACCCTACAATCAAACACATAAATATTTCTGTAATACAACGTGTAAAATATAAAATCTATAAATGGACTCACCTGAGTTCAGATTGGGTTCACTGCCAAATGAGTTCTGATAAGGTCAGACTTTGGCCCCAAATTATTAATGTAGAACTTTCCATTTTCAGAGCTTTTGAACTTAGGAATACAAAGACATTGTATACCTGTACTATTCTACATCATTTTATTTAAAAAGAGGTAGTCTTTTTGAAAGTTTCTATTAAATTTTTAGAAATGTAAAAAATGGTGGGTAGCAATTCAAGAACTAACTACAAAGCTACAGTGATCAAAACAGTGTGGTGCTGTCATAAAGACAGAAGACATATAAAATGTGGAATACAATTCCATTTGATGGAATAGAATTAAAAGTCCAGAAATGAACTAATGTATCTATGGTCAGTTGGATTTTGATGAGGGTGCCAAGACTACTCAGCGGGAGAAAGAATAGTTTATTCAATAGATGATGCTTGAACAACTGGATCTCCACATGCAAAATAATGAAATTGGAAGCTTACCTTTCACCATTTTATATTAACTCAAATATACATATTTTTTGGATCAGTACCCTACAATCAATCACATAATTAATTTAATGTAAAAATTAACTCAAAATGGATCAAAGACCTTAGTGTAAGAGGTAAAACTATAACTCTTAGGAGAAAACAAAGGGATACATTTTTGCAGCTTTGTCAGGGGTGTCCAATCTTTCGGCTTCCCTGGGCCATACTGGAAGAAGAAGAGTTGTCTTGGGACACTTATAAAATACACTAACAATAGCAGATGAGCTAAAAAAAAAACTGAAAAAGAATAATGTTTTAAGAAAGTTTATGAATTTGTGTTGTGCTGCATTCAAAGGTTTCCTGGCCATGGGCTGGACAATCTTGAATTACACAATGATTTCTTAGATATGACACCAAGAACACAGGCAACACAAGAAAAAGTAGATAAAGCGGTTGTCATAAAAATTAAAGACAGCTGTGCACCAAAGGATACTATCAAGAATGTGAAAGGGCAACCCATGAATGAAAATATTTGCAAATCAAATATCTGATCAGGGTCTGGCATCCAGAATATATAAATAATTCTTGGAACTCAACAACAAAAAGACAAATAACCCAATTAAAAAATGGGCAAAGGACCTGAATAGATGTAACTCCAAAGAATGGCCAAACATGAACATGAAAAGACACTCAGCATTATTAGTCATTAGGGAAATGCAAAGCAACATCACTAGAGATAATACTTCACACCCGCTAGAATGAACATTATTTTAAAAAATGACAAGTAATGGTAAGGATGTAGAGAAACTGGAACCCTCACACATTGCCAGTGGGTATATAAATAGAGAAGTTGCTATGAAAAACAATTTGGCAGTTCCTTAATTAGCTAAATGTAGAAGTTCCCTATGACCCAGCAATTCAGCTCCTAGGGGTATACCTGAAAGAACTGAAAACAGGTACTGAAACAAAACTTGTATATGAATGTTCATAGCAATGCTATTCACAGTAATCACAGGCAGAAACAACTTAAATGTCCACCAACAGATGAATGGATAAATAAAACATGGTATATCCATACAAATAAATAGTATTCAGTCATATAAAAGGAATGAAGTACTGAAACATGCCACAACATGGATGAAACTTGATAACGTTATGCAAAATGAAGAAGGACACACAAAGTGTCACATATATGATCCCATTCATATGCAGTATCAGGAATCAGCACATCCATACAGACTGATGACTGCCAGAGACTTGGGGGGTGGGGAATGCAGAGCGACTGCTAATGGGACCCAGATTTCATTCTGGGGTCATGAAGTGCTTTGGAATTAGATAGTGGTGATGGTTGGATAGCATTGTCAGTGTATTAAATGCTACTGAATTTTACAATTTAAAATGATTAAAATTGTGAATTTCACATTATGTGAATTTAATCACAATGCAACAAATAGCGAGTAGATAACCATTGCCTCTTTGGGGACTTCAAGGCATCTGGAGACCTAAGGATTTGTTTGGCTTGTTTGTTTTGTTTTGTTTTGAATCACTAGCTAAGATGTTGGCAGCACAGTAAATAAAATATGAACAATAATAGTAACTGATGTCTGCTTTAAATGTGCTGTTTCTAATGTATTTTGGTAAATTTCAGGAATTCCTGTAGCATAAACCAGAGTTTGTTGACCTTGGAACTGTTGCCATTTTGGGCTGGTTAATTCTGTGTTGTGGTGGCTGTCCTGTGGTTGCAGAACATTCGGCAGCATCCCTGCTCTAACCTACACAATGCCAGCAGCATCGCCCACTCCAGTTGTGACACTGTGACAAAAAGAGATCTTGGGCTGGGCGCGGTGGCTCATACCTGTAATCCTAGCACTTTGGGAGGCAGAGGCAGGCGGATAACTTGAGGTCAGGAGGTGGAGACCAGCCCGGCCAACATGGAGAAATCCTGTTTCTACTAAAAATACAAAAATTAGCTGGGCATGGTGGCAGGCGCCTGTAAACCCCACTACTTGGGAGGCTGAGGCAGGAGAATTGCTTGAACTCAGGAGGCGGAGGTTGCAGTGAGCTGAAATTGCACGATTGTACTCTAGCCTGGGCAGCAGAAAGCGACAACATCTCAAAACACACAAACAGCCAGGTGCGGTGGCTTACGCCTGTAATTCCAACACTTTGGGAGGCAGAGGTGGGCGGATCATGAGGTCAGGAGTTTGAGTCCAGCCTGACTGGCTGGGTTAGGTGAAACCTTGTCTCTATGAGAATACAAAAATTAGCCTGGTGTGGTGGTGTGTGCCTGTAATCCCAGCTATTCAGGAGGCTGAGGCAGGAGAATTGCTAGAACGCGGGAGGTGGAGGTTGCAGTGGGCCGAGATTGTACAACTGCACTCCAGCCTGGGTAACAGAGTGAGGCTCTGTCTCAAAAACAAACAAATACACACACAGACACACACACACACACACAGCCCAAAAAAACAAAACCTCCAAAAAACCACACAAACAAAAACAAAAATATCTCCAGAACTTTCCAAGTGCCTCCTGGAAGTCAAAATCACCCCCAGTTGAGAACTATTGATGTGACCTCTTTAGGAATAGTTTATTATTCTGGGATTTTATTCTGTCCAAAAATGTCTTTTTAAAAACCCATTTCTGAGATTGGTCTTTAGTAATTTCCAGATGACAGCAAACTCATGAAACGAAAAAACATGAAAATTCCAGGTAAACATCGAAAACCTTTTTCATTAAGAGGAACTAAACTATGTGGTCCACTTGTAGACAGCAGGTTTCTCACTGGCAACGAATGCCCCAGCAAGAAGCTAAATGTGGACAGCACATAAAAAAAGTGAGTGTGCAATGTTCCCTTTTTAAACCCTTTTTGGGCAAAGACGACTGCTCTGCCAGCATTCCAGAATAATGACAGCTCATGTGCCCTTTGTCAACCTTGCCTCCTTCTCCTTTGAAAATACAAACCGCACTTCTTCCCGAACTTCTTCTGATACCATTTAATGAGTCTGGGATCAGACACTGTTAGCACAGAGAGCAACCTGTGCTCCAGATCCCCCTCAGCAGCCGCTGCCAGCAGGAAGGGAGGGCTGAGTGTTCAGGACGCAGGGTTCCCTGGCTGCTTCACCCGCACCGTGTTGCCTTTATCCATTTTATGTCTTGAGTTTCTGAGTGGGATTTCTTTTGCACAAAGAGTTCTGAAGCTGAGAAGTTTGAATGCCACTGGCTCAACCCAAGCGCCTCTCCTACAGATGAGGACAGCAGAGTGCAGAGGGAAGGGAAGAACCAGGTGTGATCCCAGGGCTTTTAACTGTAGCTAGAATCCTTTCCTCTGTTCCAGGGAAGGCAGTCAGTTAGCCACTGCAAGATGCCACTTAATCCCTTGTGTGCCTCAGTTTCCTCATCTCTACATGAGCAAAGCAACCTCTATCTTCCTGGCTACTTCTGGGATTTAAATTAGACATGGTGGCATGCAACTACCACTAATATGGATGGAAAGTTTGTGTCCTCCCCAAATCCACATGTTGAAACTCTAACTCTCAGTGTGATGCATTAGGAGGTGGTGGGCTTTGGGAGCTGATTAGGTTTAGATGATGTCATGAGGGTAAACCCCCATGATGAGATTCGTGCCCTTATGCAAAGAGGAAGGGACCAGAGAGCTCTCTGTTTCTCTTCATCAGGTGAGGATGCAGGGAGGTGTCCGTCTGTGACCTAGGAGAACCCTCACCAAGAGCCTGACCATGCTGGCACCCTGATCTCAGACTTCTAGCCCCGAGAGCTCTGAGAAATCGATGTCAGCTGTCTAAGCTGCCCAGTCTATACCTGTCCAGGCATTCTATTATGACAGCCTGAACTGACAAGTCTACCGCCTAACATCACACACATCCCCAGGTGTGTGAATAGTTTCACTTCTTTTTTTCCTAGGAAAAGACTCATTAAACTCTTCACAGGTTATACCCAATCCTCTTGTGATCACGGCCACAAGAGAAAGCTCAGCTTACTGAACTGTGTAGGGATTCTGCTACTGTCTGAAGACCCATAGGTGTCTTCCTCTAACCGTTGAGAGTCAAAAACTACAGGAGGATGGGTCTGCTTTGTCTTGAACCACAAACTTCTGAGGACTGAAAGAGAGAATTGCACTGCAGGTGACTCTCATTTCTGCTTCACACTTTAATATCCTTGTGAAAAGGAGCCTGACTACAGGCAGTGACTTCTAGACAGAGCTGAACTCTCAGATCCTCTTTCTAAATTCTCAATCCATCTAAAAGAATATACTTACTGGTGAAATTTTACCTCCCTGCTAAAAACCTTAGGGAAAGCCAATGTTCATAAACCAGAATCTCTGAGGAGTTTCTGGAAACTACAGTTTGGTTAGAACCAGCTTGAATAAAGAACTGATGAGTTCACATCAACAAAAGACGGGAAAGATGGGATGGCTCCAGTTCCTTCTCAGGAATAGCCCCGAGGGCTTGGAAAAATAGAAACTGGTGACATACACAGGATCAGAGCAGCTTGTCAAAGGCAAATCTCAGTGCTCACATCTAGGCAGGATGGGAAGGACCCTCGGCTTTCCCAGGCAAGGTCTGCAGACGGGGGAGGTTCTCTAGGACAGGTGCCCAGGTGATCAGTCATGTCACCTGGAGGAGAGGGCACTATACCCCCTGCACCAAGCAGACAAGAGAAAGGGCCTTTGCTGTGCAAAATTAAAACGCACTACTTCCATCTCCTGTTGGATAAACAGATCTGTACTCTCGCAGATTCAAACCGCAACAGGCAATCTATTTCCTTCTCCTCTTAATCTGGATCTGAAAGATTTGAACAGGAACCCACCCAGTTTCAAACAAAGCCCATTTCAAATTTTAACACCAGGTCACCCTCTATGAGGTTGAACAAAAAAAGAAAAAGTACTGTTCCCATGAAAAGCTTCAGCTATTCAATAGAGGAGATTGATCGGAGCAATGAGAGCAAGTATTCACCTTTAAAATGGTGATGCAGAAGAAGATCTCTAAGTTGTATTCAAACAAGACTTAAGCAGCTGTTGGCTCATAAAACAAGGGTAGGTGGCAATGAAGATGGACAGTGTGCCCACCAAGTGGAGTAGGATGGCGGGAATATGGAGATTGTGTATTGCAAAAACCGAATAAGTAAAGTGGAATAGGAACTTGAGAAATTCAAATGGAAATTAAGAAAATAGTAAAAAGTGACTAATGAGAGAGAAATGCAAAAGAAAAAGAGGGCAGGTATAGGAATTGAAATTCCAAGAGGAAGAGCAGAGCAGAGGACATGATCATCAAAGGAGGCTGCCTTTGCCTTCAGAGCAAAGGGTGCACTGGGTCTCAGGCAACAGCAATGAAAAGTTACCCCAAACAGAAGTCCCCAGGAGATATATTTTTTCAATTTAATAGAGAAAAAATTTTATCAGCATCTTGGTTGAAAAATAAATACATAAAGAGAATACTTGACAAAAACAATAATCAAGGGGACCTCACATCATTTTTGAAGCATTAAATGCCAAGAAATGAAAAAGGAAAAAGAGTATTTTGAAATGCAAAAAAACATAAAACAAAGCCCACTTGTATTCTATGTCACATAAATTCTTGTCTTTCATGTGTTAAGGCTCAGGCCTGTAAGGGCTGAGAAAATACGTTTTGTTAATATCTTTTTTGTTGTTGTTATCAGGGACAGAGTCTTGCTCTTTTGCCCGGGCTGTAGTGCAGTGTGGAAATCTTGGCTTACTGTAACCTTCGCCTCCTGGGTTTAAGTGATTCTTGTGCCTCAGCCTTCCGAATAGCTAGAATTACAGGTGTGTGTCGCCATGCCTGACTAATTTTTGTATTTTTAATAGATACTGGGTTTTGCTGTGTTGGCTAGGCTGGTCTCAAACTCCTGGCCTCAAGTGATCTGCCTACCTCGACCTCCCAAATTGCTGGGATTACAGGTGTGAGTCACTGCACATGGACTTTGCTTATATCTTTATTGGTGAATGAAATGTTTGGTGCTTTAGTCTTCTCTAATATAATAATTAATATTTTAAACTTTGTGGGCCATACAGTCTCTGTAGCATCTACCCAAGACCGCTACTGTCACATGGAAGCACCACAGATAATATGTCCATTGCAGGGCATGGCCAACCCAGCTGGTAGAATTTGACTCACAAAAGCAGGCCATGGTTTGCTCAAGTCTGCTCCATCTGGGAGAGTAAGAAAAATCTAGAGCACAGGAGTGAGTAAATGATAATATATAACAGGAGGACAATCAGTAAACTATAGAAAGATATAAAAGACAGGAGAGGCAATGCAAAATTTAATGAAAATAATGTAGATTTAAAATGCACTATTTTATTAACTAAAAGGTAGAGGTTTTAAGGAGAAGAGAAAATTAGAGTGTGCTAAACTTCTTAGCTTCCGTGGGCAAAGGTAGGTGGTGGAGTAACAGTAAACAAGAACTGAAGGTTTAAACTTGTTTTTGAAAAGCTCAAAAGTAATGTCTAGTAAAATAGAAAGCAGGAGACAAGCTTTCCAAACTACCACAGAATTAAAAAGCAAAGAAAAAAATGACCCATTTTATGAAAGACTGAAAATAGTGAAAACGAAGGAAGCATAGCATCAGAAAGCATATAAGATGACAAAAATCACACCAAATAATCTGTTGCGATAAATGAAAAATAGTTAAATCCTTATTAATGACAAATACCCAGATTGGAGACATGGATTATGAGAAACCCATTTGATGTGAAATACACAAGCTGATATTTAAAAAGATGAGCTAATGTGAACAAAAATAGATTAGAGGTTGAAATATTAATTTTTTTCAAATGTGCATATCCAGGAAAAATAATTAAATAGAACAAAAAGTCTATCTTTAAATAAAGATATTATTGACTTGATCTTTTATGCAGGAAGGAACAGCATAAACATATATAAAGCAAAACTTGTTAAAAATGTAAGAAATAATTGGAAGAAACCCGGTAGCAAAGGGAAACTTTATCATGCCTCTCTCAATATTTGACAAATAAAGTAGATAATAGATAAAGGTGAGATAGTTAAAGATGAATGGATAAAGAAAATCTGGAAGACAACAATATTAATATTTAGTTAATATACACATTAAAAATTAAATCTATTAAGTGTGTGTGTATATTAAGTCATTAAGAAAATCTCAATAGGCTCCATAAACTAAAAATTACTGAGTTCACACTCTGACCACAGTGCAGTTAATTAGAAATTAAATTTGGGAATGTAAGAGAGAAAATTGCCAATTATTTTCAAATGAACAAACAACACAACAAATCCTTTCCTATCTACGCAGGAGAAGGACAGTAAATAGTAAAAGCAGAAAGACAGTGATTGGATGAGAGCGCTGCCTACCCACACATACGGGAAGAAACTAAACTTTGCTTAGAAGCGAATGTACAGCTTGGATTGTTTTTAATTTTAGACAGGAAAGAATTAAAATACACGAACTAAACATTCTGGTTAAGATAATATTGAAGAGCAAAATATAACCAGAAAATAAAAGGGAGAAATCTCTAGAGATTACATTAATGTACTGGAAAAGAGATTAAAATGACTAATAAATTCAGGACTGGGATTCTTTGAAAAAAACAAAATATACAGGCTTTCAGAAAGTTTGAGTGAAGACAAAAAGAAGAAAGATAGCAAAGAAATAAAATGTTACAGAATTTCATGTAGAAGTCTATGCGAAAAACTTGAACCTCAATGAGAAGGCAAACGGAAAATAAGAAAATAAAGATTATCAAATCTGACAATCAGAATAGACCACTATCCATGGAAGAAATAGAAACCAGTCTCAAAGAATTGCATCCATAAAAGGAGCTGGGCCTGAATGTTTTATGGGCAAGTTTTTCAAACCTTCAAGGAACACATAATTCTTATGCTATTTAAACTGTTACAGATCGTAGAAAAAAAAATAAAAAGTGTCACAATTTGCTTTGTGAAATTAACATAAACCTGCTACCAAAATGCAAGAAAGGCAGTGGATTAAAATAAAACAATAGACTAATTTCACACAGAAATACAGATGCAAATGAAAAGTGAAATATTTCCTGTGATACAGCAACATGAAGAAGGGTAATGTCACTTGACAGAGTAGAATTTAATCCAAGAATACATGGATAGGTTAATAATATGAAATAAAATTTTATCAAATCAATGTCAATGAAAACAGATATGGATGGATATCAGTAAAGCAAATGTGTAATTTAACAAAATTAATAATTCATTTTTGATTGAATTGTATTAAAAATGCAAACAAAATACATTTTAAATCTAGATCTGTATAGTTCTATAAACTATAGAAATAAATTTTTTGATATGATGAAGTATATCAATCTAAAATCAATGAACAGTGTCATATCTGCCAAAATATCAAAGCAGCCTTTCCCAACTTCATTGTTATAATCAATTTTCCATGAGGTATTAGCAGATGTGATTAAAAGTAAAGTGTAAACAACAGTTCAAAAGTAGTTTGGGAAGTAAATGAAGTGACAAAGTGAGTCCAGAGTTTTCCTGGCAGTATGAATGTACAAGAATAGACAAAATAATTTTGAAAAAGAATATCTGTCCAGGCCTTAAACTAGAAGAATATTAAAATGTATTATGCAACCACAGTCATTAAAATAATGTGACAGCAATACTAGAGCAGAGAGACAAATAAATGGAAAAAAAGTGAGTGTGTTCCAAAATAGATGTGAAATTCTTTTTAATATAACAAATGTAGTTTTCCAAATAAGAGAGGAAATGATAGATTATTTGGTCTTTTGAAACTATCTGGTTAACTGTTTCAAAATACATACAGTGAGGTATAATCTAGTAAAATATGAACCCGAATTCCAGGTAGATTACAAACGATGCTCCAAAAGAATGAGGAGGAAATAGACTCACATTGTGAAGGTCTCTCTGAGCATCCCTGAGAAGGCACATTCCATGAAAAAGCAAAGGAAAATATTTGACTACATAAAAATTTTAAATGTCCTAATATTTGTAAAAAACCATAAAACAACAGAATGCAAATAGCCAAGTGGAAAAGATAGTTTTAAGTATGTATAAGGATTATACTGTTTAAAAATACTCCTCATCTTTTTTGCTTTCTCAGTAAACCTCTCTCTTTCTGCCATCCACTTGCCTTTGCCATTCCATAGAAGGTGGAAAAAAGGGGGAGTGACCCCTCTAGCCAGAAAAAGGAAGAGGAAAGACTTCCCTGTCTTCCCTGAGGGACTGTGAGAAATGTAGGGAAGAAGGTAGAAAGAGACAGTGGGCATTTGTTCTGAGCTCTTTCTCTCTCAACAAGAATGGTAGGGATGCTTAAAGATTGGCTGGGCACAGGGGTCCACTTCCGTAGTTCCAACTACTCAGGAGGCTGAGAAGAGAGGATCAGTTGATCCCAGGGGTTCTAGGCTGCAGTGAGCCATGATTGTGCCACTGCAGTCCAGCCTAGGTGACAGAGCAAGATCCTGCCTGTAACAAAAAAATGCTTCAAGTTAAAGACGGAGGCAGAGGTTCTTACTCCCCTTCTCCATTCTTGGATTCTCGGTTCTTTACATGAGAGCCGCCACACCTGTGAATGTGGCAGCCAGCGTGGTGAGTCAGAGAGCGTGGTGTGGAAGGAACCCACTGGGCTCTCTGTACCCTGAGACTGGGATGGAAACATTGTTGAGAATTTGGTGCAGGAGGTTGTCAAAGTTGTTCACAGGGCTGTAGGGACAAAGTAACTCCCTGGCTAAAAGCAACAGACCCTGTGTCACTGGCACCAGGAACCAATGGAGTCACAGTCAAACCCTCTCTGACTACTATGAGGTTTGTAAGCCCCTAGGCCTGGTCAACATGTTAGAGGGCAGATCTGAAAGGCCCTGTGCTGTGGTCTGAATGTCTGTACCCTGCCGAAATTCCTTTTTTGGAATCCTAGCCCCCAATATGATGATATAAGGAAATGGGGCCTTTGGGAGGTGAGGCAGAAAAAGGCCCCAGGGAGCTGCCTCACTCGTGCCACCAAGTGAGCACACAGCCAGAAGGTGCTCTCCATGAAGCAGAAGGTAGGCCCTCTTCAGACATTAAATCTATTGGTACCTTGATCTCAGACTTCCAGCCTCCAGGACTGTGAAAAACAAATTCTGTTGTTTATAAACCCCCCAGTTGATGGCATTTTGTTATAGCAGCCTGAGTAGACTAAGGCACCAAGCCATCCAAAAGAGACTGAATATGCAAAGATGATGCATAAGTTACTGGATTTGAATAGCTTACTAGATTTAACTAAAAGTGTGTGTGCATGCATGTTTGTGTGTGTGCATGTGTTTGTGCATGTGTGTGCAGGGGGCGTGTGTGTGTGTGTGTGTGTGTGTGTGTGTGTGTGTGTGAATGCATGCATATGTGTATTTCCATGGAAGTTTGTAGAAAAGATCACATCAAATTTTGGAAAATAAGCTACATTTTCTTGGCCCATCTGAATACAGTGTGAGAAGACCGACAACCCAGGATTTATGATAAACAGGAAATTATTTATCTTCAATGTATTAAATGAGCTTACCAATTAAAAAAAAGAGAAAAACTGCTGTATAAAAAGTGGCATAAAAGCACAGATAGGCAGTTTCATAAGAGGAGAAATATAAGTGACTGATAAAAATATAAAATGTTCAAAATGAGAACACATGGATGCAGGGAGGGGAACCTCACACACTGGGGCCTCTTGGGGGTTGGGGGGCAAGGAGAATGAGAGCATTAGGACAAATACCTAATGCATGTGGGGCTTAAAACCCAGATGACGGGTTGACGGGTGCAGCAAACCACCATGGCACATGTATACCTATGTAACAAACCTGCACATTCTGCACATGTATCCAAGAACTTAAAGGAAAAAAAGAAAGAAAAATAAAAAAAAAAAGAAATGTTCAAATAGCGAAGAAATGCAAAGCGGAAAAAATGAAAAGCCAACTAGACAAGCATCAAACTGGCAAACCAAATAGCAGGGCTAAAATATAGTAAACTTGTTAGACAAAGAAAATGCCTTAGAAAAATGTTTTCATATCCACCATGAAACCATGAGGTGACAGAACACAGGAATGACTTTGTTACTAAGTGACTAAGGTTTATTACTCCATCCAAGTAATAACTCACCTGTCTATAGTGTGACTTGAAAGAGTCAGCTATTGTTCAAAGCATTGTTAGGGCTCATTGTTGACGCCTTCTGAGCCTGCAGCACATTCTTTTGAAAATGATGGTAAATCTTCATTGACAGATAATGTCTTGTGGAAAGAGCCAAAATTAATTTAAAGCCAAGTGCGGTTATGCTATTTCTGATCACGAGAAAGGTTTTCTCATAAATCTAAGCTCTGAAGGCAGTGACAAAAGAGGCATTCCAGAACGATGTGGCAGCTCACGGAAATAAGTTTTTTAAATGGCACAGTAGAAGGATTGCACTTGGCAGAATTCAGCTCCCCTGTCCTGCATAAAGGTCTCCCAACTGGCCTATCCACAATCTTCTTTTCACTAAGGCTTTGATACTTTGAAATGTTGTATAAACTCAATCATGTCATTCCTGCTTGTCTTTGGATAAAAACACAAACTTGTATAAATGGCTATAAAGCCTTGTTTAGTCTGGTTCTTTTCTTTCCAACTTCACTGGACACCAGTTATCTCTTGGCCTATTGTTTCTGGCCACAGCAGCCTTCTAGAAAGCCATTATGAGCATTAAGCCAGCCTTACTAGAGTCTTTGCACATTCTCTTCTCTACCTCCCCATTTTTGCCACAAACACCTACTCATTCAATAGATCTGGGTTCAATAGTCAAGCCCTCCTTCCCGGCAAGACCTTTCTACCCTCCCAGTCCAGGACCACCATTAGCCACAGGACATATTTTCAAGGCATCATTTATGTTCCCTTCATTGTTCTGTACAGTTTTTGATAACTTTTTGTGGCTGTCTGATTAATGTCTGTCTCCTTCTGGAGATTAGAAGCCTGCGGGGAGGCAGGAACCCCAACTGGTTTTACTTGGTGCATTGCATGAAGCCTGGCACGTGGGAAGTTCTCAGTATAAATGATGGATGGGAGAGAAAAGTAATTTGGCACACTTGGGAGGTCAGTGATCTGTAAGAGGACTACAATGATCCGCCCTCCCTGCGTGCACCTGCTGCTCTCCCACCAAGAGATGAGTCCGTCTGGCTTTCCCTTGAACCTAGGCTGGTCCCCTGACTTGCTGTGGCTGCAGAATGAAACAGCAGTGGTGCTGGACCAGATGTTAGCTTAGCTCTTCAGAGGCCTCACAGCTTTCTTGGGGGAGAACTGCCATGCCATAAGAAAGGTGGTTTAGGCCATGGAGGGAAGAGAGGCCACCAAGACTCATGGCCAGCTTCAACTGCCAGGCAAGCTGGGCGCTGACTTCCTTCTGCCCACAGAATTGTGAGACATAGATGGCTGTTGCTTTAAGCCACTACCTTTTGGGATGGTTTGTGGTACAGTAAGAGTATCTGAAACACTGGCTTCTTATCTTAAAATAAATTCTAGCCAGGTGTGGTTGCTCATGCCTATAATCCCAATGCTGTGGGAGGCTAAAAGACAAGGATTGCTTGAGCCTAGGAGCTCAAGACCGGCCTGGACAACATAGCAAGACCCCATCTCTATAAAAATAAAATATAAAAAGTTATCCAGGCATGGTGGTGCATGCCTGTAGTTCCAGTTACTTAGGAGGCTGAGGTGGGAGGATCACTTGAGTTCAAGGCTGCAGTGAGCTATGATTACCACTGCCCTCCAGTCTGGGTGAAAGAATAAGATCCTGTCACTAAAAATATAAATAAATAAATCCTAATGGCATTAGTTTCTCTTCACAGCACTATCTCTAAGAGGTAAACCTTTTGCATGAGAACCAGGGGCCTGCTCCCTTTATACCTGCAGTGAAGCAAGCCTCAACCCCTGGTTATCTTAGGCACCCACAGAGGATTTGCAGTTATCATAGTCATTATATGTACTTGTCCTTTTTCCTTGTCATTTTTCATATAGCATCATTCAAAACTTTCCTAGGTATCTAATTGTTCAGATGTTCTGCTCCATTAGGGCAGGGATTTATGTGTCTTTATCTCCAGTGATTCTATGGCTTCCTGGTATACTGTAGATGCTCAGTGAAATTCTGCTGAATGAATGAATGAATGAATGAATCATTCTCTGCCTTGCTACCTCCACTTGAGAAATCCCCTGCCAGCTCTGCCCTTCCCAAACATCCAATCTTAAAACACATTCTCTTGCCCCATCAATGTGCTGCCTTCTGTTCATTTATAAACATAATTCTCAAATATTCTGTGTGTATGTAAGCCACATCTCAGCCCAATACTGCCTCCTTTGATTCAGTGGCAATAGCAATCAATGGCTTAGGTCCTATAATAATGCTGGATTTTGTGTTTAACTCAGATAACATATTCAGAATTCAGACATATAACTATGTTTTCCGTGAATGTTGCCTGCTCCATCTTCTTCTTTCCAGTACTTCCCATTTCTCAGAATGCCAAGGACATCCACCCCTCATGACAACATCTGTGTGTTGACATACATCAGTAATGGTCTGTGAATCATTTGAATTCTGGTAAGATGAAAGTTCATTGCCATTTACTCTGTGGTGGGCACTATGCTGGGCAGCTGACCTATATGACACCCCCCGTTATAGAAAAGAGAAGCCTAGGTTTAAATCTCAGGCCAGCAGTTTCTCCAGTCAGCAGCACACTGCCTCTGGAACTAGTGGGCTCTAGACATGGGATGAAATCAGCAAAGATGATTCCCAGACTTGAGGTGCTCGAGCTTCCCGGGAAACAGAGTCCTCATCCTTCCTTCTTTTTTGTATGTCAAAGGCTAACATCTTCATAGTCTTTCTACTCATCTCCATGACCAAAATTTGCTTTTTGAAAGGATTTGCTCCAAAGTATAAATGACTGCTAGCCACCTCACATTAGAAATGACTGCCGACAACCTTTCATGGGACCTCCCTCCCTTGAAGGGGTTCTGAATTTCAACCAAACATTTAGGACGCAAAAAGGGAACAAGACTAGCAAGATTTAGACTTGGAAACAGGCAAGTCAGATTCCTCCCAACACTCAGGCTATTCAATGCAGCAAGCAACCCGGACTCAGTGGGGGTAAGCTTGGGGAAAAGGGAATATGAGACTTCTCACAATATACAGGAAGGACCTTCACAATCAAATAGCCTACCCACCTGAGTTTCCTGGGTCAGTCCCTATTAAACATGGGTGTTTCACTTCTCAGCTGTGCTTAGCACACTCATCCCTGCTTTGGTTTTAGTTTTTAATCCCTTTTCTCTCCTGCAGCCTAGTGCAGACTGACATCCTCTTCTTTCTAAAACAGCACATCATATTTAAGAATGTATGTCCCTTGTGTATAATAATATGATAGTATATTTATTCTTCTGTTCACATTTTGCATGAAACTCATACTTAAGACAGTTAATAAAGAAAAAGCTTAAAACATCTAGTTGGTGACGCAGCTAAAATAGTGCCATCTTCTTTAAGTCTCTGCTCTGTTAATGGCCATGCTTGTAGAAACTTCTCAGTGACCATCAGACAGTTCACTGCTATACTCCTTAGCACTGTAATAATGTCACTCTGAGCGCCATCCTGAGCACCATGTAATATCACTCTGAGCACCAATCTCACAGACTTGAATTAATTGTTGACAAATTGTCTCCTTAACTAGACTGTGAGGACCTGAGGGCACTGTACTTTACTCATCTTTTTTTATTTTGTGTAGCTCAGAGCCTGGTGCTTATCACACAGGCGGTACGTTCTTGGAAGAAATCATCTCTTACTCAATTTGTGTCAGGAGGAAATTGGGGAGCACAGATTGACAGGTTTAGGAATCCTTTGCATACCTGAGCAGCTACTCAGACCCTGTGAACTGTGTGTTCCCTACTTCCCTCCTGTCATATCACTTTTTTTTTTTTTTTTGCTCACTGCAACCCCTCTCTCCTGGATTCAAGTGATTCTCCAGCCTCAGCCTACCAAGTAGCTGGGATTACAGGCATGGACCACCATGCCCAGCTAATTTTTGTGTTTTTGGTAGAGATGAGGTTTCACCATGTTGGCCAGGCTGGTGTCAAACTCCTGACCTCAAGTGATCCACCTGTTCTGTCTCCCAAAGTGCTGGGATTACAGGCATGAGCCACCATGTCTGGCATCTTACTAGGATTTAAAGGAAGCAAACTGATTCTGAGGGCTCCTACTTCTCTCCACCACAACATCTTCTCCTCCACACTTCTGACTCCCTGGGAGAGCAGATCCAAGAGTGGGCTATGATTAGACAGAGTGTCTACCTCCCCTAGATGACTCCAGGACCCATGCTATTGTTTCTCATCTCCCTACATAGCTCAGTCACCACCCAGACTCCAAAATCCCAGGCAACCCATCGTCACCCTGGCTCCTTCTACCAACTGGCTGTGGATGCTCCCCAGCATGACTGAGTCTGTGTCTCTTCACAAACACATTCTCGGAGACTCATAGTCAGTCCTCAGCAATGCCTCCAGCATCCCTCAGCTACTTAGCTGTTAGACAAAAACACACAACCCTCCTGACTGCTCTACTTTAATGTTATGACCATAAATCGCAAATAGGCCTCAGGACTTCCGAGTGCCTCTACTGAACTTCCATACTATGTTTACTCTAAAAGATGAATCTTTCACACCTTCTCTGCTGCACAAACTGCCATCATTTCCCATTCACGCCTCACTCTTAGCTGATGATCTCCCTTCATATTTCGCTGAGGACATAAACATATCCTGAAGAGATCACTCTCTCCCTCCCTCCATCTCTAAGTGCCTCAGGGCTCACGTACTTTGCTTTCACTGTCACTTCCCAGTGCTTCCCTTGGGCACTGACTCCCGTCTCCTCTCTTGCCTATCCCATCAGTGCCTCTCTATGTCACCATGCCCGTCAGAATGCAAATATCATGTCATATCCCCACTTCCCACCATTGACAGCTCTCTCTACACCCCTCCAGCTACAGCACACTTCCTAGCTCCACTGTCTAGCAAAACCTTTCACAAAAGTTGTCTATTTTCCCTGTTCCCACTTTTTTCATCCTTTGTTCTTTCTAGAAAGTTACACAGTCGGGCTTTTGGTTCCATCATGCCCCTGGAGCTGTGAGCCTCACAAAACTTCCTCCTATCGCTAAGGACCTGCTTACTGCCAAATCCAATGTTGCCTTCCAGTCCTCTTCTAATCTGACCTCTCAGCTGTGTGTGCTACAGTTGATTACTCCTGCCTTGGAGGACATTGCACTCTCTTGATTTTTCTTCTCCCTGGCTACTGCTTTGCAATCTTGTTTGCTGGTTGTTCCTCCTCTTTTTCCTGATCCCCAAGTATCAGAATTCCCCAGATGCTCTGTTCTTATCTTTCTTTCCTCTCTTTATCTTCTTTCTTGTCAATATCTCCATCCCTGTAGCTTTAAAGATGTTGATATATCCCAAGTTTATACCTGTAGCCAGCCTCCTCTCTAAGCTCCAAATCTATGTACAGTATCTAACTCCCTACTTAGCATGGCTACTTCTGTGTCTATTAAATGCTTCTCAACACAGTGTATACAAAATAAAGACTCCTACTTCTCACTCCCTGCAGCCCCTGGTAACCCTGTAACTTAGTAAAATGCGTTACTATTTACTCAGCTGTTCAGGCCCTAAACCTCCCTTTTTCTCACACCATTGTCCAAACTCATCAACTCTACCTTTAAAATAAGTGCTGAATCTGATCACTTCTTACCACCTCTACCTGTCCCACCTGAGTCCAAGATGTCACTACCTCTATCTCCTCAATGCCTTTTAACTAGTCTCTGCTTCTGCTCTTGTCCCCAGTCAGCTCATTTCTCCCCCCCCCACAACCAGAATGATCCTTTAAAAATACAAATGTGACCAGCCACTCACCTGCTAAACACCCCTGAATGACTTCCCATCACAATTAGAATAATATGCAAATTTTACTTTAGCCTAAAATACCCCACATGACTTTGGTGTTGTCTACCTCCCCAATCTCTTCTTGAACTTGACTGCCCCCTCCCTGTCTGTAGTTGAGCCATACTGACCTCTGTGATCTTCACTGAACAGGTCAGGCTTTTTCCCATCTGTGTACTCACTGTTCCCTCTGCCCAGGAAGCTCTTCTTCCTAGATCTTGCAAGCTTTGCGCTTCAGTACAGTCAGGACTCTGCTCAAACATCACCTCTTTAGACAGAATTTTCCTCACCAACCACTAAGGCAGGCTCTCATTGTCTTTGTCATTTTCTAACTTCTCATCCTGTCCAGTTTTTGATAGTACTTGCTGATCCTTGATTTTTCAGGATACATTCATTGGCTTATGGCTATCCTTTCCAAATGCAAACTTCTCATTGGCAAGAACGTTTCTGCCCTGTTCATCCAAAGTGCATGGAATGAAAGGTCCACAAATACTTGTTGAGCAAGCAGATGTGTGAATAAATGTGCAAAGGGGCTCAGGTAAAGAGTGTAATTTTTATAATTTCAAAGTTGTGATGTATTTCCAGGAGCAGAGTTAGTGATTCTGACAGGCAGGCACAGTGGAACGCCAGGTGTTGGATTAGGAGGGCCTCTTTGGCAGCTCAGGACAGACATTTCTGCAGTGATACAAATGACCTGTATCTCTGCTGTCTAAAACAGTAGTCACTGGCCACATGTGGCTATTGAGCACTTTAGGAGGTGGTCAGTGGGGCTGAGGAATTGAGGAACTGAGTATTAATTTTATTTAATTTTGACACACACTTAAATAGCTATCCAGGGCTGGTGGTCATGGTATCAGAACCTGAAGAATCCCTTCCCACGACCTGTGATTGCAGGATAATTCTGCATACCTCACTGAGTTGTTGAGAAGACTAATGAAATAAAAAACTTAGGAAAATGTCTGGAACATAAACAGTACAAAGAAATAGTTGCTATTATTCCACAGAGTTGCAAAATAAAGTACTTTAAGTACATGTCATTTAAACTAGGCCGTAAAGCACTTGAGATGGACTTTTATTAATGCTTCCCATGATGTTTTGTTTTTTCAGAGTTTGTGGATAATCAATGTTTGGGTCTATATTTGAGCTTACAAACTAAAAATAGCACACAACCATTTTGGGATCTCATTGAAGGAGATACTATTCTAAGTGGATCAGCTTGCTGATACTTATAACGAGCTAATTAATTTTGACAACAGCTAATTTAGCATCTGCAAAAATTGGATTTGTAACATTATGTGTACTGTATTATTTTCAAACAGTGTCATCTGCAACTTCCTGGATGATTTTGGATAAGAGAAATGTTTGTTTTAATACTTACTATTAAAATTAAAAAATAAGTACTTATTGGAAACAAGATTAATTATTAAGGCTTAAATTGGTTTGGACATAAAATCATTTTTCCTTACTGGCTCACCATAATCCTTTCCATGCTGAATCCAGAAAATAAAATTAGCACAGATATAGAATATAAACATACCATTAAACAAACCCTTATGAATAACCTAATGCAATAATAAAATCACGCATTTGTCCCAAATAAGCATGGCACTTATTTTCAGGCCAAGAGAATTTGCATTCTGTAGCAGAGAGAAAATGGTATTCCACCCTCAGCCTAAGCACTTGCTGGAGACTCTGAGAATAGAGAGAGCAGATACATTTAAATTAAACACGTGCTTATAGGCATAAAAGGCATAAAGAAAAGTTGACATTCTTATTAAAGAGACCAATTAATCTGCATCAGTTGGAAGGCACTTTACAGTTGAAAAAGTGCTCAAGGACCTAATATAAATAAGAGTGGACTAGAAAGAGAATGAAAACTCACATTTCAACAGGGGAAACTTGTCTAATTGCCCTAGAGCTGTGCTGTTTGAAATGCTAATCCTTCCACTCTCCCACTGGGAGTTTGGGGTACCAGAAGGGGAGGAGGGTGAAGGCCCCCAAATGCTAAAGTGAGGGGTGGTCAAGACTTACCAATGGGCATCACTAAGAAAAAAGGCAGCCAGCAGAGGACGAAGCAGCCCACCACGATGCCCAGCGTTTTGGCCGCTTTCTTCTCCCGGGAGAACTTGAGGAGCCTCACCGAGAAGTGCGTCTTGGTCTTGGCGCTGGCCACCCCGCTGCCTCCTGCTGGGGCGTTTTTCCGATGGATGCGGAGCGTCACTTGCTCCGAGTCCGACTTGTCGGTCTTGAGGCCGGACTTGAGGCCCCGGCTCTCCCTCTTGGCCACCACGTAGACGCGGCAGTACATGACCAGGATGATGGTCAGCGGCAGGTAGAAGGAGCCCAGCGCTGAGAAGAGCACGTAGCCCGGCTCCTCGTTGATCTGGCAGATGGTCTCGTCCTCCGGGGCTGGCTGCCTCCAGCCGAACAGGGGCCCGATGGAGATGACCAGGGAGAGTGCCCAGACGCAGAGCAGAGCCATGAGACCCCTCCTCTGGGTGACGATGGTGGGGTAGCGCAGCGGGTAGCTCACGCCGATGTAGCGGTCAATGGAGATGATGCAGAGCCCCATGATGGACGCGGTACAGCACAGCACGTCCACTGCCGCCCAGATATTGCAGAAGACCCTGCCGAAGGCCCAATAGCCTAGGACCTCGAAGATGGCAGAGAAGGGCAGCACCGTGGAGGTGAGCAGGAGGTCGGCCACCGCCAGGTTGACGATGTAGTAGTGAGTGACTGAGTGCAGGTGTCGGTGACAGGCCACGGAGAGGATCACTAGGATGTTCCCCAGCACCCCAAAAAGAATGAGGCCCCCCAAGATCACCCCGAGCAGAATGGCCTTGGAAATGTTCACCGGTGCCGGCGGTTGGGTGCAGTTGGAGCTGTCGGAAGCATTTCCGGAGAGAAACACCATGGTCCCAGCCGGGGCCGGGAGAGGTCCGGCTCTCCAGGGCCAACCCCCGGGCTGGCGCGGTGGAGGGAGAGCGGGAGCGGGGAATCAAAAGGTCTCCGCTGAAGGGAGCCTTGCCAGCTGGGTTTCGCTGGGGGTGAGAGTGCACGCGCGGTTGGGAAACAACCCTGGCCAGCCCTGGGAACCCTCAGAAGGCCACGCGAAGGGGCAGGGCATGAAAGGCGACATGGCCAGGGGCGCGCGGGACGGCCGGGAACTCTCTCCACCTGCTGGGCTGGCCTGACCCGGGACCCCGACTCCCTCCCTACCCGAGGCTGGGTGAGAAGATACAGGAGAGAGACTCCGTGCAACATGCAATCCAAGAATTACGAGAGTGAGAGTCTGCTTCTCCACACTGTCTGACTCGTCCTGGTTGGGGGAAGATTCAGCATTTTGCACATAATTCGGAATTCAAAACTCCAGCGCCAGTCTCCCCAGCAAACAGATCAGCCGTCGACGCTCAAAGGCAGGAACCGATGGCATCTGGGCGCTGCTCCCGGCCCGCAGTTATCTACATTTTGAGCTGCCCCACTGAGGGCTCTTGCTCGCTGCAGCTTCTAGGCGTGCGGGGCAGGGGACGTGGATGTGAAATATATGCCGAGACCCAGGCTGCTGTGGGCATCGTTTGACCGCATCCACCTGAAAGAGTGCAAAGAGAAAGGCGGGCTGTGAGCTAGGCGCCCCAGGGAGAGAGACCGTGCTCAGGTCAACGGGCTGCGAGACGCCAGCCGGGCTCAGGGCTGGCTCTGCGGTCCACAGGCCACTTAGCCCCGCTGCAGAGGAGGCGACTGCGGAGCGCATCTCGCGCCCACACCACTGGGAACCTGCCTCGCGTGCTCTACCGCGTCACCTCTGCTGGAGTTCAGGATCCGAAGCGACAAACAAAAACAAATCCTCCAAACCCCAGGCTCCAGCGCTCAAAGGCTGGATTGCGTGCGTGGGTACCGCGAAATTAAAATCCCCTAAGCCACCGAGGGGCGATTGCCGTTGCGAGTGTGTTGCACCGATTTAGCCAGGGAATTCCGAGGATGTGCTCGGTGTCCATTAGAACAGGTTGCCTGGCAGTCACCTGGAGGGGTCGGCCTGGGAGAGGGAGCTGCTGCGACCCAGGGACCGCAGGGCCAGGACCATGCGCACACTCACGCTCACGCCCACGCCGGTGGAATTCTCACTCGGGTGTGCAGGGCGCGCCGGTGTGTCCACCAGCCAAGCAGTCCTGAGAGCCAGGTCCCGAGCAAAGCCGGGAGAGACCAGAGCGCTGAACGCGACCCAGGTCTGTCCACGATGCCTTTGCAATCCTCACCGTTGGCCACCCGAAGGGCTCCAGCTGCCAGCCGCAGCAGGACTGCTGGGGGATGTGGGGAGAGGACGTTCCTCCGCAGAGGGAGCTTTGCAAGGGACAGTCACTGCGGATTTTGCAGGCTTAAACATTAAGCCGGCATACCAGCAGGTGGGGGCCGCCTTGGATTTTCTGGTCTGGGGGCCACCATCTACACAAGAAACCTGGGTTTCCACAACTGCTAACCGACCGCAGGAACTCGGAGGGCGTGAGAAAGAGCCCACCTTGCCTTCTGGGATTGGGCCCTGAGGCGGGACTAGGGCAAAAAGACTCTTGTTAAAATCGCAAGTTCTCCGGGCCCGGTGGCTCACACCTGTAATCCCACCACTTTGGGAGGCCAAGGCGGCGGATCACGAGGTCAGGAGTTCGAGACTAGCCTGGCCAACATGGTGAAACCCCCGTCTCTAGTAAAAATACAAAAATTAGCCGGTGTGGTGGCACGCGCCTGTAATCCCAGCTACTTGGGAGGCTGAGGCAGGAGAATCGCTTGAACCCGGGAAAGCGGAGGTTGCAGTGAGCCGAGGTCGTGCCACTGCACTCCTGCTTGGTTGACAGAGTGAGACTCTGTCTCAAATAAATAAATAAATAATAAATCAAAAATGCAAGTTCAAGATCTCACAGGTGGTATTAAAAACGTGCCATTGCAGAAACCCTTTTCCTCCTACCTCGGGTGATCAACACAGGGTTAAAAGGACACTTGTTAAGTAGAAGGCAACTTCGCAGAATGTGTAAGGGATTCGGAGGTGGCGTGGGGGGCCGGTATAAAATCTAGTGGGAAAAGCGGGAGGCGCTGGGAAAAGTGGGGGTTCCGTCTCTCCAGACGGCTGGGGAGGTCTGCCCTCACCCACTCGGCCCTGCGGGACGCCGGCCCCGCGCACTCACCTTGAAGCGCCGCTGCTGATTCAACCGCTCGCTCGCTGGGGAGGCGGACCCAGCTTGGGTCCCGGGAACTGCCTGCCTCTTCTCTGGAGGCGGAGAGGGGACCGTCTCTCGGAGGAACCAAATCCTCGTCCTTTTGCACCCGCTGACTCACCCCTCCACCACCAATGTCCGTAAGCCCCTGGCCCTCTGTCACTTTACCTGCATTTAAAAAAAAAGAGTCAAAATAGGGAAAGAAAAAAAATACAGATAAGCGATAACTCTACAATCACCCTTTTAATATTCAGCTCCCCGACACCAGAAAAGAATGGC
Organism: Sapajus apella; assembly: GCF_009761245.1. NCBI lineage: Eukaryota > Metazoa > Chordata > Mammalia > Primates > Cebidae > Sapajus > Sapajus apella. Next base: position 29,317,249 of record NW_022436961.1, read on the forward strand.
AAGGAACTTTGCAGCTCTCGCTGACGTAACACAGGCAGTAGCCCAGCTAGTACCGTAATCTGCTGCTGCTACCGTATTACTCTAAGGCAACAGGCATAAGTGCTTGTACAGCTGTAATGTTTTCCCTCTGCCTAGAGGGGGTTGGGTTCTAACGTTTCTTTAAAAAGGTGTGTGTGTGTGTGTGTGTGTGTGTGTGTGTGTGTGTGTGTGTGTGAGCGCGCGCGCGCGCGCGAATGTGTAGAGTCATTTGTAGTAAATAACTTCTTTAAGTGGTCTGATTTTAAAAATAAAGAAAAATCGACACCCTTGCTAGATATTGCTGTGTGTATGATGTGTTCAAAGGAAATGTGCTACAAAGTAACTTTGAACAGCTTGATTTGATTAACATTTGGCCTAGGCTTTGTTAAAAATCAAGAAGCATATTAAGAATATTGTTATTCCAAATATGCAAGTAAATTATAAGGTATTTTAAATAGCAAGTAAAATCAGATAAATTTGATAAATCCGATTGTAATGAAATTATATTTTCAGGAAGATAAAGTGAACATATCTAAGCCTTATTTAATATGATCCACTTCTAATTTCTTTAGACAAATGAATTTTAAGAGAATTATGGCCGCAGAGTTTAGTATTTTTTAAATGCCACACATTCTTTTCCAATTTTCTTGAAAAAATGATATCCTTTCAGGAGTGCTACTTCTCTTTAATTCATTAATAGCTGGAATATGAAAAGCTGGCACCACCATTCTTATTACCTTTTCCTTGCAAATTCCATACTTTGTTTACCTTATGATTGAATAAAGTCATATGTGTTTCAGGATATTGGAGCATATAAAAATTTTTCCCACTCTGATTCCCACCGCCTAAGTCGTCATCTTTCATTTTTATTGATTCAGACAAAATTGAATGTTCTTATTTACTGGGTCCTCTTAAACTTAGGAACAAAGAGATAACTTTAAGCAGTGGTGTGCACTTAAATCCCCTCCTCCTGTGAACAAAGTTATATTAAAATGATTAACTTTTCTAAGTACGATAATGTTTGGGAGACTCTTTTATAGCAATAAATCTCAAAATACTTCAGAGGAATGCCCATGAGAGGGTCAGGGAGTCCTATGTTATTGAAGACCTAATATTTATGTTTCTTTCTCTATTGTATACAAAATCCTCCACCTCTCCCTCACACCTATAGGGTCAGAACTCACAACTAACACATTTGATTTGAATTTATTATTATTATTATTTTTTGAGGTGGAGTCTTGCTCTGTTGCCCGGGCTGTTGTGCAGTGGTGTGATCTCAGCTCACTGCAACCTCTGCCTCCCAGGTTCAAGCAATTCTCTTGCCTCAGCCTCCCAAAGTGCTGGGATTACAGGTGTGAACCGCCACGCCCAGCTGAATTTAATATTTTTTAAAGCTGAATTTTGTGCCATAGGAGGAGCAGCCTGGTTGAGCAGACAGCTCCCCCTCTCATTACTAAGTCACCTGATCTCTTTGAGATTCAGTCCCCTTAGAAGGAAGCTTGACCTGCACTTCTAGTACTTGATCATCAAATATGTATATAATGTCTGTGCTTCAGAAATCCCATCCATCAGAGGGATATACACTATTTAGTTTCATATTCATTAACCTGATGCAATGAATGCAAATTCCTCATTAAGATGTGTTCCATGGTAGATAAGGGAAGTAGTGTTATCAGCAAGAAAAGCAACTAAAAATTGCTCAGCTCTGCAAGGCCAAAATTACAAAGGTCTTTGTAACTCCCAGTCCCCACTTTCCAACAGTTAGGAATACACATAATCCAACCCTGCACCCACCTCCAACAATTAACTAGTTAGTGCCAAGATAGGGAAGAGCAGCTCTTCATGCTGCTAGCAGGTAGTCTTTCAAAGCTGCTTCTCAGCCTGTGACCATCAATCTTTGCAAAACGAACTCTCAGAACCAATTTGTCAGTCATCTACCATTAATTCACAAACAGGAAACTATCCATCTGTTGGTTACTCTTTAAGAAATGGTTGACATGGACATCCCAGAAGGTGTCTGGTTTGGACGCATGGCTAGGTGAAGTGAAGAGGAGTATGCTCTGGGGTCATAAAGATGCTATTCTCATCCTCCTGTGAGACCATGGCAAAACCTTGGTTTCCTAATTTTTAAAGGGAGATAATGAACCCCCACAATGTTGTTATTAGGGCTGAAAGAAATTATCTTTCTCTAAAACAGCTCATAATGCTCACTAACTCTATTATTAATCTTATTAACTCCCTTTCTGATTGTTTTATGTGTTACTTCATAGGGAAATATATTTCTAACCTAGGTCATCCATGAACACTGGTCAATTTAGCTGGAGGATGTGCTCAGTGTCTTGAGGGTTGCACTTGAACCAAATGGTATCATCAGAATGATCCAACGTAGTTGAGTTGGGAGAGCTGGCCCTAATCACTGGCTACTTCTTTTCTTCCCACTTTCCCCCTTGTCCTGTGTCTCGAAGGGCCATGCAAAAGTATGTGAACACTCAGCCCATATATCCAGAAAGCTGTCTCCTTGGCCTCGGGACTTGGGGTGCACATACTTGTGATGTTGTCTGCCCAGAGAGGATGGTCCTGAAAGTGATTGTGTGGCCATCTGGGGCAAGGGATCTGAGTCCCAGAGCATGGTCTAGAAGGGAGGGCACAGGCTCCAGGTGGGCATATCGCATTAGTCTTATGGCCAAAAGGAGTCAAATCTGGGCTTCTAAAGCCTGAAACCCTAGCCAGGGACGTTTCTTGTCTTGATCTGAGGGTGATACTCTGAAGACTTCAGGTGTGATGGAAACTGAAGGATCCACTGAAGGAGTGGTTGTGGAAAGACTCATAAAATGATATTGCTTGATTTAGGATTTGTGGAATCAACAGGATTGAGATTTATAGAGAAAAGTGAGGACGGTGAACCATTAGCAGCTGCATTTTAGAGTGATTGTGTGTGTGTGCACACACGTGTGTCAGGAACGCTAGAGGAATGAGTCTGATTGGAGAGGGGCGAAGCAATGAACATACACCTATGTGTTGACTGGCAGGACTTTCTTTTTCTTTTTTTTTTTTTTTGAGACGAAGTTTCGCTCTTGTTTCCCAGGCTGGAATGCAATGGCATGATCTCAAGTCACCACAACCTCTGCCTCCCAGGTTAAAGTGATTATTCTGCTCAGCCTCCCAAGTAGCTGGAATTACAGGCGTGCGCCACCATGCCTGGCTAATTTTTTGTTTTTTTTAGTAGAGACGAGATTTCTCCATGTTGATAAGGCTGGTCTCGAACTCCCAACCTCAGGTGATCTGCCCAGATTGTCAGGACTTTCTTAGTGACCAGTGAGGAAGTCAGCAAGTGTGGTAGGCTTAGGGGTTTAAAAAATAAATAATCTGTCTATCGTTCTCTTAGAAAACAATACACAATGAAATTAGGAGCAGTGTTCTGGAATTTATGATTACAAATGACAGAGTAGAAGACTTAATGATAGTATCTACCCAAAAGACCTGGATTTTCAACTAATTCTCCTAAGGCTTAAGTCGTTAAAGAGGGAATAAAATGAAAAATATTTCTCAGAAAGATATTGATGCAGTATCGAGTCACAGTCCTCCAAAGAAGGATTGTGTTCTAATCCTTTATTGAACTGAGAACACTGCACGGCACACAGACACTGCTGAGGGATCTCTTTGATGAGATAATAGTTCTGTCTTGGTCATCATTTGCCCAAATTCTCATCGCCCCGAGAAAATAACATAATCCAAGTTTTGCGAGTCATGCCACTCTCCATCCCTACATTGTGGGAATATCATGGTAGGAATATGGGGTCAAGTCAGCCTATAGCTGATCAGCAAATGATTCCTTAAAAAAAAAAAAAAAAGACTTTGCTCTTGCATAGCAAATCTGAGCTGACACATATCAATCGAATTCTCGCAATATGTTTGTCAATATTATGTGGAAATGGAAGTAAAAGAAAGTCAATATGTGTACCAAGTGCAGACACATTTTTACTTCATCTTTGTTTGCTGATGGGCTGTTACAGGCACATTAAAATGCTTATCGACTTGTATTTAATTATAAAATTTGTGCTCATAACAGCACATTCGGAAAAGTCAGAAATGTATGAAAATAAAAGTTATCTGTAATCCTGCCACTGGAAAAATAGCCATTGTTAAATATTTGTCATATTTTTCCATATTTTGCTAATGTGTATAAATTATACACATGGAAAAAAATATATATACACACATACCAGGAAATATTTTATGTATATGTATTTATTACCTATACCTATATTTCATATATTATACATTGTATACATTATATAAAATAGGGTGATTATACTTTACCTAGAGTTATATATCTTACTTTTCCACTTAAATTATTTCATGAACTCATTCTATTGTTACATTTATACCAAAACATGATTTATAAGAGCTCCACAGTGATTCTCTTCTATGTATATGCCATTGTCTGAATGTTTGCGTTCTCCCTAAAATTCATATGTTCGAACCTAACTTCCGAGGTGATGGTATTAGGAGGTTGGGTTTTTGTGAGGTGATTAGGTCATGAGGGTTCTAGCCTCAGGGGTGGAATTAGTGCCTTTATACAAGAGGGAGCCTCTTTGCCCTTCTGTCCTGTGAGAACATGTAGAAGGCAACATCTAGGAGGAATTGGCCCTTGCCTAGCACCAAATCTTCTGGCATTTTGATCTTGGACTTCTCAGCCTTCAGAGCAATACATTTCTTTTGTTAATAAATTATCCAGTCTAAGGTATTTTGTTATAGCAGCCAGAACAGACTAAGATACTATGTTATGATAAATTAAATATTTAAATTTTCAGGCTTTAAAAGAATTTCTTATCTATAACTTGAACTGTGGTAAATATTCTTATCTATTTATTATTTTAAGTTCTGGGATACACGTGCAGAATGTGCAGGTTTGTTACATAGGTATACATGTGCCATGGTGGTTTGCTGCACCCGTCAACCCGTCATCCAGGTTTTAGGCCCTGCATGCATTGGGTGTTTGTCCTAATACTCTCCCTCCCCTGCACCCCACCCCGACAGACCCCATTGTGTATTGTTGACCTCCTTGTGTCCATGCATTCTCATTGTTCAACTCCCACTTATGAGAAAGAACATGCACTGTTTGGTTTTCTGTTCCTATGTTAGGTGGCTGAGCATGATGACTTCCAGTTTCATTCATGTCCCTGCAAAGGACATGAACTCATTCCTTTTTATGGCTGCATAGTATTACATAGTGTGTATGTGCTACATTGATAAATACTCTTATATATAACATCGTACTCTAAATTTTCCTTAAGATTAATTTTTTTATGATTAATTTCTATTCAAAATTAGAATAACAACAATTATGAACATTTAAGAGGTTGTAATAGATATCGCCCTCTAGAAAGGTCTTATAAATGTAAATGTAAAATGTAAACTCCCAAGAAGAGTACATAACAGAACCTGTTTCGTTTTTTAACTTACTTATTTTTTTGTCTCTTGCCAACTTGGACTATTTATAATAAATTAGACAAATACATAAATATATGTAAATAAACCTTAGTCAACTTGATAAGTAAAAAAATCCCATTTTAAAAAATTTGTATTAAAAATTTTTTTTTATTGCATTTTAGGTTTTGGGGTACATGTGAAGAACATGCAAGATTGTTGCATAGGTACACATGTGGCATGTGATTTGCTGCCTTCCTCCCCTTCACCTATATCTGGCATTTCTCCCCATGATATTTCTCCCCAACTCCCCACTCCCCTGTTGTCCTTCCCCTAGTTACCCCCCACAGACCCCAGTGTGTAGTGCTCTCCTCCCTGTGTCCATGTGTTCTCATTGTTCAACACCCACCTGTGAGTGAGAACATGCGGTGTTTTATTTTCTGCTCTTGTGTCAGTTTGCTAAGAATGATGGTTTCCAGGTTCATCCATGTCCCTACAAAGGACATGAACTCATTGTTTTTGATGGCTGCATAATATTCCATGGTGTATATGTGCCACATTTTCGCTGTCCAGTCTATCATCGATGGGCATTTGGGTTGGTTCCAGGTCTTTGCTATTGTAAACTGCTGCAGCGAACATTCATGTGCATGTGTCCTTATAGTAGAACGATTTGTAATCCTTTGGATATATACCCAGTAATGGGATTTCTGGGTCAAATGGAATTTCTATTTCTAGGTCCTGAGGAATCGCCACACTGTCTTCCACAATGGTTGAACTAATTTACACTCCCACCAACAGTGTACAAGTGTTCCTATTTCTCCACATCCTCTCCAGCATCTGTTGTCTCCAGATTTTTTAATGATCGCCATTCTAACTGGCGTGAGATGGTATCTCAATGTAGTTTTGTTTTTGCATTTCTCTAATGACCAGTGATGATGAACATTTTTTCATATGTTTGTTGGCCTCATGTATGTCTTCTTTTGTAAAGTATCTGTTCATATCCTTTGCCCACATTTGAATGGGCTTGTTTGTTTTTTTCTTGTAGATCTGTTTTAGCTCTTTGTAAATTCTGGATATAAGCCCTTTGTCAGATGGGTAAACTGCAAAAATTTTTTCCCATTCTGTTGGTTGCTGATTCACTCTAATGACTGTTTCTTTTGCCATGCAGAAGCTGTGGAGTTTGATTAGGTCCCATTTGTCTATTTTGGCTTTTGTTGCCAATGCTTTTGTTGTTTTGGTCGTGAGGTCCTTGCCTATGCCTATGTCCTGAATGGTTTTGCATAGGTTTTCTTCTAGGGTTTTTATGGTGTTAGGTCTTATATTTAAGTTTGTAATCCATCTGGAGTTAATTTTAGTGTAAGGTGTCAGGAAGGGGTCCAGTTTCTGCTTTCTGCGCATGGCTAGCCAGTTTTCCCAACACCATTTATTAAACAGGGAATCCTTTCCCCATTGCTTGTTTTTGTCAGGTTTGAAAAATTTGTATTCTTTAATTATGATTTTAGTTTTATACATTTATTTGGCATTCATGTTTCTATTAGCCAGGTGATTTGGTTTGGCTCTGTGTCGCCACCCAAATTTCATCTTGAATTCTAATCCCCAGGTATCAAGGGAGAGACCTGGTGGGAAGAGATTGGATCATGGGGACAGGTTCCCCCATGCTGTTCTTGTGATAGTGAGGCAGTTCTCATGAGATCTGATGGCTTTAAAAATGACACTTTCTCCTGCACTCCCTCTCTCTCCTGCTGCTTTGTAAAGAAGGTGCCTTGCTTTCCCTTCACCTTTCACCCTGATTGTAAGTTTTCTGAGGCCTCTCCAGCCATGCAGAACTGTGAATCAAATAAACTTCTTTTGTTTATAAATTACCCAGTCTCAGTGTGAAAACACATTAATACACCAGGATTTGGTCAGAAACTGTAGTTGTTTCCTGTAGGAAGGATTTAATACAGGGAATCAGGAGCTTATAATATTTCTAGGTTAAATTGGGAAACAGACTAGAGAAAGCTACTGTTAGCTTCCAGGAATTCTAAAGTGCAGGTGTTTCGGGAAACCATGCTGGTGATTTCAGATGCCTGAAGCACTAGTGATGTGCAGGTCACCCAGGAGCTCCTGGGAAAACCTTACCTCCACTGTTGGCTGAAGTCTTCATCCTTGCACAGCACTGTTACCGGGTGAGAAATGCCTTCTGCTTCTCTTCCACTTTCCAAAATCTCACAAAATTCCTCTCATTGGTGAATTGTGACTCAGAATCCTGATGGCACAGATTATTCTAGCCTTTGAAATGCAGGGAAGAGCATAGAAAGGAAAAAAATGAGCCTGAGTGGATAGTAGACAATTTTTTATAATGTCCATTACCCATTTTGATATTGATATTTTCCTCTTTTATCTTATAGAGTTGTAAAAACGCCTTATATATTATGGTGGCCTTGAAAACATGCCATTTGATCTGCTGCAAGGAGCAAAATTGACTTAGTTTGTCTGAGATTTTGCTCTTCTGGATCCATTCCTGTGTTCACGCCACACTTTCTATAGGCTGTTCTTAACCAATGGCAAAGCAGGGCAAAGGTTCTAATGCAGGCTCATTAGTGTAATATATGGGATTTCTTGAATTGGTGAATTTGCCTCAGGTCAGCTAAAACTTTCTTACAACTGTGCAGTAGTCTGACACTTTTCTTTCCCTTCTTTTTCAGAGGATGTCAGCTTGGATCATAGTCTGGAGGCATTCCTTATCTTTTTGAGTCAATTAAACCTCATTCCTTTACAAATTACCCCATCTCAGGTATGTCTTTACCAGCAGCATGAGAATTAGTCTGTTCTCATGCTGCTAATAAAGACATACCTGAGACTGGGTAATTTATAAAGGAAAGAGGTTTAATTGACTCACAGTTGCACATGGCTGGGGATGCCTCATAATCATGGCTGAAAGCAAATGAGAAGCAAGGTCAACATCTTACATGGTGGTAGGAAAGAGAGCTTGTGCAGGGGAATTCCCCTTTATAAAACCATCAGATCTCATGAGACTCATTCACCACAATGAGAACAGAATGGGAAAGGCCCTCCCCTGTGATTCAAGTACCTCCCACCGGGTCCTTCCCATGACGTGAGGGAATTATGGGAGCTACATTTCAAGATGAGATTTGGGTGGGGGCACAGTCCAACCAGATCACTTTCTCAGCTCCCTTCCTCCTTGTCTTTACAAGCACTTCCCAGTGAATCTCTTGTATGATGAAATCTTACTTTGGTGTATGCTTCTTGGAGGGCCAAAGGTAATACATACATTAAACATATTAGCATTTCGTGATATTTGTTGCCATTTCTTCTTATAGACATTTAAAAGAAAAATGTCATGAATTTATATGAAAAGAGAATGTCTCCATATAAGTTCTTCCATAATCAGTATATAAAGTATCATATTATTTATACCTGGGTAACCTGTTAGCTTCAAACATTTTGTGCAGATCTGATAGAATTTGACTTGTCAGTGATTTTTCTCTATGATCAGGATGGTTGGCCTCTTGAAAGAACTTATGGGGACTACCTTACTTCTCTCAGAGAATTTTCCTAAAATTAACCTCCATGAAGAAGATAAGAATTTGTACCAGCTTTAAAGTTCTCTCCTTCTGAAATGAAAAGATTACGTACTGATAAGGAGCAGCCCTTCAGTTTTCTGGCTGAAGATCAACAGATAATAACACTATTATTTTAAAAGCTTAAAATCAGAGTGTTTTGTCTCTTTTATTGATGGATAAGCTTGAGTTCTGGATCAATATTCAGAGTTTCTCCAGTCTTGTTAATTTAACAGCCAGTTTATTTACTTTCTGAACAAAGATGTGGGACGTGTATTGATAAAATGGTTTTGTTCCTCTCTTCCAGCATCAGAAAAAGCAAAACAGAATAATTTTTACTGTTCTTTTTTTCTTACTTACTGAAACCACCTTTATCACCTTTTCTACGCCCTTGTAGCAGTCAAATGAATCCGTTTATGAGGAATTAAGCCTATAAGAAAAGATACACATCAGAAGTCAGGCCAGTCTGATTTTATCAGAAGTACAAATTGTACCTCGGAATCCTTGGAAAGAATGGTTGAGTAATCAGCTGAGAAAATCTCGGGGGAAAAAAAGCCTTGAAAGCTGAGGATCTTGATAATCTATTTGATATTTTTGATAAAAAATGAGTTTATAAATATAAAGAGAAAAAATTAATGATATAAACACGAGTTCAAACTAACATAGGGGGATTTATCTCCATTAGCTAGATTTCTAATAAATTCCTGTTATTGATCTCTAGTTTTATACTACTGTGATTAGAAAAGATACTTCATGTCATTTTAATCCTTCTACATTTGTTCAGATTTGTTTTGTGAACATATGCCTATTTTGAAGACTATTTTGTGTGTACTTGAGAGAATGTATATTCTACTGCTATTCTCTATGTGTGGGACATTCTACATGTGTCTGTTAGATCCATTTAATCTAAAGTATAGTTTTAGCCCAATGTTTCATTATTTACTTCCTGTCTGAAAGATCTGTCCTTTGTTGAAAGTGGGGTATTGAAGTCACCTACCATTATTGTATTACAATGTGTTTTTCCCTTCAGGTGCTTTAGTATTTGCTGTATATATTCAGTGGCCCCAGTGTCACTTACGTATCGATTTACAATTATCATATTCTCTTAAGTTGATCCCTTTATCATTATATCATGTCTTTCTTTGTCCATTTTTAAAAATTTTAACTTAAACTTTATTTTGTCTGAAGTAAAGTATAAGTGTCAGATTACCCTTGTTCTCTTTTGGCTCCCATCTGCATAGAAGAATATCTTTTCCATTTCTTCACCTTCAGTCTGTGTGTATCCTTCAAAGTGAAGTGAATCTCATACACAACATGTATTTGGGTCTTTAAAAAAATCCAGTTAGCCACTCTATGCATTTTTATTGGAGAACTTAATCTATTTACATTCAAAGTAATTATTGGTAAGTAAGGACTTAGCCATGGTCATTTTGTAAATCATTTTTTGTTTTGTATTTAATCGATATTTTGTTTCTTTCTTCCTCTTTTGCTGTCTTTGTGTTTTGATGGTTTTCTGTAGTGGGATGTTTTGAATCCTTTCTATTTATATTTTGTGCATTTTCTATAGATTTTTATTTTGTGGTTACTATGAGACTTACTTAAAACATTTTATACTTAAAACAGGCTATTTAGAGCTAACAACAATTTAACTTTGGTTGCATGCAACAATTCTGCACTTTGACTTTCTCCTCCCCACATTTTATGTTTTCGATGCCAAAATCAATATCGCTTTGTAATTTGTTCTCTTTACAGCTTATTTCAGCTAGAGTTGTTTTTAATAGTTTTGCCTTTTAATCCTTGTACTATAGATAAAATTCCTTTAAAAACTACTATTACAATCCCAGAATATTCTGAATATGACTCTGTATTACTTATACCACTGAGTTTTATGTTGTTTATTATCAGTCTTTTGTTTTAGCTTAAAAAATGCCCTTTGGTGATACCTGTAAGACAGGGCTAGTGGTGATGACCTCCCTTAGCTTTGTCCAGGAAAGCTGTTATTTTTTTCTTAATTCTGAAGGACAAATTTTTCAGGTAAAATCATTCTTGGTTGTCAGGTTTTGGTTTTTGTTTCTGTTTTTTGTTTGTTTGTTTGTTTTTAACTTCAGCTCTCTGCATATATCATCTCTCTCTCTCATGGGATGCAGGATTTCTGTGGTGCAATCTACTGATAGCCATTTTAGGACTCCTTTGTATTTAATATATTTCTTATCTCTTGCCATTCTCAGAATTTTTTCTTTGTCTTTGATTTTTGATAATTTGGTTGTTATATGTCTTAGTGAACTCCTCTTTGGGTTAAATTTTACTGAAGCCTTTGTGCTTGCTAAACTTGGGTTTTTGCATTTTTCTCATATTTGGGAAGTTTTCAGCCATTATTTCATTAGTTATGCTTACTGGTACTTTATCTGTCTCTTATCCTTTTGAATTCCTGTTATAAAAATGTTAGTCCTGATGAGAACACGTGGACACAGGGAGGAAATTATCACACACTGGGGACCATTGCGGGATGTGGGAAAGGGGAGGGAGAGTATTAGGACAAATATCTAATGCATGTGGGGCTTAAAACCTAGATGATGGGCTGATAAGTACAGCAAACCACTATGGCACATATATACCTATGTAACAAACTTACACATTCAGCATATAAATCAAGTAAAAAATAATAAACACATAAAAGAAAACTTCAAAAAAATGTTAGTTCTCTTAATGGTGTACCATAACTCCTGCAGGCTTTCTTCATGATTTATAATGGCTTCTCTGACTGGATAATTTCAAACACTCATCTTCAAGCTCACTGAATATTCTGCTATTATAAATTTTGAGACGGAGTTTCACTCTTGTTGCCCAGGCTGGAGTGCAATGGTACCATCTTGGCTTACCACAACCTTCAGCTCCTGAGTTCAAGGGATTCTCCTGCCTCAGCCTCCCAAGTAGCTGGGATTACGGGCATGCACCAGCACATCTGGCTAATTTTTTTTTTTTAAAGTAGAGTTGGGGTTTCTCCATGTTGGTCACGCTGGTCTTGAACTCTTGACCTCAGATGATCTGCCTGTGTCAGCCTCCCAAAGTGTGGGGATTACAGGCATGTGCCACCATGCCCGGTCTTTTTTTTTTTTTTTTTTTAAATGAGACAGTGTCTCACTTTGTCACCCAGGATGGAGTGCAGTGGTGTGCTCTTGGCTCACTGCAGCCTCGAGCTTCTGGGCTAAAGCAATCCTCCCAACTCAGCCTCCCAAGTAGCTGGGACTACAGGCATGTGGCACCACACCTAGCTAATTTTTTGTATTTTTTTTTTCTTTTTGTAGAGATGGGGTTTTGCCATGTTTCCCAGGCTGGTCTTTAACTCCTGAGCTCAAGCCTTGGCCTCTCAAAGTGCTAGAAGTACAGGTTTGAGGCACCACACCTGGCCTGATTCTTTTCTTTTTTCTTGATTGAATCAGTTATTGAAGCTTGTTATTGTGTTTTCCATTGAATTTTTTAGTTCATTTTATTCATTTCTAGAATTACTACTTTTTAAAATTTTGTTTCTATTTCTTTCTCAAACTTTAAATTTGTTTTCATAGATTTCCCAAATTTTATTTAAGTTCCTATTAGTATATTCTTGTGATTCTTTGAACTTTAAGGGAATTTTTCTAAATGTTTTGTTAGCCATTTCTTAGATCTTCATTTATTTAGTATTCATTGTTAGGGTTTTATTAGTTTCCTTTGGTGGTGTCATGATTCTCTGATATTTTTGTAATTCTTGGGTCCTTGCATTGGGGTCTATGCATTTAAGGAGACAGCCACATGTTCTGGACTCTACAGGTGTTATTGGCAGGGATAGATTTTCATTTCTCAGTCCAGCTCTGATCCCAGATGGGCCAGCTTATACCAACCCTGAGCAGACAGAGATTCCTGTCAGTTTCTTTAGGTGGGTGGGTTACTGTCTTTGCTCTGAGGTCTGGAGGGACTACTGGCTGGGTTCCACCATTTGGCAAGACTATTGACTGGGCTCTGCAAACAGGCCTAGCTGCTGGCTAGGCACTGCAATAACCACCCACTGGGCAGATTTGCAGTGTGTATTCCCTGGCCAGGTGGAACCACTGTTTGCATTTTGCAGTTGGGTAAGGCTGCAGGCTGGGCTTTCAGGTCAGGTGGAGTTACAGCTCAGAATAAATGGGTCCAGAGACTTTGCTCCATAGAAATGTATTTCCTTGCTCCATAAAACTGTATTTCCTTGCTCCATAAAACTGCCTTTCTTTGTTCCATACAACTGTCTTTCTTTGCTCCACAGAGATGTCTGATTGAGACTTGTCTTTCTGCCTGGGTGGGGCTTTGGAGTGAATTCTGAGGCTGGGCTTACTTTTTTGGATTCCCAAGTTGAGCAAGACCAGCCTCTGTTCTCTGCTGAAATGTGCTGTGGCAGGTGTTTTTCTGCCTGAGTGGAGCCTTGGTTTAGGCTCTGGGGCTGGGTCACACATTCCAAGGCCAAGGCTTGAGCTCAAGAGTTCAAGACCAGCCTGTTTGAACTCCCACGTCTGGCAGGTTAAGCCTTTGTTCTCTGCAGAAATGTACTGTGGCAGGCATCTCCCTGCCTGGGTGGGGCCTTGGGATAGGATTTGAGGTTGGGGTTGGAGACTGGCTGTATAGAAATCCAAGTCAGGGTGAACTTCTCACAGTGCTTCTGGGAGCAACCAGCTTAGCTTTGCAGGTGAGCTATATGATTGGCTGCTATCTCTGATCTGTCACCACCACTGTTAGGAACACAGCACTACCATCAAGATCTGTACACTGGTCACTGTGGAGTTCACCTCCTTTTTTCATTTCTACCTGACCCCCGGTGGTCTAGCACTGCCATTATCCCCATTGTTTCATGTCTGGCAAGATAGAGGTGGGCTTCCTGGGAAGTACCTCAGAATGTTAGGGAAACTGGATGTTTGCTTCCAGTTTTCTTTTCCCACTATGGAAATTGTGAGCTCAGGGGAATCCTCTCTATGTGGTGCTATGCTGACTTGGGGGAGGGAGAGGGAATGATGTCATCGAAATGAGATTGTCCTTTCTAATGCAGGTTTTATTTGGTTCTATGGTCCATTTGTGTGTCTCAGTCTCATTCCCGGGTTTTGGGGTTTTCACAAAGGTGTTCTTGTCTGTGGATAGTTGCTAGTTGGACTTTCAGGGAGAATAAAGCCTGTGACCTCCTATTAAGCTATTTTGCCCACTCTATTATGTCAATTTTTATTTTGTTTTCAGATAGTAGTTGATTACATGCAGTTATGAGACATAAATACAGAGAGATCCTATGTACCCTTTATCAGCTTCCCACTTGTAATATCTTACAAAACCATAGTATACTATTAAAACCAGTGTATCGATATTGACATGCTCAAGATATACAACAGTTCTATCACCACAAGGAGGCTTTTATGCTCACCTCCTTTTCTTTCCACACCCTCACCTCTCCCATACCCCTACAACAACTACTGTTTTCTCTTTCTTTGAATATTTTTTTATTTCAAAATGTTACATAAAAAGGAAACACATAGTCTGTAACCTTTTTGGGATTGCCTTTTTAAAAAATTTTTTTATTTTTTTGAGACAGAGTCTCACTCCGTCACCAGGCGCCAGGCTGGAGTGCAGTGGCGTGACCTCGGCTCACTGCAACCTCCACCTTCCTGGCTCAAGCAATTCTCCTGCCTCAGCCTCCCGAGTAGCTGGGACCACAGGCACGTGCCACCATGCCCAGCTAATTTTTTTGTATTTTTAGTAGAGACGGGGTTTCACCATGTTGGCCAGGCTGGTCTCGATCTCTTGGCCTCGTGATCTGCCCATCTCGGCCTCCCAAAGTCCTGGGATTACAGGCGTGAGCCACCGCGCCTGGCCGGGATTGCCTTTTAAAAGTCAGTTTAATATCCCAGATATTTATTTAAGGTGTTCCATGTGACAGTAATTCATTCCTTTTTATTAATAATATTCCATGATATGTATGCTCCACAATTAGTTTAACCATTCACCTTTTGAAGGACAATTATGTCGTTTTGAGTTTTGGGTTGTTATGAGTAAAGGTACTATAAACATTTGTATATAGGCATTTATGTGAACATAAGTTTTCAGGTTTGTTGCATAAATGTCCAAATGTGTCATTGCTGGGTTGTATGTTGTGCACATGTTTATTTTTATAAGAAATTGCTAAACTATTTTACAGTACTGTTTTACATGACTATCAGCTATATAGCTTCTCCACATTTTTACTACCATTTGATTTTGTGACACTTTTATGAAAAAAAAATCTAGTCATTTTGAGGAGGTATGTAATGATATCTCATTGTAGCTTTAATTTGCATTTCCTTAATGGTTAGTGATTCTGAACATCTTTTTATGAGGTTATTTGCCATCTGAATGTCATCGTCAGTGTAATGTCTGTTCATGTCTTTTGACTATTTTCTATTTGAAATTTTTTTTCTGTTAGGTTGAGTATTTCTTAGTATATATTCTAGATACTAGTTCTTTGTTGGATATATGGTTTGCAAATAATTTCTCCAAGTTTTTATTTTGTCTTTTCATCCTCCTAGCAAGAGCAAGTGTTGTTAAGTATCAATGAGATCAGTTCATCAATTTTTTCTTTTACGGATCATGCTTTTGGTGTCAAGTCTAAGAATTCTGTCTAGCCTTAGATCCTATGTTTTCCTATTTTCTCGAAAGTGCCATAGTTTTAATGATTAACTTTTAAACGTTGTTTTTCGTTTTTATTAGTATTGGTTTTGCCTCTAATATTTTTTTAAATTCTGATTTTAAATTTAATTGCATTGGGATCATAATGTGTTACTTTGCCTTCTCTTCCATTAACTTCTGCTGCTTTTAAATTGCTTTTGTCTTTTTAAAAAACATTCTTTTTAGTCTTATGTGAATATATTTTTTGGGCACTTAGACTTCAGCCATTGAATGTTTTATAATTCATTTTAAACTTTCTTTGCAAATCAAATGCAGCTACAGCAATAAAATAACTGAATTCTACTTAATACTCTGCAATGTTTGATTTGATATCTAGTGTTTTCATAGTCATTCAGTTCTAGATATTTCACACATTTCCAATATGGTTTTCTTTTTTATCTATGAATTAATTAGCAGTGTGATTTCCTTAGTATCAAGCTTTATTATTTTAACATTGATATGTAATTTAATTGCATGGAGGTCTGGGAAAACCATCTGTGTGGTATTTACTCTATAAAATTCTTGAGACTCACTTTGTAATCTAGCACATGGCCAATTTTTGAACTGTTTTCTATGTGCTTGGAAAACATGGGTAGTCTCTATTTGTTGAATGTAGGGATACCTTTACCACTGTTAGATAAAACACATTAATTTAGTTATGAGGATTTTATTTATTCTCACAAATTTTAGGTCTGCTCAATCCACTAGTCTCTGATAGAAGTGGCCTGATGTATTCCACTCTGATTACAGATTTAATATTTTCTTCTTATAATTCTTTTTAATGTATGTTTTATTCTTGTAAGAATAGCAAGCTTTAATAGTTCTTTCACAGATGTTTCATAAATTGCATAAAATTTTCTTTATGTACATTTGAAAACATCCTTATTTCATGTTTTCTCTTGAAAGATAGTTTCATTGGTGATAAAATTCTAATATATTTCTCTTTACCATTTAGATGATTAATCATTATTGCTGATGATAATTTTGCTGTTGATGTAGTCATCATTTTTTGTAATAACCTTTTATCTCTAGTAACTCTTAGAGTCTTATTTTTACCTTTTATGTTCTAAAATTTCACAAAATGTGAATTTGTTTCTATTCCATTAGATACTACTTGTGTCATTTCAAAATGAAGATTCATGTAATTCTTTAATTCCTGAAAATTCTCATTATCTTTTGTTTAAACTTCTTAAATTGAAGCAAAATACACAGTGCACCAACTGTAAATGTACAATTTAATAGATTATCACAGCTGCCAAAGTATGAACCAGAACATTGCCACAAGCCCTAGAAGCCCCCTTCATAGCTAATCATCCTTTTCCCCATAGGTAAACACTATCTTGATGTCTAATTTTATACTTATGCCTATTTTTGTGCTTTATGCAAATCATACAGCATATATTCAATCATGTTTAGCTTCTTTAATTCAAGATGATATTTATGAGACTTAATCATGCTGTTTTCTATGGATCATGCTGCTTCTTATAAATCATATAGAGCATTTATTGACACTTTATTCATTTATTTCTGTGTGTGAATATATGAATATTTATGTATCCCTTATACTCTTAGTGGGCATTTAGATTATGTCCAGTGTTTAACTATTGTGGATAAAGTTGCTATGAACATGCTGTTAAAATATTTTAATGTGTAAGTACCTGAATTTTTATTTCTATGTCTCTTTCTAGAAAATGAAATTGCTGGATCATAGGGCAAGTATAAATTTGTACGTTCTTCTTTAGCAAATGTTGACATATACTTTTTCAAAGCAGTGGTACCAATTACATTTCTATTAATAGTACAAGATTCTCTGTTATGAGTCTTCTTAGTTTCAGCCATTTTGGTGTGTAGGAATAGCTCATTGTAGCCTTAGTTTGCATTTTCCTTATTACTAATGAGGTTGAGCAACTTTTCATATGTTTATTGGATATTTGACTATCTTTTATTGCGATTTTTCTTGTTAGTCCTTTTTCTGAAATTTCTACTGTGAAATTTCTATTGTGGTCTCACTACTCATTCAGCAGATCTGCTCTCCCCTCTAATACACTCATGTATAAATCATAAACACAGTTCAAAACTCATCCAAATGTCACCTTTTCTGTTATACTTTACCTAATATACCCAGCCAAAATACATCTATTTATCTAGCAAACTTTCTAAAAGGTTTATATAAGTGTTGGTAATTATCACTTTGTACTTAAGTTCATAGTTATTTGTATTTGCTTGGTCTCCTGCAATATAGATGAGGTGCCAGGGGACAGGCACTGTTGGTATTACGTATGATTTCTAGCATAGCATTAGGATGTTGCAAAAGTAGTTGTGTCACCACTAAAAGTAATGGCAGCACCTGCAATTACTTTTGCACTAACTTAGCATTTGGCTAAGGTGACTATATGTCCCATTTTCTCAGAATAGCCCAGGCTGATTCTACATCCTGCTGGTCCTGATGGCTCATCTAGTTAACACTTCTTTCTGTTCTCAACATTACTCTGGTTTATTATATTAGAATCTAAAAAGAAAAAAAAAAAAGAGTTGACAGCAATGATAACTTAGCAATTAAATCAATGTTTAATGAGGGAAAAGAGATGCTTCTAAGTGACTTAAAAATTGTGGTGCCATTGGTATAATAAAGTCAGGTGGAGGAGATTTGTGAGTCGGCTACTAGATGTGATACATGTGGCTTGAATAGAGTTTGAGGTCACTGGTGAGAAATGGGGCAGAACACAGAGTTATGCACAGAGTTTTAGATAGGAAGGGGTAATGGAAGCCCTGGGAGTGATGCTGTGAGCTGGCTTTCATATTCCTTACATAGGGATTTAGCAGGGAGCAAGACAAAGTCTCTGCTCTCATAGAGCTTATAAGAATTGGAATAGGCACATTACATAACTACTTGTGAGTGATTTTATCATCTGAGAGATGAAAGCTGAGGAGAGAGTTTGAGAACACTTAAAAATATTGGGAAGTGCTTATGTTTTCACGGGAGCATAAGGATGAGGGCCCAGAGAATAAGAGAGCTGGTAGAGTTAAATGGTAAGCATTTCAAGATTTTTAAAAGAAAGGTGTGGTCTGATATTGAATGCTGAAGATTAAAATAGACTGGAGAATTGGAGATAGTGTTTTATATTTTTGTATGCTTTTCATATTTTAATGTTTGTACAAACATAAACAAAATTTGTAATACAATTTTTGAAATAGGTATGCTTGATTATCATATTGACCACAATTAGTTGAAGTTCTTATTTAACTTTTTAGGGAGGTATATCTTAAGAATCTATGGCCATACTGCCATGAGCATACCTGCTTTCACCTGAGAAATACCTTAAAAGTCTCATGGAAACAATAAAAATTCATTTTGTGTCTTGACAGTTGCCCAAGTTTGGCAACAATTAATAGCTGTTCAATTCCTAAATGTATTAAGCAAGAAAGCATTGTGGCCACAAACAGCCAACAGCATTTAGTTAAATGTGCATTCCTCCTTACCAAAGTATATTATATTAATTTTTAGTAAAATCTCAATTTCTCTTTTTTCAAAGAAATGAGCCACCACTCATTTTAATTTTAAGAGGACAAAATCTTTGGCATTTGAAAATTGACCTCTACAAAGATGTTTTATGAAAATATATTTTTTTCCTTTGTGGTTTTGAGCCTTTGCGGAAAGTTAGGAAACCACAATTTTTCCTTAAAAGCAGTTTCCCACACAAACAAAATAATAGATTCTGGAAAAAGTTAGAAGCTTTCTAATAATTTATAATCCAAACCAATATTTCTTTGGGATTTTCCCACACTCCATCTGTCACTGGAAATGTATATATACAAACTAAACCATAATGTCATCAGAGTAATTATGTTTTCGAGAATTCGGTAACATTAACAATAACAACAGCTAATATTTAAATGGAACTTATAGTTTGCAAAGAACTTTCACGTACATTATTATCTCATTGGATTATTTGAGAAACCCTGTAAGATGTTTATCTATGACCCATGTTTTCAAGATGAAGTAACTGAAGATTAGAGAAGTCCAATGAGCAGGCCCAAGTCACACAGTGACTTGGAGAGGAAAACTGGGTTTTCTGAACCTACATCATTAACTCTTCAATAAGAAAACCTTCTATAAAATGAACTTATTATTGTGTTGGAAGTACCACCAAGGTAAAGCATATTGCTAACATTTAGCAGGTCAATTTGACGTTTCTCATGGGTTGCTAGCTGGACCTTGTGGGCCAAATCCAGTTTTGCAGCCTAAATTTTTGTAGTAGAGTCCTCCAGTGCAGAGTACTTTTGTAATACTTATAATGTTCATAAAAAACAAACAAAGGCAAGAAAACAAAGAATATGCAGTTTACATGTATGTGACACTCAAAGTCTGAAATGCTTACAGTCTGGTCCTCTACAGGTATGTTTTACTGAATGCTGTTTATAGCAGTGTAGGCAATGCGCATAGCAGGAGGCTTTGCTGGCAAATGCCCCCTCAGTCTGGAGGCTTTAGGGGGAGAGTTGTCTAGGCTGTTTTCAGTGCACCCTTGAAAGTGGTATACCTAGCAGAAAGAAACACCTCACAGAAAGTCTCTATGAATTGACCTATGTAGTTTCTGAAGCTAGGGAACTGAACCTGAGCAGAAAAGGGTAATTGGTTTGAATCGCGGCTTCCACCGGGCAGCTTCTGACTACAGAACCAGGTTTGCTGTGCATTTAATATTGTACACTTGATACTGGGCACCCTTCAGCGTTGTGTGTAGGAGAACAATTATGGAGGTGCTCTGTATTTCAAGATTCTCCAAGAATTTTCTGGAATGTTTGGTGTAGAGCCCTATATCAAAGTAGCTTAAGGAGTATTTTTCAATAGTGAGCACAAAACCAGGCAGGTTTTCCCCATTCTCATTTTCGAATTCACTGCAGTTGGGTGAGAAGGGGTAAAGGAGATTAGGGAGTTGAATAGGTTTCCTTCCACTTGACATGTGGCTTTAGTCTCTTATATTTATCATTTAAAAGATTTAAAATAGGATGATGATTGCTAAAGATGGCATCTTAACAGTCTTTTATTAAATACCTACTCTGTAAAAACATTGTGTCGAGTGCTAGGACCATGAAGATGAATGAGACACTCTACCTGTCCTCTAGGATTTCAGGGACTGACGAGAGAGGTGAACATGTAATTAATTGCATGAATACATTATAGTAGGTATTAAAGAGAAAATATAGTAAGTATTAAAGAAATACTTCTTCTCTTCCAGTTAAGAAGTTTTACAAATTAACGGCAAGTGGCACCAACACCAAAAACCATGTAAGCCTCCAATTAGGTGTTGAACTAGGAATCCCACCACTGACTAGTGGCAATTCAGACAGGTACAACCAGAAGTTACTGTTTGCTGTGTCTGCCTGAGAAAGTTACAAGGAACCCAGTGACAGTCCAGCTTCAGCAATCAAAGCAGCTATGGGAAAGTGAGTGTAATAATTGTTGCAGGGAAGTCCCTGGGGCACTGGCACATGGACAGGCATTGCCACATGACAGCTATTTGAAGTGGCTCTGTCCTCAGTGTTTTGGATCACATGCAAATGTGACCTTCATCCGCTGCCATCACGAACTGCCTCTGCTTTTTCACATGCCAGTGTTCCCTACCCACTTTAAGATGCCACAGCTTCTCCTTTACCATGGAGTAAAATAAACTTCCACACCAAAACAAGTCTCCCCTGGCAAGATATTTCCCTCTATACTCCAAGATTCCAAAAGGAGAGTTTGCTGCTTTGGCCTCCAGTCCCTGGGTATTGCTGCCTGGAGCCCACAGAATTACTCTCTCACGCTCTGGAGTTACTTTGAGTATTAGGACAGTTTGAGTTGTCCCAGGCTTCCAGATGAATTATGAGAAATTGGCAGTGGGAGAAGTGGTATCAAAACCAGAGAAAGAAAGACGTGTTGATGCCAGGCCAAATTCAAATGAAAATAGTCATTCTCCTTTTAGGCCCATGAAAACTTAGGTTCATGCAAAGCATTCAGGGGAAGCCTTCTTTGACTGTGTCACCCAACAAACATTTACTGGGTGCTTATCCTGCGTCACTGCAGCATATACCCACTAAGAATACCCTCCCCTGCAAGAAAGACTACCTGGAGCTAAATCAGCTAGAAAAGTAAGAGGCCTGTGTTTCAAAGGCAAAAGCAAAACTGATCTAAGACACTTCAGGATTTTCGTGTTTGTAGGAAGAAATGTAAGTAGGTTCTAGTTCCAGCTTGTGAGAGAGTTTGTCCCATGCTGTGCCGCAAACAGCATGTACTGCGGGGAGATGCAGTGATGGCTGCTGACAGATGGACTATGACTTTGGGTGTGGGGGCATCTGGAAGGGAGTGTTCTTCAAAGTGGGAGAAATTCAGCGGTATCAAGTAAAGATACCTCGTTTACTTTTAGGTCGTATCCTACTCCAGTCAATTCAGTCCAACTCATTTTTATGGCAGTTGTTAATGGAAGGCTGGGCTTACATTACATTTGGGTGAATCTGGAGAAGGGAAGAACTGACCACCAAAAACCACTGAGGAAAGCAGGCTATATTCTGCATTTCTTTGGACTTCTCTTTGTGGAGTTAGATTGGAACCATGGATGTCCTAGGCTTTCATCCTCCTTGCTTCTGAGACATGCCACAGTTACCCAAAATGAGAGGGATCTGAAGGCTAATCTAAAGAAGGCAAGCTCCCCCATTGCCACCTTGTGTGAATTTGAGAAACTCATTCCATAATGCTTCATCTTCGCAGGCATAGGTGACACCATATTTCTTTACTTTTTAGATAAACACTTGCACAAGCCCTCACCTGCCAGTCTTTATTCTCTAGTCCAAATCTGCCCAAATCCAAGCTTTAGAAGTGGACGTTGATGTCCATTCAATTTCCTCACACTGTACCCACCCAATGGTGAGTAGTCGATGAAAGCACAGACTCTGTGACCAGAGTCCCTGGGATTGAGTGCTGACCTCACTATTTATGACCTATCTGATCTTGGACAAGTTACTTAATTTCCCTGTGCCTCATTTTTCTCAGTGATGAGGTGCAGATAATAAGAACAGGTCTTCATGATGATTAAATTAGTTCAGTTTATATCCATGTCTTAGCCCCAGCATCTATAACCAAATACTATAGACTGGATGGCTTAAACAACATACATTTGTTTCTTATAGTTCTGGAGGCTGGGAAGTCCAGCATCAGGGTATGAGCAGGTTCATTCTTGTTAAGGACCTTCTTTCTGGCTTGTAGATATCTTCCTCCTTATGTTTTCACATAGCAGAGAGAAAGAGAGCACTCCTGTCTGATTAGTGTCTGATAAAGACACTAATCCCACCAAGGAGCTCTCACCTCAGCTACATCTGATTATCTCCCAAGGGCCCCATCTTTTAAAGCATCAGGTTGGAGGTTAGAATTTCAATATCAGTTCTTATTTAGGTTTATCCTTATATCTATCCCTTTTGTCATTTTTCTTTTCTTTCTATATCTCCAACATTTATTTGAGATTATTTGTGCTTAAAGAACATCCTTTAGTTTTCTTTTAGCATGGGTTTGCTGGGAGCAAATACTCTCATTTTTGTGTATCTGAAAATGTTTTTTGTTGATCTTCATCCTCAAAGGATAGTTTCAGCTGAGTATCGAGTTTTATGTTGGCAGTTATTTTGTTTGAGTATTTTGAAGGTCATTTTCTGCTGTGTTTTAATTTCTCATATTGCTGCTGAGAGGTAGGCTTTAGTCTGTCACTCCTTTGAACATAATCTGTCCTTTTACCTGTGTCTGCTTTTAAGATTTTTCTTTATCTTTGGTTTTCTGCAGTTATGCATTATGTATTACAATATACCTAATGCGAATTTCTTTTTTGTTTATCCTACTTGGACTTCTTAAATCTATAGATTTATGTCTTTTATTAGTTTTGAAAAATTCTCAGTCATTATCTCTTCAATTATTGCGTTATTTTCTCTTTTACTTTCTGAGATTTTAATCTATATGTTAGATCTCGCCACTGAATTTCCCACATCTCTTCTCTTTTCTTCGTTTTGTCATGCTAAGCTTTTTTTCTTGATAAAATTTTCTGACCTATGTGCTAGTTCACTAAATTTCTCTTCACTAAATTTACTCTGCTATTAAATATATTAACATAAATGAGTAAATTTCCAGGATAACCACAAAACACATAGTAAAACAGTGTACACATTTTAAACTAATTAAATTTTAATTTTGATTATTATTTTTTCTAGTTCTAGAATTTTGGGGGGTAGAGGGTGGCAGTTACTTTCAACCATAAACTGTTATTTTGTGTTGGAATACAAGAAGCAATGGAATAGTTGTTTGGAAGGTTTAGGACCAGGAAAAGTCTGGGAGGTGGGAAGGAGTTTGGAAGCAGTTGTAAATTCTGACAGCTGAGGAGTGAAGTTCCAGGAGGCAGCCAGAGCAGAAAAGAGCGGGAAGGTGAGATTGAGATCCACCGCTGCAAAGAGCAGAGCGGGATGCAGATGCACTGTGGAGGAACTCCGAGTATGGAGTCATCTATTCTTTCATATTTTCCTTGCTACCTGTTGGGCCTCACAGGTCTGGGGATAGGCATTAAATAGAACTAAGAGTAGCAGAAATCCCATGACTGAAATTAATTCCTAATCCCCAAGTAAGACAAAAAAACTAAAATTCTTTGCCAGAAGACAACATAGACTGATGAAAGTTTTGTGATAAAGCAAAATCATAATAAATAAAAGTAATATTTTAATGTTACTCTCTCTCTCTGTGTTCAGTATTTTGTATAATTATTCAACTCTTCTACCTTCAGCAACTCATACTATGAAAGTATAGTAAGGAGATAGAGGTCAAAGACTACCAAGTTTCAGTTTTGCAGGCTGTGTAAGCCTAGGCCTCTAATGTATAATAGCACAAGGACTAGAGTTTATAATATTTTATTGTACACTGGAAATGTGCATAGTTACCACACACAAAAAAGGCAACTATGTGAAATGATAGTTATGTTAATTTAGTTGCCTGTAGTCATCATTTCACTATATAGATATAAATATATATATATATATATATCAAAACATCATGTTGTTCAATAAATATATACAATAAATGAATTAAAAAAACAATAGAAGCATCTTCCTGAAATTAAATTTTAAAAAAGAAGGAAGACTATATTTAAAACTAGAATGATAAATGAGAATTGAATTTAAAACTTTTAAGTTTTCTTTATCAATATGAACTATGTAACCAATTTTGTTTTTGCAATTTTAGGCAGTTTGTAATTTTATAACCTGCCTAAATGTTTGCAGGGCCTTCCTGCTGGGAAAACATCAGGCATTTAATCCATGTGATTTCTTTTGCCTGTTCATTGCTAACACACTTCAAAAATTCACATCCTAAAAAAAGATTATATTAAAGAAATGCAAATATGGCTCAATTGATATATGTCCTAGGACTAAAGCATTTTTGGAAGTATTTGCTTTGTTAAAAATGACAATAAACCGGAGAGAGATCTAAGATGGCTGATCACTAGCAGCTCGGGATTGTAGCTCCCACTGAAAGCGCAGAGAACGAGAGGACACCACACTTTCAGATCAATTTTTGTTGCTCATGCACCAGGAGATTCCCAGCAGAAGAGCCCCACGGGTCGCCAGCATGACTCTTGAGGCCGGTGAGGTGGTTTGGCCGCTGCCTTGGTGCTGCGGTTCTTGGTGCAGAGTCAGAAAAGCACCATCAATCTTAAAGCCACTGTTTTGGCCGGCGTAGTGGGTTGCTCAGATTTTAGTGGCGGGAATCAACAAGTTGGACATCCATTCAGAAACCCAACTATAAAGACGGTAATTATAAAGACCATAGATGGATAAATCTATAACGAAGGGAAGAAACCAGCCTAAAAAGGCTGAGATACCCAAAATCAGAACGCCTCTCCTACAGGGGATCACAGTTCCTCATCGGCAACAGAACAAGGCCTGATGGAGAAAGACTGTGTTCCATTAGCAGAAGCTGGCTTTAAAAAGTGGATGATAAGAAACTTCTGGAAATTAAAAGAACTTGTTCTAACCCAATGCAAAGAAACTAAGAACTTTGAAAAAAGGTTTGACGAAATGTTAACAATAACACACAATTTAGAGAGGAATATTAGTGAATTAATGGAGCTGAAAAACACAACAGGAGAACTTCGCGAAGTATGTACAAGTTTTAACAGCCGAATTGATCAAGCAGAAGAAAAGATATCAGAGGTCGAAGACCAACTTAATGAAATAAAACAAAAAGACAAGATTAGAGAAAAAAGGATAAAAAAGAACTAGCAAAGTCTCCAAGAAATATGGGACTATGTGAAAAGACCTAATCTACGCTTGATAGGTCTACCTGAATGTGACGAAGAGAATCAATCCAATCTGGAAAATACGCTTCAGGATATCATTCAGGAAAACTTTCCCAATCTAGCAAGGCAGGACAATATTCAACTCCAGGTAATACAGAGAACACCACAAAGATATTCCTCAAGAAGACCAACCTCAAGGCACATAATCGCCAGATTCACCAGGGTTGAAATGGAAGAGAAAATACTAAGGGCAGCCAGAGACAAAGATCAGGTTACCCATAAAGGTAAGCCTATCAGACTCACAGCAGATCTCTCAGTAGAAACCCTACAAGCCAGAGGAGAGTAGGGGCCAATATTCAACATCCTTAAAGAAAAGAGCTTTCAACCCAGAATTTTACATCCAGCCAAACTAAGCTTCATAAGTGAAGGAAAAATAAAATCTTTTGTGAATAAGCAAGCACTCAGAGATTTCATCACCACCAGGCCTGCTTTACAAGAGCTTCTGAAAGAACCACTACAAATAGAAAGGAGCAACCAGTATCAGCCTTTCTAAAAAATGCCGAAAAATAAAGAACATCAACATAATTAAGAACTTGCATCAACTAATGGGCAAAACAGCCAGTTAACATTAAATGGCAATATTGAACTAACATATATTGTTATTAATTCTAAATTTAAATCAACTAAATCCCCCAATCCAAAGACACAGACAGTCAAAAAAAGGCAAGACCCATTGGTATGCTACATCCAGATCCATCTCACATGCAAGGATACACAAAGACTCAAAACAAAGGGATGGAGAAAAATTTACCAACTTAATGGAGAGCAAAAATAAATAAATAGCACGAGTTGCAATTTTTGCTGATAAAATAGACTTTAAAGCAACAAAGATCAAAAGAAGCAAAGAAGGATATTACGTAATGATAAAAGGATCAATGTAACAAGAAGAGCTAAAGATCCTAAATATATACACACCCAATACAGGAATGCCCAGATATATAAGACTTATAAAGAGACTTGGACTCCCATACAATAATAGTGGGAGACTTCAACATCAATATTAGACAGATCAATGAGACAGAAAGTTAACATCGATATCCAGGACTTGAACTCAGATCCGGAACAAGTAGACTTAATTAACATTTATAGAACTTTCCACTTTAAATACACAAAATATACACTCTTATTAGT
>NW_022436961.1:29344532-29361971 GCF_009761245.1 Sapajus apella
TATAGGTTTAAATGAAATATTGGTTGGCTGCTTGTTAGTTATTTTCTTCCATTTTTTTTAAATATCTCTATTATTAAACACAATTACAGGCATACCCATTTTAAGACTGCATTGTAGCCCAGGCAATAAAGCAACACCACTGTTCTCTCTCCCTCTTCCTCTTCCTCTTTCTTCCTCTCCTTCATTCTTTTTTTTTCTTTTTCTTTTTCTTTTTTTTATTCTTTCTCTTTCTTTCTCTCTTTCTTCCTCTAAAAAAAAAAATGACAATAAATCTTCTCTTTACTCTGGTAGAACCTAAGAGGTCAGAGGTGAAAGTAGTTCCAGTGTTGGAAGGAAGTGGGCACTGTACTGGTTTTTTCATTGCCAAATTGAGAGTAGGGACAGCATCTGAGGAGGGATTGGCATAAGGGTGGAGTGACTGAAGCTCCTGGCAGTCCATAGCGGTAGGAAGGACAACTGTGGTGATGGTGTCCATGGTGCAACAGATGGCACAGAGGAGGTGGAGTTGGTGACTCTGGAGTAACAGCTGTGTTGGCTTAGCTGTGGACCACCTGTAGGCAGGACAGAATCCAGGAATCAGAATGCGGTTGTAGAGTTGTACCTAGGAGTCAGGAAACTTTACCTGTCCTTTAAATTCTGTCACTGTATTAGTCTGTTCTCACACTGCTGTGTAGAAATACCGAAGACTGGGTAATTTATAAAGAAAGGTTTAATTGACTCACAGTTCCACATGGCTGGTGAGGCCTCAGGAAACTTACAATCATGGCAGAAGGCACCTCTTCACAGGGTGGCAGGAGAGGGAATGAGTGCAGCAGGGCAAATACCAGATGCTTATAAAACCATTAGAACTCATGAGAACTCACTCTCAGGAGAGCAGCAAGGGGGAAACTGCCTCCACACCTCAATTATCTCCCATCAAGACATTTGAGCATTATGGGAATTACAAATCAAGTTGAGATTTGGGTGGGGACACAGCCAAATCATAACCAGTTATGTAGCCTCAGGTAACTTTCCAGTCACTTGAGGCAGCAATTTCCACATCTCTAAAAGTGAGAGTGTTGAAATAAATATTCTCTGATATCCTTCCCAGCTCGATAATACTCTGGGATTATCATTGTATTCTCATACCTTATATTGTTTCTGCTGTTGGAAAATTAAAAATTTTTATAATGAAAAGATTTAGGAATTAAAAAGTATTTAAAAATATTTTAGATATGTATTTTAATAAATATTTTAAATATATAATTTTGAATAAAATATTAAAATTTAATTTTAGTAAGAATTTTTATAATGAAAAATTGTAAGCATAGAGAAAAGTAGATAAAATATTATAATACTCTGAATAATCCTCTATATTCAATAACTATAAGCATTTTACTATATTTGCTTTATTTTTGCTTAATTTTTTAAAATTATGAATATGTTGACATTCTTCATGCCTAATACTTCAGAATATCGCTATAAAAATAAGGACATTTGCCTGCATTATAATATTATTACATCTAACAAAAATAATTATTATTTGGCATTTCTAATACCCAGCCTGTAGTCAGATGTCCCCAATTGTATACCAAATATTTTCTACCTTTGGTTTGTTTGAACTAATTAAGGTCCACACATTTTATGTGGTCATTATGCATTAAAATTCTCTTTTAATAAATATCAATCTCCTCCACCTTTTTAATGTGACATTAACTTATTGAAGAAAATAAAATGTTGATGCCAAATAAATTATTTGCCTGCATCTTCTTTAGCAGAAGTACAATATTATGCTGCATTGGATTGGTTTATAAGCACCATTTAACTCAAAACCCCTTTCCAATAACCCTGTTCCCAGTAAGAAACAAAACACAACAAAACTGACATCTTTGGCTCAGACAACTGTGACTGAAAGCAGCCAGCTCCTCTCCCCAGACTTGGGGGTCACAGTTTATCAGGGATTCAGGCCAGGGTGCTGGGTCGGTGGTTGGTAACTGCACACGGAGACAGAAAGAAAATGCTTTCCTTGCTGAATGGGGGGAAATTTAATGGAGGACATTAAATCTGCAGTATCATTCACAAGGAGTTTCTATTTTATTAGATACACGCTTTGAGTTTCTTCAGTCCTAGGGGAATTTTTTAAAACATCCAGCCACCTTTTTCCATTACAAAAGTTGTAATTTTTAATAGGCTTCTTGAGGCTATTTTAACCAAAGATTATGATTTTTTTGTTTTATTGAATGCAAGTAAGATGAGGTTTGGGGGGGACTTTAAACTTTGATCAAACAATTTGGGATGAAGCTGCTTATTATGCAGGATTCTCACTAGTGGTATTATTTTTAAAAAATAATTTTAACTTTTATTTTAGATTCAGGGGTATATTTGCAGGTTTGTCACATGGGTACATTATGTGATGTTGAGGTCTGGGATGTGAATGATCCCATCACCCAGGTAGTGAGAATAGTACCCACTATTTTCAAGTCAATTTTCAAGTCTTTCCCCTTTCCTTCCCTCCCCACTCTAGTAGTCCCCAGTGTCTGTTGTTGCCATCTTTATGTATCTTATTTACAGTACAGTTTGTAACTCCCATATTTTGGCATGTGCTACAGTCGAGCATTTGAATCTGTAATGCTGCTAAACGTAGGCTGCTAACATTCTTCTTGGCCCTTGTGAGATTTGTATATCCTTTTTTGTTTGTTTCACTTAGTACTGAGCACCCAAAGTTGCAGTTAACAGAGAGGGAAGAATGATTTTTATTTTTTATTTTATTGTTACTATTTTTTTTTTTTTTGAGATGGAGTCTTGCTTTGTCACCCAGGCTGGAGTGCAGTGGCATGATCTTGGCTCACTGCAACCTCCGCCTCCTGGGCTCAAGTGATTTTCCTGCCTCAGCCTCCTGATTAGCTGGGACTACAGATGCATACCACCACTCCAGGCTAATTTTTGTATTTTTAGTAGAGACGGGGTTTTGCCATGTTGGCCAGGCTGGTCTCAAACTCTTGGCCTCAGGTGATCCACCTGCCTCGGACTCCCAAAGTGCTGTGATTACAGGCATGAGCCACCGAGCCAGATCAAGAATGACTTTTAAATCCTATTATTCTTTTAAAAATTTGATGAAAACAGCTAGGCATAAATAGTAATATTATTCAGTTATCTGTATTTAAAAGTAATATAGTCTCATTCTGCAAAATTAATAATTACAGAACAAATATAGAAGCAGAAAAAGTGTTTATCTGATCAATAATCTGATTGTAAAGTCATTGCTGTTAAAATGATAACATTCTCATTTTTATGCATCTTACATGTAAAAATGTATGATGTTATATTCATACGTTTATTTTGGAAAACTTCTAAGTGCCAGCACTATAATTGGTATTTGTGATAGTCACTGGTGCTGTTTATCCATATTTTGGTTCCCTTCTTTCCCGCATGTGGCATGATTGCATTCCCCGATTTCCTTTGAAGTTAGGCATAGCCATGACACACTGCAGAAGGAAACTCTAAGATCAGCCATGTGACTTGCTAAATTCCTTCCCTTTGCCTTGGTGGCAGGTGAAGCTCCAGATAGTTGACTTTATCAGCCTGAGTGCCTGATTGAAGATTTTTTGGAACAGAGCCCTCAGTCAACCTTGGATGGACTTGAAGTGTGAGTAAAAAATCAGTTTTTGTTGTTTTGATACTGGCTGTTTGGAGGTGATTCTTATTGGAATATCCAGACTGCTAAGGTTTTTACATACGTTATCTGATGTAATTATCAAAAGTGATCCTAAGAGGTGTATGTTTCCATCCCCTTTGAACAAATGAGGAAACTGAGGCTCAGAGAGCTTAGATAACCTGTGATATGTAACACTGCAAATGAATGTTGAGGCCAGAATTACACCCAGGTCTGTGTGACACTCCTCTTCCTTCCAGTGTACCCTGACTGTACCAAAGCATTTTTTATTTGCTCAAAATTCTGTAAACATACTTTTATAGGCTGTATAAGATCCTACCATACAGCCCATCATCTGTTTATGCACTCACTAATTTTTGGACATTTGCATTTTAAATGTCTTTCTGTTAAAGGAAGATTGTAATAGTTTGTGTAAAATAGTGTGTCTGAACTACCTTCTGGGACCAGGTAGGATCTGGCTAAGGCTTAGGTTTTAAAGGCCAGAGGAGAAAGTGGGAACAGAATAGACTGAGTCTGCAGCCACCGGCCATGGAGTCAAGAGACTGCTTCCAGAGGCAAATGAGAGTCAAGAACCACATGGGTTTCCCAGTCAAGAACCAGTCTGAAATGGATTGAGCGGAGGACAAACCAAACCCAGGGCTATGGAGCTGGAAACAGAGAAAGACAAACCAAGCAGATACAGGAAGAGAGAGGGTGACAGGCGGATCCCTAAGACTTTCTCTAAGGTGTTGGGGTACAGAGGCAGGAAATTTGCATAAGAGTAGCTGTCAGTATTTATTTGGTGCTTACTGTGTGTTAGACGTTGTGCAAGAAGCCAGCCATAAACTACTCATTTATCCTTACATAGTCCTCATCTGCTTTAGATATGAGAAACTGAGGTTCAAAAAGGTCGAGAACGTTTCTTAAAAGTCTTGTAACAAATAAGAGAACCTGGGATTGGAATCTCAAGTTTGCCCACTCCAAACCACCATGCTGTTCTGCTCATGGCTTCACCATGGGTGGGGAGAAAGCTGTTAAGGATGCTGAGCTCATTATAAATTCAAAGATGGCTTTTCACATATTTTTTTTTCTAGAACAAAATAAAAGTCCTAGGCCTGCAGCCATGGACTAACTAATAAGCACTATTTTAAAATGTAATCCAAACAGAACAGGGGGAGTTAAATAACACAATGCATGCTTTACTATTGTAAAGTTTTTAATTGAACTCTACATTTTTCCAGGTTTAAGTAGAATCCTCCACCCCCCTACCCTACAAATTCATCACAAATTAGGACTTTAGAACTTTAGAATCTCACCTGTATCTCTGTTTTTAGGTCCTTGACCAGTGAGGTCAAAATTTGGGTTTACTGTTACTCACTTGGTCAGCACCTGTAGCTTCTAGCAGAGGAAGAAGAATCACCCTTGCTTTTTAGGAAAGGAGGGTTATGAAAATTTTACACCACAAGTAAAGCTAACTTTTCAAACACAGTTAGCCAAATTATACAAGTGTCTAACCAGATTTTATGGTTGGTAGCTTCTGCGTAAGAAAGAAGTTAAAGTAGAAGGAAGCTACTCTGGAGAAAAGCTTTTTTGTATAGTGGAAAGGCCCCCTCTGCCTTGCTGTGAATATCAGGATCTTCAATCCTCATCCTTTTCCCTCTTTGTCAGTGGGTCTTTATTACTCTTTGCCAATGGTCCCCGAAACTTGCCCCCTGTGTCTGGGCTAAGCTTAGCCGGCTAAACTGTTAGACTCTTACTTCAGATTCTCATTATTTCTATGATATTCTCCTTGTGCTCATCCATTTTGAAAAAATTAGTAGGCTTTAACTTGTTTTTTAGAGCAATTTCAGGTTTACAGAAAAATTGAGGAAAAAGTACAGAGTTCCCATCTACCCCCTCAGCACCCCCACCCTCCATTTCCCCTGTTAATAACATCTTGTATTATGTGGTCCATTTGTTTCAAGTAATGAACCCATATGGATACATCATTATTAACCGGAGTCCATAGTTCAGGACGATGTTGCGTATTCTGTGGGTTTTGGCAAATGCACAATGACAGTATCCACCATGGCGGTATCTTACAGAATAGTTTTCACATCTCTAAAAATGTTTTGTGCTCCACCCATTCATCTCTTTCTTCCTCCACCCCCTGGCAGCCACTCTGCTGTTATTGTCGCCACAGTTTTGCCTTTTCCAAAATGTCATGTACTTGGAACCATGCAGTGTGTAGCCTCATACATCCACTGTTCATTACCAGTCTCCTCCTCATTGCCCACTTGCTCCCAGCCCACTCACCTTGTTCTCTCTTGTCGCTGGGCTGGCTCCTTGACACTTTTGGTCTTTGATCTTCTGCAGATGGATTCCATGCCCTCCAGAAGTGTGGTTCACCTCTGACCTGGTGCTTACTTGGCTCAGTACAGGGAATTAGATGCGCTATTATTATTTATCAGCTACCTCTTGGAGACTGTCTAAGGAGTGTTGACTTATTTAAAAATGGGTTTGCAGATATCTCTTGGACATACTGATTTCCTTGTCTTTGGAGAAACACCCGCTAGTGGGACTGCTGGATCATATGGTAGTTCTATTTGTGTTTTTTAAAGGAACCGCCTCACTGTTTTCCATAATGTCTGTTCTAGTTTACTCTCCCACCGACAGCACATAAGAATTTTCCTTTCTAGGTAAGGCGCAGTAGCTCATGCCTGTAATCCCAGCACTTTGGGAGGTCAAGGCAAGAGGATCACTTGAGCACATAAGCTTGATATCGGACTGGGCCAAATAGGCATAGCAAGACCCTGTCTCTATAAAATAATAATAATAATAGCCAGATGTGTGCCTGTAGTCCTAGTTACTTCAAAGACTGAGGTGGGAGGATCCCTTGAGCCCAGAAGTTTAAGGCTATAGTGAGCTACCATCATGCCACTGCACTCCCTTTTCTCCATGTCCCACGTCCTCACCAGCATTTGTTATTTTTTTGTCTTTATTATAATAACCATTCTCCCTGTGAGGAGATAATATCTCATTGTGTCTTTGATTATATTTTCCTGATGATTAGTGATGTTGAGCATTTAAAAAATACATTTGATAGCCATTTTTATATCTTCTTTTGAGAAATCACTGTTCAGATCATTTGCCCATTTTAAAATCACATTGTTTATTTTTTTGTTGTTGAGATGTTTGTGTTCTTTATACGTTCTGGTAATTAATCTCCTGTTGGATGAATTAGTCTGCAAATATTTTTTCCCATTCTGTAAGTTGTCTTTTCACTTTGTTGATTGTTTCCTTTGCTGTGGAGAAGCTTTTTACTTTCATAGAATTCCATTTGTTTATTGCAGCCCTATTCACAATAGCCAAGATATGGAATTAACCTAATTGTCCATCAGCAGATGAATGGATTAAGAAGATGTGTTATATATAAACAGTGGAATACTATTCAGCCATGAAAAATAACAAATAATGTCCTTTTATTAAAATAAGCATAAAATATTATAATAAGTATTGCCATTTTCTGCAACATGGATGAGCATGGAGGACATTTTGTTAAGTGAAATAAACCATCAACAGAAATTTAAACACCACGTTTTTACTCATATATGGAAGCCAAAGAAGTGGATCTAATAGAACTAAAAACTAAAACAGAGGTTACTAGAGTATGAGAAAGGTAGGGGGAAGGGAACAATAGGGAGAGATTTGTCAAAGTAGGCATCCCCAAGATGTAGGCCATTAACCCATACTGGTCCATGGCCTATTAGGAACACACCTGAAGGTAAGGGCAGGTGAGCAAGTGAAGCTTCATCTGTATTTACAGCTGCTCCCCATCACTCCCATTACCACTTGAGCTCCACCTCCCGTCAGATTAGCGGCAACACTAGATTGTCATAGGAGGGTTAATCCTGTTGTGAACTGCACATGTGAGGGATCTGGGTTGCAGGCTCCTTATGAGAATCTAATGCCTGATGATCTGTCACTGTCTCCCATCACTCCCAGATGGGATCATCTAGTTTTAGGAAAACAAGCTCAGGGCTTCCACTGATTCTCCATTATGATAAGTTGTGTAATTATTTCGTTAGGTATCACAATGTAATAATAATTCAAATAAAGTACACAGTAAATGTAATGTGCTTGAATCATCCTGAAACTATCCTTCTTCATAGTCCGTAGAAAAATTGTCTTCCACGAAATGAGCTCCTGGCACCAGAAACTTTGGGGACTGACTGCTTTATTAAAGGATACAAAATTACAGCTAGAGAGGAGGAATAAGTTTCAGTATTCTATCGCACTGTAGAATCACTATAGTTAACAACGTATTATCTATTTTCAAATAGCTAGAAGGAGGATATTGAATGTTTCCAACACAAATAAATGATAAATGTTTGAGATAATGGATATGCTAATTATCATGAGCTTATCACTTACATTGTATATCTGGAAACATCACTATGTACTCCATAAATATATACAACTATTATGTATCAATTTTAAAAATTAACAGTTTCTAAAAAAAAAAAAAGAATTTGAAAGTAATCCAATTGTTTAGTGGTTTTAGCAAATGTAAGTCTCCAGCTTGGCTTGTTATTTCAGCAGCCTATTCTGTCACTTAGTTCTAGACATTATGCCAACTCAAAGGGATGGGCTTGATCTTCAGCAGAGCCCTTCAGAGTCTCATATTATACATTTTATTATGACAAGTCATGTCTAACCACAATATTGAATTGCTCTTCATAAAGAAAACAGTAAGCTTTTGGTGAAGGTAAGAATCTATTCTATTCTGAATAATTGTTGAAAAGAAGTACTATGGCATCTGTTTCCTGTAAATAGAAGGGAAGAAACCCAGGAGGTGCATGTTTGTAATACTCTATTTTGATGAAGTTTTTCTTGATGAAATGTTTCTACTAGATTCTGTATGAATAAAAAAGGTTACCACTCATACGAACTGAGCCACAGTGGAAAGTTTCCTGCAAAGTCAGTGAAAAATAACACGTGGATTACTGGAAGGATGTAAAAATGCAAGCAAAGTCTCCTGTGACGGGGGGAGGAAGCATTAAGTGCTAAAGTTGGACGTGTAGAACAAAAATAAAATATAGGCAACATTAAACTGGGAGAATTCCTTAAAGTGCCCATAAAAATAGGTACAAAAGTACACATAGTTTGGGACTTTTAACCCAGTGCAGTAATACATCTTGTATTTATTAGTATCATGTATATACAAAATCTATAAAATGTTATTTTATGGTATTATAAATTATAACATTTAAAACTGTTATTTTCCTTTTCTTTAAAAAGTACCAAACATATCTTAGTACATTTATATACATGTGATACTGGCAGCTAGTTTGAGATATTCTTTATTATGCTAATAAAGATGACTTTGATGCTTCTTTATTTAAAGTTTGCAAGGACAAATGTTGAATATTGCCTAATATCGTTTTTGGCTTCTAATAGGACCACCATATGACTTTTCTCTCTCACTTTATTAATGTGATTTGTGTCAGTTGATCTCTTAATATTAAGTCAGGCTTCTTGTTCTCAGACAAGCCTTTCTTGACTATGGTCTATTATTGTTTTGAACAATTGCCAAATTTTATTGTATTTTCTGAAGTCTTTCTAGTGCTATTGTTTTCAGGCTTGGATATCAGAGTAAAACAAATTGGGAAGCTTTCTATATCCTTTGTTATTCTCTGGAGTAGTTGAGACTATATGGGAATAATTTATTGTTTGAAAATCTGGAAGAAGACATTTAATAGCCTTAGTAGCTTTCCACAAATGTTGATATATATAGTGTTTTCATTGTCATAATCTGAACAGTTCTTTAACAGTCGTATTGACCTCCTCTTTGATCCCAGGATTATTCAGAACATGGTCCGGGAGTTTGAGAATAATTTTTGTTGTGTATTTTTTGTTGTAAGTTTAATTTTATTGCTTCGTAGTCAAAACTGTGGTCTGTACAATTTCTGCTTTCTATATTTTATTTGTTTTGTTATGACTATTAAGACTATTTTTGTAAGCTTGAAAAGGAAGATATTTTTATGCTTAAATGATAAACTGTTATCTAATGACTCTCATTAAGGATATTGTTCTAATGCTCTATATTTTGGATGTTAATCTGCCTTAGACTGAGGATGTATATTTGAAGTTATTTCACTACTATTTTATTTCTGTTGATATCTATTTATATTTCTAACAGGTTTTGCTTTATGTATTTTGGGCCAATGTTATGTGGCAAAAGAAAGTTTGTGACAGCTGTACGTTAATTTTGGATTGTATATTTTGACAATATTACGTAACTTTTTTCTAAGTAATTTCAATTTTATGTTTCTTTTCATTTAGTTTATGTTTGCTAATATTAGTGTTTTTCATTTTTTCTTTGACTTTTCCTATACAAATATGAGTTATTCTTATCTTTTATTTATTCTGCAATAATTTAGAAGTTATATAATATTTAATTTTACCCTTGCTTACCTGTAAGTTTTAAAAATCATATTTGAATCTATTTTTCCTAAACTCAAAGGAAACTTACAATATTATTGATTTTCCAACACGTAAACCATGAGATAAGACATTTTCATATTTTATTTCTGTCACTACTGCCTCTACTCTTCTCCATTCTACATCCTAAATTGTATTTATGAATGTTCAGACCCATATTATTACCTTTATAATATGAATCACCTCTTTTAAAATGTTTTTATTTGTATTGATATCATTTAACTCAATCTGTATATGATAGAGTTTCATGCCTTACTGTACCTTTTCATTCTACTTTATTCCCATTTATGAATGTAATGTAGTCTAGTTCCTGTAGGATAATTCTGAATAACTTTTTCTGGTTTAGTCTGTGGGTAATATACTTTCTAATCTCTTGTAGATCTGAAAGTGTCTTTCTGTTATTCTTATGTACACATTTAAATGGAGTGCAGAATTCTGGAGTCACAATATTTTACCTCAAAACTGTAGATGTTTCTCTGTTGTCTCACAGTGTTTAGTGTTGCAAGGAAGTTCAATGTCCTTCTGATTTTCATTCTTTTGAAGGTGATTTTTTTCTCTCCAGATACTTTTTTTTTTTTTTTTTTGAGACAGTCTCATTGGATGCCCAGGCTGGAGTGCAATGGCACAATCTCGACTTACTACAGCCTCTGTCTCTTGACAGTCCATGGGTTCAAGTGATTCTCCTGCCTCAGCCTCCCAAGTAGCTGGGATTACAGGCACCCGCCACAACACACCCAGCTAATTTTTAATATTTTTAGTAGACACAGGTCTCACCATGTTGGCCAGGCTGGTCTCAAACTCCTGACCTCAAATGATCTGCCCTCTTCGGCATCCCAAATACTGTGATTATCAGGCATGAGCCATCATGCCCAACCATCATCCAAATGCCATTTGGACATTTTATTTGGCCTTACATTTTTTAAACATTTGATATGATGTCTTTGTCCTTGACCTTGTAGATTGTAGGCCCTTTTCACCTGTAGACTTATGTTTACATTGCTTTGAAAAATTTTCTACTATGCTTTTAAAAAACATTAGTACTATTGTTCTATTCTGTTCTTTACCCTTGGGACTACAGTTAAATATATTTTGTGTATCCCTGCTTTTCCTGTCACAGATTATATCATCTTCATTTTTCTTATTTCTTCTGTGTACTTAGAGAAGTAGGTTGTCTTCTACTTCACTGATTAGATCTGTAGCATATAATCAATATTCAACATCACACCTTTAATTCAAAAATTGTAGTGTTCATGACAAATTTATTTTCTGGTCTCAAACAGTTTATTTTTTAATGAATACCTGCTCTAATCTCATACCTGCAGTGCCCTTTTGAAACTGAGAACAAAGACTATGCAATTTCTTTAAAATGCCAGTTTCTGATAACAACTATAGATTTCAGAAGATGACATTTGTTCCCCTTGATATGAAATATGGTGGTGTCAGTGGCTTTCTGCTTAGTGCTCCCAAGGGAGGGAGGTTCAGGTTTACCCAGTGTTGGCTTATAGAGTTAGGATTTAATGAGCTTTGTGTGTGCATTCTTTATGTAAAAATGGATGGCTCTTGTCTCCTTGAGGACCTTTCAGTCTAGCTGGAGGAAGATAGGGCAGCTGGGCTTTTCTGTGGTTTACTTTACTACAGTGTTGGGTGGCTTGTCTCCCAGCCCTGCTTCAATACCAGTCATTGTGCAGCCTCTGAGAGCCCGAATCAGGGGTGGGGTATCTCAGTGGGGGCTGAATCCCCAACGAGGCAGCTCCCTGCTGTGCTTCTTCTGAGTGGCTGCAGCCCCGGAGAACCTCCAGCAGATGCTGGTAGGGTGGAAATGTCACTGCCCACGCCCAGCTCTCTGCAGGTGACACCAGTGCCTTCAGCACTCGTCCTTCCTCCTCCATATTACAGGATCCAAGTAGAGTTTTGCTGGATTCTCTTCTACCTATTTTCTGGGCAAACAGT
This sequence comes from Sapajus apella, assembly GCF_009761245.1. Lineage (NCBI taxonomy): Eukaryota > Metazoa > Chordata > Mammalia > Primates > Cebidae > Sapajus > Sapajus apella. Next base: position 29,356,597 of record NW_022436961.1, read on the forward strand.
ATGGTAATAGATCATTCTTTCTTTTCATTAAATCCTGTCTCACTTCACTATTTCTAAATGACATCATGAAGACTTTAGTGCTTCTGGAACACTTGTGTGTATATAATCTTTCCTTAACTCCAGCACTGGGTATTGACTTTTTTCTTCTTTGTGTAGTCTTTATAGCCATTTAAGCAGGAATTGGGGAGGAGCAATTCGATATCTGTACACATCTCATCCTCTTGGCTGGTCTTCACGTGGTTTCTGAATACTTCCTGTGAGACTCATGCATATATCTAAGTACACAGCACAGAGCTGGCCTTAGTTTTGTTTTGTTTTGTTTTCTGCTGTTTACAAAAGACTCAGTTTTTTTCAACTTTTATTTTAGATTCAAGGGGTACAGGTGCAGGTTTGTTACCTGGGTGTATGTGATGCTGAAGTATGGGGTACAAAGGATCCTGTCACCTAGGTAGTGAGCATAGTATCCAATAGGCGGTTTTTCAACCTTTCTCCTCTCCACCCTCTCACCTCCAGTAGACACTAGTGTCCATCATTTCTGTCTTTAGGTCCACATGTCCCACTTATAAGTGAGAAGATGTGGTATTTGGTTTTCTGTTTCTGTGTTAATTCACTTAGGATAATGGCATTCAGCTGCATCTATGTTTCTGCAAAGGATATAATTTTATTATACTTTATGGCCACGTAGTCTTCCATGGTGTATCTGTACCATGTTTCCTTTATACTACCCACTGTTGATGGGCATCTAGGTCTTTGCTATTGTGAATAGTGTTGCATGAACACGTAAGTCTTCTTTGATAGAACAATTTATTTTCCTTTGGGTATATACCCAGTTATGGAATTGCTGGGTCATTTAGAAGTTCTCTTCCTAGTTCTTTGAGAAATCTCCAAACTGCCTTCTACTGTAATTGAGCTAATTAACATTCCCACCAACAGCATATATGTTCCTTTTTCTCTGTCGTCTTGCCAACATCTGTTATTTTTTGTCTTTTTATTAATAGTCATTCTAACTGGTGTGAGATGGTATCTTGTGGTTTTGATTTGCATTTCTCTGATGATTAGTGATGCTGAGCATTGTTTCATATGTTTCACGGTTGCTTGTATGTCTTCTTTTGAGAAATGGTATTGTGAATGCTTTAATGCTTCTGGAACATGTGAGTATGAGTGTGTATGTGTGTGTGAGTGTGAGCTTTCCTTGAATTACAGCATTGATAGTGATATTTTTCTCTTTTTCATGGTCTGTATAGCCATTGAAGTGGAAATTGGGGAGGAGTGGTTTGATGAACATCATCCTCTTGGCTGGTCTTCACGTTGCTTCTAAATGCTTTCTGTCTCATGTCTATCTCTAAGTAGACAGCAGAGAGCAGGCCTTAGGTTTTCTTATATTTTCCACAGCCCAGTCAATGCTTTGCATATCCTTTGCCTTTTATAAACACTGGAGGAATCGAATTGAATTCTAATGAAATCTTCTCCACTTCCCTACTTCTAAATCCAGGCTTTAAATATCAATATTTTTGCTGGCTGGGATTCTTCTAAAATAAGAATTGCATCTCCAGTTCTCTTTTTCAGTTTCAGGAATAAAAAGGTAATATTAGAGCACCAGATAAGAGAAATTTTCTATAATTCATTTAATAAAATAATTGGGTTAATATGCCTGGGTCTGTAGCATTACAGGTGAAATCCATGCTTCATTGATGTCACACTGAGTGAATTACCAGGGAAGCCAATAGACTGAAAATGAGAATAACAGTCTCTCTTTCCCTGGCTTCTCCTGCTGTCCCTGCCTTCATATTCAGCTTGTGCCCAAAGTACAAGACAACAGGAGAATACTGTTTAAATCTCTTCTGAAATGTTCACACAGATATGGTCCTGATAGCTGTCATAAAAGTCAAAACTAAGCCACTGAATTAGTTGAAGAAGTCATCTGTGAAGGCTGTGTCTGAGAATGTTGGCCTACTAAAGATGGCTAGCTACAGAAAAGATTACAGTATAGCCCATTTTCCAGCTTTATTTCTTATTTCCCCCCTAGTGATGGATACCCCCACCTGATCATGGGGTTGAGCAGTTTGACTCTCGTTTTGTCAAGAGACAGTGCAGTGGGAGTCAGCCTGAGCTGCTATAACAACACACCACAGCCTGAGTGTCTTCTGCAATGTTTATCTATCACAGCCCTGAAGGCTGGGAAGTCCAAGATCAAGGTTACAGTAAGATTTGGTTCCCAGTGAGGCCTCTTTTCCTGGCTTGTAGATTACACTGTCTCACTGTGTTTTCACATGCCAGAGAGAGAGAGAGACAGAGAGAGAGAGAGAGAGAGAGGAGAGTAAGAAAGAGAAAGAGAGGATGCATGCTCTCTGCTATTTCTTCTTATTAAGTACAACATTAGTTTTATCATTTTATCATGGTCCCACCCTTCAACCCCATTTAAACTTAACTACCTCTGCATAGGCCCCATTTCCAAATACAGTCACATTGTGGGTTAGGGCTACAACATAGAAATTTTGGGAGGACACTATTCAATCCTAGTAGGTGGCCTGGAGGATATGGGTGTATGTGGAGAGATTTGGACCAGGAATCAGAAAGCTTCTTTTCTTCCCTGGTTGCTATATGAATTCAACAAGTAATTTAACATTTTGAGTCTTATTGATCTCATCCGGAGGATATGCATGTGATAATCGCAAGGCTCCTGCCAGCTGGGTCCTCCAGGGCCCTATGGTTCATGCTGACATTGCACACAGTCCAGCCTGCCCATTGAGTTCGGCAGCCTAGCCTCCCATATGCATGCTGTGCTTGGCCAGACATTATTCCTTTGTCTGCAATGTCACCGTGCCCAGAAAGCCCTTCTCTTACCAGATTGCCAAATGCAGGGGGCCTTTCAGAATACCTGCATTCATCCATCTATCCATTTACTATATGATTTTCTCTTTCGCTTTGTTCCAGGTGATGCGTTAGGTGCTGGGGATGTCTGTGCTCTGATGAACTCCATGTTTTAGTGGATTTGCATGGATAGAAGGGACAATAACAAACAAGCAAATATATAGTATGTCAGATGGTCATGAGTGCCAATGGGGAAAAATAAAGTAGGGTTAAAGAGTGAAATGTCCTGGAAAGGTGGGAGGCTGTTATTTTATATCTAATGGTCAGGAAAGATCTCTGTGCAGATATGCAGAGAATGTGAGCTAGCCCAGCATGCACAGGGTGCAGAGGGCCTAGGTGGGCAGGGCAGTAAGCACCTGCAGTATGCGTGGTGTGGCCGGGGAAGAGTAAGCAAAGAGCAGTGAAAGGAAATCATATGAGAAAGGCAGAGTCCCGTAGCTGGCCAGCCTTTGTTACGTCTTCAGAGACTCAAGTGGTTGCCTTTTCTATTTTGACCAGAACTTACACTGTTCTTTGCAGGAGGATGGTTTGTTAGGATCTCACTCCTCTATGCCAGAAACAAAACTCTCTGGATGGATATGTTTAAAATGTAAATTGAATCCTGTTAGTCACTTGTTTAAACCACTTCACTATTTCTTTTTCGTTTTATCATATAACAAAACCAAAACCTTTCACCAGAGCTCCCCACAGGTCCTTTCTTATCATACTAACTCATTTTGGCCCCATTCCCCATCCCTGCATGGCTTGCTAAGCTCCAGTCACTGGATCTCCTTCCAGTTCCAAGAATCCTGCAAGCTCATCTTCCCTCAGGGCCACTGACGCTGAAAGTTTCTCTAGCTGGTCCTCACTTCTTACTTTATGTAGTATAGTAATGGGGACTAATTCAGTAATAACAAAATTTGATTTTATTCTGTTCTCTAGATACTGAGATAATTAAGGGCAACCTCTTCAGGCTTTGTGTGAATTTCAGAAGAATATCCTCATTTTACAATTGGCAAACTGAGGCAATGGTCTCACAGTATAATATGACGACATAATCTTATATTCTTAAGAACTGATGCTAAGAACTACCATTTAAAATAAATGTTTATATTATTATTCTTTCAATAATATTGCTATTAGTCTTGTAATATACTTGTATTCTGGGAATACTTTTACTTACGTTTAAATGTAGCCCAACATTGCAAGGAAAATGCTCTCTTAATAGTTGAAAGATGGCAGTGTGCAACTGGCTTATATTTTACCGACATTGCTTCTCCCTGGTGCATTTTTAGGTGAAGAGCCATTTCATTGTCATGGCAGAATAATGGCCATTTTCAAAGCTACCCCTCAGAACCAAGCAGTAAAATGTAAAAATTCTTTTACAACCAGCAGTTGTGAGATCTTACATACTAGGGTGCATTTCTATGACAAGCATTTAAGATACTTGAGCTCTTCCTCAAACCATTCTAACATTTTCTCCAGCTACTAAAAATAAAACAAGTCATACTTTTAGGATGACATTTGTAATTCTTTTAGAAAGAAGAAGAAGATGATAGCCATATAATATTTGAAGGTGAATTTGAATATGAATACCGTATGATATATGAAAACCTATGAAATAGGCTTAAATGTTTTAATAGTCCCCACCAATAACACTGCACACTTTTGTGAACATCTTTTATGTTCCAACTGATACAGATGTAGAAATTTACATCAGAGGCTTGGGGGAAAATTATGTATCTAAACTGAGTGTTATTGTTCCTTCACGCTTTCTCTTCCTTATAAGGAAGCTTTGCAAGAAACTTGATCCCAAGAGGTCACCTTCCCCTGTAAAATGCAGTAAACACCCTTTTCAAAGGTAAGAAAGGAGAGGGTTTAATTTGGGAGACAGTGGTGTTCCAGAAAGGATGGAACAATGCGTGGCTGTCGAACATAGCTGCACCCTAAAATTACCTGGAGCATTTTCAAAACTATTGATGCCTTGGTCTCACCCCCCAGAGTTTCCGGCTTAACTGATGTGGGGTGCAGCCTGGCATCATGATTTTTCAAAGCTCCTCAGGTGATTCTAATGTGCACCCAAGGTTGAGGCCACTGGACTTGAGTATCAGCTGGAGGGAGTCAGGTGTGTCACACAGACTCCATGATCTTCCTTCCTGTATGTGAAAAGTGGATAAATACCCGCATTTTTACAGGGCTTTGTAAGGATCTAATAAAATGATGAATATGAAATTTCACTGAAAAGTATAAAGGGCTCAACCAGTGTTGATCTTCTCAGAGATATATTCAGACCCTTTTGCTTCAGAAAAATAACAATCTAATTTGCACAAAAGTCATGCTTCAATCATTTTTGCAGAAAACAAAAGTCCTGCCAATTTTTGAAATAGTTGTTCATCACCCTGGTAGATTTTAGAATCAGTGAATTTTTTAGGAAATCACTGACCATTTTGTGTGATATGTAGATTTTATACTAACAGAGGAATATGTAAATGCTATTACTAAAACAGATATATTTAGCTGTTTGT
>NW_022436961.1:29362371-29484703 GCF_009761245.1 Sapajus apella
CCATGTTATTATCTTCCATATATTTTTATATGTATATTCTTCTTTACCACATATACGGGAAAAACTGAGGTGGGTGGGTAGATTAGCAGACTAGCAGTAGAATTTTATCTCTGCATAAATTGGATGCATTGAGAAAAAAAGGAAGTCACTGACAGAATAAGGAAAACAGAGTCTCTGCTAATGTGCAGAAATCTGCAAAGGAGAGGGAACTTGTTAAAAGTTAAGGAAGATAATAACATGGAGGTGATTGATGAAGCTGACATCATGAAGGAATTTTGAGACTTACACATGGGTAGTATCCAATGAGTTGTGGGAAATGAAATTCAAGGAAGATGAATTGAAAAATGAACAAAAATTGCCAAAAAGAGGAGTGGAGAAAAAGCATCAAGGGGACTATGATACCAATGGAGAATTTATTCATGAGATGCTGGAATTAGTAGAGTATCCTTGAATACTGGTAGGAGGGACCTACGGAGGAAAGAGTGATGATGGAGAGAAGGGTAATTGCAGGACTGATATCCTTCAGAGAGGGTGATGAGATGCTATACTAAAGGAGTCTGATAGGAAAATGAATCACACATTTGTAATAAGAGAGAACACTGAGATTATAGATATGGATGTCAGCTTATTATAAATTTGAGGATGGGAGATTTTCAACTTTATCAGTGAAGTGTGATGTAAGATCATCAGCTAAGAATGTTGGGAGTTGGACCCTTTGGGCCAGAGGAGAAGGTAGAAAATTGTTGTCCTACAGTGTGGAAAATAGGTTTATTAGGCAGATGAGGTAGGATTGCTGATGAGTGTTTGATGTCACTTTGTTGTCACTGGTCATGAATTTAATATGAAGTAAGTCAGTTTTTTGGTCCATTCTTAGGCACAGGTGCAGGCAAGGTAAAGGTCTGGGTTTCAATGGGACGGTGGTTTTGTTCAGGGAGAAGAATGAGGGAAGTTGTTGTGTTAGTAAGTTTGGTTTCATGAAACACTGGACACTTAACAGTTGGGTTTGGGCAGGGGAAAGTACAGAATATTATTATAGAACCTGCTCTTTCAAATGTCTTTCTTAAATCAGTGCATGACTTCTACCTTCCTCTCCCTAGCCAATAGCCATATTTGGGATGAAGCCTGTTGGGAAGCTTCAAACAGGCAGTCATGTCTAAGGGGCTTTAAATTATTAAAATATACCAGAAACACAGGACCAGTTAGCTCAGGTTTTCATACCCTGTCCTCACAGTTCTGACATAGTGGACTGAACGGTGGCCACCAGAACCTATAATGTGATCTGATTTGGAAAGGTGGTCTTTACAAATGCAATTAAGCATCTCGAGATTAGATCATCTCTAAATCCAATGACAAGTGACCCTTGTAAGGTAAGTGAAGGAGAAAACACACAGAGGAGAAGGCAATGTTAAAAAGAAAGAAGAAAGAAAGAAAGAGAAGAAAGAAGGAAGGAAGGAAGGAAAGAAGAAAAAAAAAAGGAAGGGAAAAAAGGAAGGAGAAAGAAAGAAAGAAAAAGAAAAAAGAAAGAAATTGACCAGAATAGGCAAAATTACACACACCTAAAATAAATTAATGGTTACCTAGGGCTAGGGACTGGGATGGAAAGTGACAGCTCATGGGTATGGGGTTTCTTTCCAGGGAGAGCAAAAATATTTCAAAATTAGATTGTGGTGATGTAAAGCTTTGAAAATATGCTAACATCATTGAGTTGTATACTTTAAGTGAATGTATGATACGTGAATTATTTCTCAATAAAGCTGTGAGCAAAAGAAACAAAAAAGAAAACAGAGGCAGAGGTTGGAGTTATGCAGCTGTAAACCAAGGAACAGCTGGAGCTACCAGAAGTTGGAAGAGGCCAGGAAGGATTCTTCCCCTAGAGGCTTCAGAGGGAGTGTGGCCTGCCGGCACCTTGACCTTGGACTTCTGGCTTTCAGAACTGTGGGAAAATAAATTTCAGTTGTTTTAAGCCACCGAGTTTGTGGTAACTTGTTATGGGAGCTCCAGGAAGCAAACACAACTGTCAACATGGAAATAGTTCCTGCTCCCAATAAAAGGAACAGTATCCCTAAGTAAATAGAAACAATAATAAAACTAGTAAATCTTGCCAGTGCTGACCTAGGTCTGTTGACTGCATTTGTGGCATGCGTAGGATAACTTTTAGGGCCCATCATCTGGACAGTCACTGATCTTCAACTGTATTAGTCCATTATCATGCTGCTGATAAAGACACACCTGAGACTGGGCAATTTACAAAAGAAAGAGGTTTAACTGGACTTGCAGTTCCACATGGCTGGGGAGGCCTCACAATCACAGTGGAAGACGAGGAGCAAGTCACATCTTACATGGATGGCAGCGGGCAAAGAGAGACAGTGCCAGCAGGGAAAATGCTAGATGCTTATAAACCATCAGATCTCATAAGAACTCACTCACTATCACAAGAATAGTAGGGAGGAAACCATCCCCATGATGCAATTATCTCCACATGGCCCCAGCCTTGACATGGGAGTATTATTACAATTCAAGGTGAGATTTGGGTGGGGACACAGCCAAACCATATCGTGGATCCATTGGTAGACAGTTGCCTGAAAATGTCAGCAGAGCCATCTGAAATTCTGAAATGGATAGTGGATGGCATGGGCCTGGGACTCATTTTCTTATCTAAAATGAAAAAGCACTAATATCTCATCTGAGAACTTAGTTTTTTTGAAAATTGAAAGAGAAAACTCAATGGAGAACGATTATGAAAGAAAAGGGAATGTTGTGTTAATTTGTATATTTTTTTTTTTTAGTGGAAGTAAATTAATAAGTGATTCTGTTCTTCTATTTTGGGTAAACATTTGCACAGGATCTGATTTCTATATCAGTTTTAAATAGAAATTTAAAAAGAATAATATTTGACTTTCTGCTCTTTCAGATACTTAAGGTCAAGAAACAATAACTGGAAATTGGTGGGATTAGAGTAGGGCTTTTTTGCATGTGAAAATGGAAACCTGGGATTTCACTGCTGCTGCTGACGTCAGTCATGAGGCTCCCGCTCCATGGCCTGGTGTCCCTGACTGAGCAAACAGTGAGCACGTTGTGCCATGAGAGCAGGAGTCCCAGGTGATCATGGCTTTCTCTCTCAGGCTTCCAGCGTGTACTGAAGAAACTCAAAATGGCAAACGGCGGGGGGTGTCAAGCCCCAGTTTTGCTGTTGACAATCTTATGATGGAGAACAGGGCTTGAACCTGAGCCTAAACAGGGTGTTTTTCTCCTCCTCTGAGTTTGAGATAACTGGCCATCACTGAAGAGCAGAGGGCTGACTCTAGTTATCCACCCAGAGGCTAGAACAGAAGGATCAGAGGCCTGGCTGGGCTGTCAGAGGAGTGAGGGCCAGGGAATGTGCTGGTCAGTTCACCACAGGTAAATCCACTGGTCTGGCCCAGAGGCTAATAACTGAACCGGATAAGTGAGCAGGATAAAGGGAGCCCTGGCTATTCCTTTTAATGTGGCTATAGAGAATATACCTACTCTGTACCTATCTGCCCCCACTCCCACCCCCAACCCTACTCACTGAACTCAGTGATTGGGAAGCTGTATGGGAATAAGGATCCCCAACGTGAGGCATAGGTGAAAAAAAGTCCGTTTATTTTAAAGTTTGCAGTAACTGCTGCCTCACTAATTGAATATATTACAGGACAATTGCTCATGGGAAAAAGTTAAAAATGTCTCTGATTACTTAGTAAACTTAAAATGATTAAGCTGTATTTATAACCATCAGTATAAAATGAACATTTAAATTCTCCATGGGAACTTTTCACTTGATAATGTTTCTGTTGTCAAAGAGACTGTGTCAGAAAATCAGAACTTTTTTTTCCAGCTGAAAGCAAAAAGCAAAAAAAAAAAAAAAAACCCAAACAATAAAACAGATTTCTCTTATCCTTAGCTCAGTAATGCTATCTAGTTATGTGACGAACTGTGAAATGATAAGCAGTTCCAAATAAGTTTTAAATTCAGCACAAGTAATAAAGTCCTTAGTATGAACTCAGTGAAATAGATATACAATTCCATTAATCACTGAAAGCAATTTCTGGATGTCACATGGTTTGTCCTGCCCCTGCCTGGTCCGATATGAGGTTAGGTAATTTCAGAGCCTGTAATCCGGGGAAATACTACGAAAGGAGGGAAAGGAGATGTGAAAACAGGGGTTTAGTATTTATTATTCTCTGACACTATGTAGTTAAAAAAACATCCACCTCCCATTCCTCCATCATTTTAGGGGCTCAAAATGGCAATGAAAAGCTTCATTATCAACAAGTCGTGGTGGCTTATGCCTGTAATCCCAGAGCTTTGGGAGGCCAAGGTGGGAGGATTACTTCAGTCAGGAGTTCAAGACCAGCCCGGCCAATATGCTGAAACTTGTCTCTATTAAAATTACAAAATTTAGTCATGTATAATCCTGAGTAGCTGGCATTACAGGTAGACATGGTGGCAGGTATCTATAATTCCAGCTACTCAGGAGGCTGACGCAGGAATATTGCTTGAACCTGGGAGGTGGAGTTTGTAGTGAGCTGAGATTGTGCCACTGCACTTCGGCCAGGGCAACAGAAGGATACTCTGTCTAAAAAACAATTTTTTTTTCATCATGATTGGGCATATGCAGTAACTACATGAAGTGACTATTCTCTCACAACCCACTTTCTTAACAGTATGTGACACTTTTATCAGTTCTTTTCTGGAGATGCACATCTCCATTTATGTTACTAAAATCTATCCATATAAAAGGAATTGATTTTTATAAACTTCAAGGTAGTAGTTTTATGAATTTAATAGAATTACTCCCTTAAAACTGTAAAACATTAATGATTACCCTTCTCATGTGTAGGACAGACCACCGACAATAAATTTGTAAGAACAAAAGGAAACTCGAACTGGAAGCTACTTTGGTTGTATTGCCAGCCAACTGACGTTTCTACCTTTTCTTTGCTATTCCCATTAGCTCATTTTGTAACACATTTAAAAATTATTATTTTTATTAATACTCAAGATTTTTACATATGTATGGGGTACATGTGATATTTTGATTCATGCATACAATGTGTAATGATTGCAGTATTTAGGATATCCATCACATCAAACATTTATTACTTCTTTGTGTTGGGAATATTTCAGTTAACAACAGCATATTGTATATTTCAAAATACCTACAAGAGAAAATTAGAAAATTGAAGCATATTTTGATGACATACTTTTCTAGTTTCTTTAAACAGTATGGACGGGGGATCTTCTCTGTTATCCTCACTGAAACAATGACATCCCCATCCATGAGAATTAATGCTTATTACTTAATACCCTGATTCAGATGCTGGTGTTAGTGCTTTACATTTGTTAATGTATTCAATCATTATGATAAACCATACAAAGAAGGTTTATTAGGTCATTCTTGCATTGCTGTAAAGAAATACCTGAGGCTGGATAATTTACTAAAAATGAGGTTTGATTGGCTCACAGTTCTGTAGACTGTATGGGAAGCATAGTGCTGGCATCCGCTTCTAAGGAAGCCTCGGAAGCTTCCAATCATGGCAGAAGGCAAAGAGGGAGCAGGCACATCACGTGGTGAAAACGAGCAAGATGGAGAAAGGGGACACACACCTTCAAACAACCGGATCTCATGAGAACTCATTCACTACTGTGAGGACATGACCAATCCATGAGGGACCTGCTTTCATGACCCAAACACCTCCCATTGGGCCCCACCTTCAACATTGGAGATCACATTTCAACATGAGATTTGGAGAAACAAATATGCAGAGGGTAGTGGTTTTTATCCAGTTTTACAGACGAAAAAGGAGGGGCAGTGGTGATAGAGGCCCAGGTAGTCAGACTCAAGCACACGCTCCCACCCATCAGGCTACCCTTCCACTCTCCACTTTTATTTTCAAAGGCCATTTTGTTCACAGGGAATCCTGAACTGTTTCTTCCCTTGAATCCTCTTCCCGTAAAGGTTGTTGAGAATTCTCAGAAGGTTAAAGGACTTGCTAAAATGTGCACAGTGAGTGAAGCTGGATGTAAAACCAGGCCTTCTGATCTCAAATCCTATTAGCTTTAATGACATCACACTACTGGATATAGCTGAAGTTTTCAACTTAGGAGAAACTGGCTCTGAAACAAAATAGTTGGCAATATTTCACTTCTTTCAGAAATAAAATCCAGATGGATTTAAGAATTAAATCTTGTAAATCAAACCATAAAAATACTGGAGGAAAATTTTGGTGAATATGTAATCTTGGGGTGGCAAGGGCCATTCTAAAAATGGCCCTAAAGTATGAAAAATGGATACATTAGATTTCACAAAAATTAAAAAGTCAGTATGTAAAAACACTGCATATAAAAATGAAAGGCAGGCTGGGATCAGTGGCTCATGCCTGTAATCCCAGCACTTTGGGATGCCAAGGCGGGAAGATCACCTGAGGTCAGGAGTTCGAGACCAGCCTGGCCAATATGGTGAAACTCCATCTCTACTAAAAATACAAAAATTAGCCGGCGTGGTGGCAGGCACCTGTAATCCCAGCTACTCAGGAGTCCGAGGCAGGAGAATTGCTTGAACTGGGGAGGTGGAGATTGCAGTGAGTCAAGATGACACCATTGCACTCCAGCCTAGGCGACAAGAGTGAGACTTTGTCTCCAAAAAAAAAAAAAAAGAAAAAGAAAAAAAAATTGGCAGGAGTGTGCACATTCTTTTCTTGCTAACTTGCTTAGCCTCAGGCAATTTCTGTTACCTTTGAGTGAAGTAAAATCTAAATCATGGTCCTCACTGGGAGTGGATTCCTCCCATAGGACTTTGACAATCTCTGGAGACATTTTTGATTGTGAGGACTGTGTGGGGGTTGTTGCTACTGGCATCTAGCAGGAAGACGCCTGGCATCCTGCAGTGTACAGGACAGCCCTCATGACAGGGAATGATCTAGTCTAAGTGTCAGCAGTGTCTAGATGGAGAAATACTGACCTCCGGTTGTAAATATTCCTTCAAACAATCTCTCAGAGCAAAAACAAAACAAAATGGCACCAGCCTGGTTGGCCAATATTTTGGAAAGAAAGAGGGCTTTGGTTTTATTTCTGATTTATTTTGCACACCACTCTCAGACTTTTCACAAATAAAAGGGAAGTTACAGGCATTATGGGTGTGAAGTCAAAGTAACAGTTTTCACCATGGCACATACATGGTCAAGTATATTTCTTAGACTCTCTCTCTTTTTTTTTTTTTTTTGTAATCCCCACTTCAAAACCCCAAATCAAAACTTATCTAAATATCTTTGGTAAAAATACACATCCAAGTTTTGCATTATTTGGATTCTTACCACTTTAACTCTACGTTCATATTTTCCTGCTGCATTTTTAACTTTCTAACTAGCTTTAATGGGCATTTTATATGAACTCCTTCTAAAGTTTTTGTCCAAAAGTAAAAACGTATTGACCTAATGTCATAGTGTATTTTACTATCATTTTAAAATTGTTTTAATTTGTGTGTCTTTTATTTTCATGGCCCACTGGTTTCACTTGTTTGTGAGAATAAGTTCATATGGCTTGGCTTAATTTCACAGATGCATATAAAAGTTTCCTTTAGTTGCTGTAAAAGTAACTGTGAATTATGAGCATGTGTTCTAGAAATGTTCACAGCTTCTCCATTAGGAACACTCAGATGATTGGAAAGTTACTAAAACTGGGGTTCCAAGAAAAAAACAGTGGATAAGTGTTTAACTCCTTTAGCATTGATTCTTTCCTGAAAGGCAAATCTTTAAGACCGCTGGTTCTTTATATGTTAAGTGTGGTTTGTCATTAGGAATTTCATCTGGTTATAAGTGACAGGCATGATCGCTGACTAGAGCAGGATAGGGTTTTATTGTTTCACTTTTGTAAAATTGATCTGGAGACAGGAAGTCTACGACTTGAGGTGGTGTGGTGGCACCATCTGTTCATTTCAAATTGAAGCTCCTTGCTTTGAGTTGCTTTATGCTCAGCGCATGGCTTCTGCCTTCAAAGTCCCCTGTTGTTCACGTTGAGGACTGGACCTCCAGCCATCACCTGCACATTTCATTCCAGAGAAAATGAGGGAAAGCAGGACAAAAGGGTGGCCATGCCTTTTAAGGAGGTGTCCTAGCAGTCCCATGTAATAATTCTGCTAACATCTCATTGCTGGAATTTAATCTCTGTCAGGGAGGCTGGGAAATGCGGTCCTTGAGCTGGGTACATTGCCACATCCAGTAAGATTGGGATTCTGTTACTAATGAGAGAGACTAGAAGAGGAGTTTTACAGTTAGCAGTCTCTCTGACAAGTTTTTCCAAACTTTTAAAGTTAAGCAATCATGTTTTTCCCAAAAAAATTCTATTTGGGAGTTCGCTCATTTTCACTGCTTTCTTCTGACACTGATTTCTCTCTCAGCCCTTCCAAGATTCCTGAAGATTTCCATGGAACCTTGAGGGTATGATGGGTTTGAAAATCATTAGCTAATATAATTTCAAAGGTGTCTTATTTTTAAAAAAAATTTGATTCTTTGACTTTGTTGATTTGTAGGATAAATAATATCTAAAGAATCACATTTCTCAGTGATGATGACAAGCTTTAAAATTTTTTTATTTTTGAGACAGGGTCTTGCTCTGTCACTTAGGCTGGACTGTAGTGGCATGACCACAGCTTACTGCAGCCTCCACCTCCTGGGATCAAGCGATTCTTTCACCTCGGCCTCCCGAGTAGATGCGACCATAGGCACCTACCACCATGCCTGGCTATTTTTTTTTTTTTCTTTTGAGATGGAGTCTTCCTTTGTTGCCAGGCTGGAATACAGTGGCATGATCTCAGCTCACTGCAACCTACGACTTCCTGGTTCAAGTGATTCTTCTGCCCTCCCGGGTTGCTGGGATTACAGGCACACGCCACCACGCCCAGCTAATTTTTGTATTTTTAGTTGAAAAGGCCAGGATTGTCTCTATCTCCTGACCTCATGATCTGCCCGGCTTGGCTTCCCAAAGTGCTGAGATTACCAGTGTGAGCCACCACACCTGGCCTAATTTTTTGAAAAAATATTTTTAATTTTGTAGAGATGGGGTCTCCTTATGTTGCCTAGGCTGGTCTCAAACTCCTGGGCTCAAGTGATCCTCCTGTCGAGGTCTCCCAAAGTGCTGGGATTATAGGTGTGAAATACCACACTCAGCCATAACAAACTTTAAAAAACTGTGGTTGTTGGGCCGGGCGCGGTGGCTCACACCTGTAATCCCAGCACTTTGGGAGGCCGAGGCAGGTGGATCACGAGGTCAAGAGATCGAGACCATCCTGGTCAACATGGTGAAACCCCGTCTCTACTAAAAATACAAAAAATCAGCTGGGCATGGTGGCACGTGCCTGTAATCCCAGCTACTCAGGAGGCTGAGGCAGGAGAATTGCCTGAACCCAGGAGGCAGAGGTTGCGGTGAGCCGAGATTGCGCCATTGCACTCCAGCCTGGGTAACAAGAGTGAAACTCCGTCTCAAAAAAAAAAACAAAAACTGTGGTTGTTAAATTATAGGTGTCAAAAACAATGTTTTAATTCAGTTTTCTTAATGGGAGCATTCCATTCATGGAACAATACCCCATTTTTCCTCTGGTCCTCACCAAAAATGAACTGGGATCGTTTGTATTCTATTTGATGCAGTATTGATTCTGATATCCTCTGGGTCTAAAGTCATTAATAAAGTTATCATTCGGGATGTCACCAGATCCAGGGTAGAATAAATAATGTTACACAATAATCTAGTTGCACTACAAACATATGAAAAAACTTCAATGAGAGTGGTGAGGAAGAAAGCATTGACCTTACTACATGTGAAAATGAGTTGAGACTCTAAAGGCAAAGCGTTAAATATATTTAAATAAATCGTTGTATTTATTTATCTTTCTTTCCTGTTTTCCTCTTAGTAGTGTTGGTGTAAGTTAGTTGTTCTGAATATGTTCAGGGGTGTTTGAATCTGTTGTGTTTTCTGGGGTCATTTGTAAGGCACATATTGTTCTCCCTATACCTCAAAAATAATTCTAGTTTTACCACTAAACTAAGGCATTGTAGAAAGTATATGGGTGTTAATAGCGCACACCCTTATACTCAAATATCATTTCTACCACTTAATAGCTGTGAGATTTTCAGCAAATTAATTTTCCTAAAATATATCTTCATTTACAAGAGTGACAATGATGTCCATCTTGTTGATTTTTTTGGGTTATAGAAAAATAATACATTGTAGGCACTTTATAAATGTTAGTTTCCTTTTGTGAAGAGTACAAGTTACTTATATCATAAAAAAGCTTCAGGCCCTTCTCTGATAGTGAAGAACCAGAGGAAGATGGGGCATAGAGAAGGAATCAGAACTATTAAGATGGTGATGGCTTGGTCTGGGAATCCATGTCAAGGAATGGAGGAGCCTTGATTATAGCAGGCAGGTTAGTATATTTAATCTCACGCTTACATATAATACCATCATTGTACACACACACACACACACACACACACACACACACACACATCCACCCCACACTGTGTGAATACAAATCATGAAACATCAACAGAAATGCAACAGCAAAAGAGAGTTTGTATTTTCTAGAATTGTACGTTGTGATTCTAAAATTTCTTGGCTTTAGAAAGTGGTATTGGTCTGATTCAGGTTTATTCTTGGCTCTCACATGAAAACAACAGGCCTGGCCAAAGGCTAAATTATAAATCTTTCAGGTTTGACTTTGGCAAGCCTCCTCCTTTCAGCACCTTCCTCAACTCCAGGACAAAGTGGGGGCTGGGGGAGGCATGGGAAGGTGTTGACCAAAAAAAGGCGAGGCTGTGTGAAGACATTTTTTCCAGCTATAGGGATGTGAGGAAATGGTGCTAGACATATCATTTCTTGGGGTGCAAACTTCCTACTTTGAGAAACACTGCCTTGAGAGATAGCTCCAAAACATGTTCCCTTTTTCTGGAAGACTGTAGCTGATAAAGGCATTTCACCCAGACCTGGATCAGTGAGAGGGAATTCCAAAGAAGGCAGAAGCATGTTAAGAGCACATTTGTTGAGAAAAAATCATAAGATACTAGTCTCTACAGCAGCTTTTTATTTCTCTTCGTGTATCATCTTCCTTCATTTATGAATATTTCTTGACTCAGCCTATTTCCAAGGTATTGACTTCACAATACCTGCAATCTCCAACCTCACCAGCTGTAGGCATTTAATCCGCCAAGAGGTTCAGCTGACTCTAGTCCTTGTACCAATATCAGAGACCAAAGTCTCCTGATGTCTTGCCTCCTCATTGCTGGTATTTGGGGCCTGGGTTTGATTTACTTCATGTAAGTGAATATCTGCCTTGGTTTTCTGACCCGCAGTGCAGCTCCTCTTAAGCCTGGTCCTGATCTTCATTCAGTAAGTTGTGCCAGGGCCTTGACATGGTTGATCAAAATTAGATTTCTTTCACCAGGGACAATCTCATCCTTGCCTTACCCAGGCCTTCTAGGTGAAGTGTATCTCACATGCTTCCTCCTAATGGAGGTGTGTGAATTTTTATTGTCTGGCCCAATAATTGTATCAAGTTATCTTCCATATTGCTATTACTCCAGCCGTAATAGGTTTGCTGAGCCTCATTGGGCACAGTGATAGGCATGTTTGATGCTATTGTTTGAATGTATGTGTCCCTTCAAAATTCATGTGTTGGAACTTAAACCTTAAGGTGATGGCTTGAGAGGTGGAGACCTTTGGAATGTGATTAAGTCATGAAAGATTCACCCTCTTGATTAGTGCTGTTAGAAAAGAGTTTGAAGCAAGTAACCTAGTGTCTCTTGCCCTTTGATCTCTTCTGCCATGTGAAGACACAGCATTTGTCGCCTCTGGAAGATGCAATAATAAGGCACCACCTTGGAGGCAGAGAACAGTCCTCATCAGCAACAAAGCCTTCTGGCTCCATGTTCTTGGATTTCACAGCTGCCAGAACTATGAGAAAATCGATTTCTGTTGTGTATAAATTACCTAGTAGGTAGTATTTTGTTATAGTAGCAGGAAGAGACTGTGACAGTTGCTCACTCTATTTGAGTGAGTTAGACGTTCTAATAGTAGCCACACAAGCCTGTATGACCACGGCCAGCATATCTCACGGCAAAGCTCCTAAAGAAGAGTGCTCATTACAGCAGTAATTGTATTTGGACAATATAATTGTGTGGGTGAATGATTGGCATAAAAGATTAGGATCAGAAAGAATGTCAGAGAAGGCTGATTTTAAATGCCATCTTCATACAGTGTTAAACTCCAGTATGTTTTTAGGTTGGTTTCTGGACTTTGCCTTTTATTCAGCTGAGCTTTCAGTCCCTCCCTGCATCTTTACTACTCTACCATAATTATTTGAACTTTAAATACAAGTTTTAGTGTATTATTAAAACACTTTTTATGATATTTTTTCAAAAATTTCTTATGAGGATTTACTTGGCTTCAATTATTTGGGGAAATGTTTTCCTTTTCTGATCTCTTTTGTATTTTTGGCATTTTCCTCTGCATTACTGAGAAAACTTCTCAAGGTTTTATCATTTATTCTATTTGATGCAGTATTGATTCTGTTATGCTCTGGGTCTAAAGTCATTAATAAAGTTATCATTCAGGATATCACCAGATCCAGGGTAGAATAAATAATGTTACAAAATAATCTAGTTGCACTACAAACATATGAAACAACTTCAGTGAGAGTGGTGAGGGAGAAAGGGTTGAACCTACTACATGTGAAAATGAGTTGAGACTCTAAGACTAAAGGCAAAGGGAGCCGCACATAAACACTGTGCTCTAACTGATACAGTTGTTTCACACAGGGGTACAAACTAACAATTCCCATACCACTACACATGTATACTGGAATTGAACAATTACATAAATGGATGGCAAATGGTGCAAGTCAGGTTTTTCACTGTTGGAGTAGGAGGTTATAAATAAGCAAGAGATGGAGAAGAAAATGATCCCTGTGGCAATTGATTAGATTTGTCAACCTCTGTATGAACTCATGCTTAGCTTAATACAGCTACAGATGGGTATGTATGGAATAGTTATAGATATGTATATATTCTTGAGTTAATGTATACACATATATTTTCTTGTTCTGTCAGCTGAGAGGTGGGCCTAGAAGCAATGGCACTCCATTAGCAATGAGCATCCATGGCACCCAGATCTTGGTTTCTAATACCTTTCTCCAATAAAAGGAACAAGGGCTCTTTGGAGAAATAGCTGATTTTTGAACTGGGTAGGGAAGGAAATATACAAGATGAGCTTGGAGCATCTTATAGTGCCAGAAAGTAAGAAAGTGCTAAAACAAAATATCTGCAGTGATGGGGGGTATGCCAAAGGGATACAGGAGCCAACTGAAAGAGCTTCCAATGGCCAAAGCCAGAACAATTTGAGCAATAAAATAAAGTATTATTGGATTATAACCAAAAGAACAAGATAAATATTTATGAGTCTATACTTATATAAGTAAACGATTGAATAAATAAATATATGTGAAAGATTAAACAAATTGCCCACATAGAAAATTTCAAATAATTTATGCGGATACTCTGCCCTTACAAAGGTGGAACATAGCTCCTCACTCCTTACGTGTCAACTCTGTATAGTGACTTCTTTTCAAAGAATACAGTATGGATGGGGGAAAAGTAACTTTGCAGGGGAGAAATACCACAAACACTACCTCAACCAGCTGAACAAGTTCTATATCAACAATTCTAAGTCACATATTATCCCTAAATGATGTGATAAAAATTGTATTTTACCTCTGTGGTCTTCCTTCCCAAAGCACATAACACCAGCCATTATGAGAAAAATAATCAACTTAATCCCAGTTGAGGTATATACTATAAAATATGTGACTAGTACTCTTCAAAACTGTCAAGGTTATCAAAACAAGGAAAGACTTAGAAACTGTCAAAGAGCCTAGGGAGATATGATATACAAAACTATTGTGGTCTCCTGGGCAGGATTCTGGAATAGAACATAGATATTAGGTAAATTCTAAGAAAATTCAAATAAATTATGAGCTTTAGTTAATACAAAGTGCATTGATTTATAAATGCATTAATTGTGACAAAAACACTATACTAATATTAAGTACAAATAAGAAAAACTGGATGTGGGATATATGGTAACTTTTTGTATTATCTTTGAAATTTTTACATAAACCTAACATTATTCTCAAAAAAGTTTAGTTTCAAAATGGATTTATGGCATTTTTTAATGTTGTCAGCTCTTTTATCATCTGTCTCATCTTTTTTTCATTTTTATGTAGAGTTTTGCCTTATTTAATTTCCCTGTGAAAGGTACCAGATCTTCTTTAAAATTTCATTCCATTTCCTGTAATTTTAAAAAGCATGTTCTCCAGACTTTGACATCTAATAAAAGTGAAACAGGGACTAGAGTTGAAGGACTTGAAGTTACCTTCAAGTATAAGGTAACTTGTATTTGAAACATCCAAAATAGAAACAAAATAAAACAGATGATATACACAAAACAATAGTTTTTAAGACACCGTATCAAACAGTGAAGGACAGTGAACCCTAATAGATGGTAAACAAATGAAGTAAGCCCTGTAATTGTCCAAGCTTACTGCCTTGACAACGCACCACAACAAGGAGGGGAAACCCACGGGAAGCACGATAGGCTCTTTGAATTAGGAAAACATAGCTGAGAGTCCAGATGGAACCTGGCTGCCAGAGTCTGTAGGACAGAGTACTGGGGAGGAGAAAACTATGTAGAAGGAGAACACTGAAGATATCCAGAGATCCACTTTGAGTATTCAGCATTGTATAGCATGGCATATGAGAAAGAAAATAGTTGTGAGAAGAAAATTCAAAATAATTATGGAGAATAGTGCCTGGTGTTCAACTGGGCCTCAAAAAGTGCCTGTATCCAGCAGTTAGAGTGGGAAACTTTATAATTAATGGATCATTGGATAGAGTACCCAGAAGGGTTTTGACTCAGTAGTGGGAAATAATGATTACTATAGCTAAAATGTTTCTTTGGTCCTGTCTAGCAAACCATCATAGCAAGATCCAAAAGGATCAAACCATTTCCAAAATTCTTAATTACACACCAGAACAAAGCTTGAGAATATAGAAATAAAAAAAAATCCACCATCCAACAAGGCAAAATTAACAATATCTGATATCCAATTAAAGATTACTAGATATACACAGAAGCAGGGAAATATGACCAATTATGATAAGAGAAATAGTCAATGAAAATCAACCTAAAACTAACACAGATATGGAGACTCAGCAGACAAGGACAGTAAAATAGTTATTATAATTGAATTCTGCATGGTAACAATGTTAAATAGAGAAATGTAAGTTATTTTAACAATCGAAATGAAACCTCTAAGATGAAAACTATGTAAGATGAAAACTATGTAAGATGAAAAATGCAGGGATGCGATTAATGGCAGATTAGACGTTGCAGAAAAATATCATTAAACTTGAAGACAAAGCATCAGAAACTATCAAGATAAAACACAGAAAAAAATGTTTAATGAAAAGAGCATTAGTAAGTTGTGAGACATCATTAAACAGCATATATATGCAATTAAGTCTCCAAAAGAGAAGAGCGATAAGGGAACAGAACAAAATATTTGAAGAAATTATGACTGAATGTTTTCCAAGTTTGATGACAACTATAAACCCATAGCTTGAAGAATCTAAGTAAATTCCAAATAAAAGAAACAAAGAAAGCTACAATAAGCCATGCCATAATGAAATTTCTCAGAACCAGTGATAAAAAAAAGAAAGCTTACAAGGAGGCAAAGTATAAATTATGAATAAGAGAACAAAGATGAATGTGAAAGATCTCTTGTCAGGAATAATTTAAGCAAGACAGTGAAGTAACATCTTGAAAATATTGAATGAAAAAACTGTCAATTTAGAATTCTCTACCCAGGAAAAAGAAACTTTAAAAAATGAAGAGAAAATGAAGACATTTTCAGATTTAAAAAAAATTGTCATCAGCTCTAGGAGAAATGATAAATATTTATGCACCTAATAATAAAGGTTCAAAATACATGAACCAAATTCTGATACAGCTATAGGGAAAAATAGACAAATCCACAATTATAGTTGGAGATTTCTATACCCCTCCTTCAATGATTGATAGAACAGGTATATAGAAGATCAGTAAGCATATAGGAGACTTAAACAACACCACCAACTAACTGGAAATTTATAGGATACTCTACCCAGCAACAACAACAAAAACACATATTAGTTTCAAGTGTACACATAGCATTTATCAAGATAACATATATTCAGGGCCACATGACAAGACTAAATAAATTTTAAAGAATTCAAATTATATGAGGTGTGTTCCCTCAACTAGAATGAATTAAATAAAAAATCAATAATAAAAAGAAAGACCTTTGTAACTATTTGAAAATATTTGGAAAATAGCACACTTTTAAATAACTCAAGGATTGAAAGGAAATCAAAAGAAAAATTCGAAAGTGTTTTTAGCTAATTGAAAACACAGCATATAAAAATGTGTGGGATGCTACAAAGCAGTATTTAGGGTGTGGTTTGTAGTACAATAACTGTATTATAAAGTTAACATAGCAAACTGTACAGTATATTATAGAGTATAGGAAACTATAAGAGAAGAAAATTCTCAAATCAGTGATCACTGCTCCAACTTAAAAACTGGAAAAAAAAAAAAAGAGAGAGAAAACAAACCCAAAGTGAGCAAAAAAGCTAATAATGTCAGAGCAAATCTAAATAATATAGAAAACAGTTAAACATTATATCAAATCATTAAAATCAAAAGATATGTCTTTGAGAAAAATGAATATAATTGATAATCCTCTAGAGAGACTAGAAGAAAAGGAGAGAACACACAAACTACCAATATCAGAATTTAGAGAGGTGATATCACACTAATACCTACAAATATTAAGTGGATAATGAAAAAACATTATGAACAACCTTATTTCAGTAACTTCAGTTTAGATCAAATGAATAAATTCCTTGAAGGATGTAATCACCAAATTTCTCTCAAGAAGCAATACAGGACAAATTTTGGGATGATGCCCTGAGAATCTTCTTCTGATAGAAGCTCCACTCTGTATAGGTGTGGTCAAGAAGGCTTTCTTTTTTCCAAGTGGAGGGTTATGGCATCTCCCTGGAAGAAGGTTGCCACCTTGTTATCCCTTTAGATGTTTGTTGTGGAGGTGAAATTCTGGATTTGTGCAGTCAGGAGTTTGGAGGTCCCTTCCTCCACCCCATTCTTACTCATGGGGTAGAAGCTCTATTCCAAGAACAAAACATGGAGAATATGGGGGCTGTGATTATACTCACCCTAGCTTGCTCATGGGGCAGAATTTCCACACTAAAATAGGCAAGGTGAAATGATCAGAGACTACTGCTCCCACACAGTACTCTACTCATAAATTCCAGTGTTGCTCAGAGAGAAGTGGGCCACTATTCCTGTTCCTGACTCCAGAGCAGTGGCTCAGAGATTTTCCCAGGAGAGGGGACAGACCGTAAGAAGAGATAGCTCCAAAGCTCTCCTCAAAAGAACAGTTTTAATTTACAATAAAGTGTTGGAAAGTTAAAGTCAAAGGGCGCTTTTGAAAGCAATAGAAATTTTGGTAACAGGCAATTAAGAAGAAACTTGTAGCTCAATGAGAGCAGCAAGCTAAACTGTAGGCTAGCTAGCACTCCTGTGATTAAAAAAAAGCTCAAAGACTGGCCTGAAAAACTGCTCTTGTGAAGATGCCTAAATTTAATTAATCAGACTGTGGAGCAATTTATGCCCCATGGCATCATCAAAACGAATAGAATAATCAGCTGGCAATTAGTGGAGCTAACAGCTGGCTGTGATACCAACAGAGACAGACAGCCTAATGGGGAAAGAAATAGTCAAACTGCTGTTAACACAGGATAACTGTTTTTCCTGAAGGCTGTACCCTCTGAGTAAGGACATCAGAGATTTCATACTGTGAGGGAAATATACCTAACTAAAATAGTCCATTCGAATTATTAAACAAATAAGCAAACAGAAATCCTGGAGAATTGGGAAAGGTGTGATAGGGCTTAGCATTCAGAGTTGCTGCCATATGGACTAAAAAAAGTACCATTTAAATAAATATGTAAGACATGAAGAAGCAGGAAACTGTGATCCATATGCAGGAAAAAGTTGGAGCAACATCACTGTATTTCAATGAGATTAAGTATAAATCTGAAGTAGTTTCTTTCAAGTTAAAATGTATATGGTAAACTGTAAAACAATTAATAAAGAAATAACTAAAAAAAAGCTAAAGGATACTTGAAGCAACTAAAATGCTACATTACAAAATTTTACTTAGTGTAATAAAAAAAAGCAGTAGAGAAGAAATAGAACAAAAAGAAAAACATGAGACATAGGGAAAACAAAAAGTAAAATGGCAGAAATAAACCCAACATTATCAACAATAGCATTAAGTGTAAACGAATTAAATAATTTTAAAAAAGACAGAGAATGTCAAATTAGATTGGAAAACAAGGTTTAATTATATACCATCTCTAGGAGATAAACTTTGGATTCAAAAGATACACATATATTGGAAGTAAAGGGAAGAAAAATATATATAACATACAAAGAGCAACCAAAAAGAAAGCTGAAGTGGCTATAGCAATATCAGAGAAAATATATTTTCAAAATAAACTTTAAAACAAAAATGTTTTAAAGAGAAACATTTTTAATGATAAAGGATAAATAAATTAGAAAGATATAACAATTACATATACATGTATATTATATGCACCTAACAGCAGAACCCTCAACACCAGAGAACTAAAGAGAGAAATAGATAATTTTCAGAATACAGTTGGAAGCTTTAACATGTTACTTTCAACAATAGGTAGAACAAGTAGGCAGAAAGGCAAAAAGGAAATAAAAGACCTGAACAACACTATAAACCACTAGACCTAACAGACATGTATGAAACACTCCATCTTCAACGACATCAGAATACAGATTCTTGTCAAGCACACATGGAGCATTATCCAGTAAATAAAATGGTAAGGCATAAAACAAGCTTCAATAAGTATAAAGAAATAGAAGTAATACAAAATATGTTCTCCAACCACAAATGAATGAAATTAGAAATCAATAGTGGAAAGAAATTAGGGAAACACATTCATAAATAACAAGTAGATCAATAAAGAATTATCAAAAAAGAGGAATTAGAAAATCATTTGAGATGAATGAAGACACAACATACCATAATATATGAGATGCAGCTAGAAAAAATTAGTGCTTAGAGGTTAATTATAGTTGTAAATGCCTATATTAAAAATGAAGAAAGAACTCATATTAACAACCTTATCTTCCACATGAAGACACTGGAAAAAATCACAGCAAACTAAATTTAAAGTAAACAGAATAAAGAGAATAATAGTGGTTACAGTGAAAATTAGTAAAATATAGAATAGAAAAGCAATACAGAAAATAAATGATTTTCAATACAAAAATAAATTTTTATCATTCATGTCTTTTAAATGATCAAAAAATTGAAAAATCTTTAGCTAGATTAATCAAGGAAAAAAGACAGAAGAGTCAAATTATTAGAATCAGGAGTGAAACAAAAGACATCACTACAGATCTAACAGAAATAAAAAAGGATTATAATGGGAATGATATAAACAATTGTATGTCAAAAATTTAAGTAATTAGATAAAATGTATAAATTCTTAGAAAGACACAAACTATAGAAAATGACTCAGAAAGAAACAGAAAACTTGAATACACCTATAACAAATTATAACAAGCGAAGAAATTAAATTAATAACCACAAACCTACCTGCAAGGAAAAGCCTAGGCCTAGATGGTTTTGTCAACGTATTCTAGCAAACCTTTAAAAAATAATTAACACCAATTCTTTAGAAAGCCTTCCAAAAAACTAGACAAGAAAGGACAATTTCCCAGCTTATTTTAGAAGCTAGCATTATACTAATACTAAAATCAAAATATCACAAGAAAACAAAACTGCAAACCAATGTTATTTCTAGAATTTTTATAGTGTCAGGTCTTAAATTTAAGTCCCTAATACCATCTTGAGTTGATTTTTGTATAAGGTGAGAGTTGAGGATCCAGTTTCATCCTCCTATGTGTGGCTAGCTAATTATCCCAGCATCATTTGTTGAAAAGGGTGTCCTTTCCCCACTTTATGTTTTTGTTTGCTTTGTTGAAGATCAATTGGCTGTAAGTATTTGGGTTTATTTCTAGGCTCTCTGTTCTGTCCGACTGCTCTGTGTGCCTGTTTTTATACCTGTACCATGCTGTTGTGGTGCCTATGGCCTCTTAGCATAGTTTAAAATCAGGTAGTGCGATGCCTCCAGATTTTTTCTTTTTGGTTAGTCTTGCTTTGGCTATGTGGGCTTCTCTTGGGTTTCATATGAATTTTAGAATTGTTTTTTCTAATTCTGTGAAGAATGATGGTGGTATTTTGATAGGAATTGCATTGAATTTGTAGATTGCTTTTGGTCATTTTCAAATATTGATTCTACCCATTCATGAGCATGAGATGTCTTTCCATTTATTTGTGTCATCTACGATTTCTTTCAGCAGTGTTTTGTAGTTTTCCTTGTAGAGATCTTTTGACTCCTTGGTTAGGTATATTCCTAAGCATTTTTTTTTTTTTTTTGCAGCTATTGTAAAAGGGGTTGAGTTTTTAATTTGATTCTCTGCTTGGTTGCTGTTGGTGTATAGAGGAGCTACTGATTTGTGTACATGAATCTTGTAACCAGAAACTTTGCTGAATCCTTTTATCAGTTCTAGGAATTTTCTGGAGGAGTCTTTAGGGTTTTCAAGGTAAATGATCACATCATCAGCAAACAGTGACAGTTTGGCTTTCTCTTTACCAGTTTAAATGCCCTTTATTTCTTTCTCTTGTCTGATTGCTCTGGCTAGTACCATATTGAAGAGGAGCAGTGACAGTGGACATCCTTGTCTTGTTCCAGTTCTCAAAGGGAATGCTTTCCACTTTTCCCCATACAGTATTATGTTTGCCGTGGGTTTGTCATAGATGGCTTTTATTAAATTATGGTATGTCCCTTGTATGCCGACTTTGCTGAGAGTTTTAATCATAAAGGGATGCTGTATTTTGTCAGATGCTTTTTCTGCATCTGTTGAGATTATCATGTGATTTTTGTTTTTAATTCTGTTTATGTGGTGTATCACATTTAATGACTTGCATAGGTTAAACCATCTCTGCATCCCTTGTATGAAAGCCACTTGATCATGGTAGATTATTTTTTTGATATGTTGGATTTGGTTAGCTAGTATTTTAGTATCTATGTTCATCAAGGATATGGGTCTGTAGTTTTCTTTTTAGGTTATGTTCTTCTCTGGTTTTGGTATTAGGGTGATGATGGCTTCATAGAGTGAATTAGGGAGGGTTCCTTCTTTCTCTATCTTGTGGAATAGGGTCATTGTGTTATGACCCTCTTTGTCTCTTTTAACTGCTGTTGCTTTAAAGTTTGTTTTGTCTGATATAAAAGTAAGTATCCGTGCTTGCTTTTGGTGTCCATTTTCATGAAATGCCTTTTCCACCACTTTACTTTATGTGAGTCTTTGTGTGTTAGGTGAGTCTCCTGAAGGCAGCAGATAGTTAGTTGGTGAGTTCTTACCCATTCTGTGGTTCTGTATTTTTTTTTTTTTTTTGAGATGGAGTCTCTCTCTGTTACCCAGGCTGGAGTCCAATGGTGCAATCTTGGCTCACTGCAACCTCCATCTCCCGGGTTCAAGCGATTCTCCTGCCTCAGTCTCCCGAGTAGTTAAGGTTACAGGTACCCACCACCACATCTGGCTAATTTTTGTAGCAGAGATGGTGTTTTGCCATGTTGGTCAGGCTGATCTTGAACTCCTGACCTTAGGTGATTGGCCTGCCTCGGCCTCCCAAAGTTCTGGGATTACAAGGATGAGCCACTGCACCGAGCGTGTGGTTCTGTATCTTTTAAGTGGAGTATTTAGGCCATTTACATTCAATGTTAGTATTGAAATGTGAGGTACTGTTGCATTCATCATATTCTTTGTTGCCTGTGTACTTTGGTTTTTTGCTTTTTGTTTTTAACTTGTATTTTTGTTTTATAGGTCCTGTGTGATCTATGCTTTAAAGAGGTTCTGTTTTAATGTGTTTCCAGGTTTTGTTTTTTTTTTTTTTTTTAGGATTTAGAGCTCCTTTTAGCGTTCTTAACGTGTTGGTTTGGTAATGATGAATTCTCTCAGCATTTGTCTGAAAAAGACTGTATCTTTCCTTTATCTATGATGCTTAGTTTCACTGGATACAAAATTCTTGGCTGATGATTGTTTTGTTTGAGGAAGCTGAAGATAGGGCCCCAATTCCTTCTAGCTTGTAGGGTTTCTGCTGGGAAATCTGCTGTTAATCTGATAGGTTTTCCTTTATGGTTTACCTGGTGCTTCTGTCTCACGTCTCTTAAGTTTTTTTCCTTCACCTTAACTTTGGATAACATGATGACAGTGTGTCTAGTCAATGGCCTTTTTGCAATAAGTTTCCCAGGTGTTCTTTGTGCTGCTTGTATTTGGATGTCTACGTCTCTAGCAAGGCTTGGGAAGTTTTCCTTTATTATTTTCCCAAGTATGTTTTTCAAGCTTTTAGAATTCTCTTCTTCCCCAGGAATACCAACTATTTTTAGGTTTGGTCATTTAACATAATCCCAGATTTCTTGAAGGCCTTGTTCATAGTTTCCTATTCAAAGATCTTGTCTTTCAGCTCTGATTTTTTTCTTCTACTTGTTCAAATCTATTGCTGAGACTTTCCAGAGCATTTTGTATTTCTAAGAGTGCATCCAAAGTTTCCTGGATTTTTTATTGTTTTTCCTTTAAGCTATCTATTTTCTTGAATATTTCTCCCTTCACTTCTTATATTGTTTTTTGGATTTCCTTGCGCTGGGCTTTGCCTTTCTCTGGTGTCTCCCTGATTAGCTTAATAACTAGCCTTCTGAATTCTTTTTCAGGTAAATCAGACATTTCTTCTTGCTTTGAGTCTTTTGCTGGTGAATTAGTGTGATATTTGGGAGGTGTTAAAGAGCCTTGTTTTGTCATATTGCCAGGGTTAGTTTTCTAGTTCCTTCTCCTTTGGGTAGGCTCTGTCAGAGGAAAGGTCTAGGGCTGAAGGCTGTTGCTCAGATCCTTTTGTCCCACAGAGTATTTCCCTGATGTAGTACTCTCCCCTTTTTCTGTGGATATGGCTTCCTGTGAGCCTAACTGCTGCGATTATTGTTCTTTTCTGGGTCTAGCCACTCAGGGGGTCTATCCAGCTCTGGGCTGGTACTGGGAGTTGTCTGCACAGAGTCCTGTGATGTGAACCCTCTATGGGTCTCTCAGCCATGGATACCAGCACCTGTTCCAGTGGAGGTGTCAGGGCTGGTGCAATGGCCTCCCTGAGGGTTCTTAGCTTTGGTGGTGCTCTATTTTTGTGCTGGTTGGCCTCCTGCTGGGAGGTGGTGCTTTCCAGAGAACATCAACTGTTGTAGTATGGAGAGAAACTGGTGGTGGGTGGGACTCTAGAACTCCCAAGATTATATGTCCTTAGTCTTCAGCTACCCAGGTGGGTAGGGAAGGACCATCAGGTGGGGTCAGGGATAGGCATGTCTGAGCTCAGACTCTCCTTAGGAGGGTCCTGCTATGGCTGCTGTGGAGGATGGGGGTGGGATTCCCAGATCACTGGAGTTGTGTACCTGGGAGTATTATGGCTATCTCTGCTGAGTCATGAAGGTTGTCAGGGGAGCGGGGCAAAGCCAGCAGTCATAGGCCTCATCCAGCTCTCACATACACTGAAGGGCTGGTCTCACTCCCACTGTGCCCCTATCAACATCCCCGAGTCTGTTTCCAGGTGGTGGGCAAAATGGGCTTGAAATCTCACCCCAGGCTACCCACCTTCCAGCTGCAAAAGGAAAGGGCTTGGTTCTTCACCAGATTTGTGCCCTACCCTGAATTCTGGCCAGGAGCCTTCTTGCCCAGTTCAAATTGTTACAAAGTTCATCTAGAGATTTCTTTCTCCCTGTGGAGTTTTAACCCCTGCTCCTCTGGCCGCCCTCCCTATGGATTACTGTGGTGCCAGGCAGGAATGGGCTGCCTCGGACCCAGTGGGCTCCCAGTGCCTTCCTGCTGCTTCCTCAACCCCTGTATTTTGCTCAGCTCTCTAAATTGAATCAGCTCCAGGTAAGGTTGGAAACTTCTCCCACAAACAGACCTTCACTTTCCCTAGGGGATGTGTGTGTTCAGGAGAGGAGGATCTCCTTTCCCACTTCTGTAGTTGGGAGACTCAAAGTATTTAGGGTGTTTCCCGGGTCATGCAGGAGCAGTCTGTTTCCTTCACAGGAGCTGTGCATCCTCTTGGGATTGCTGTTTGTTCTTGCAGTCGATCTCAAGCTCCGATTCACAATACGAGCCTCCCCACACTGCTCTGTCCAGAGCTGCAATATAGTCCTGCCTTCTGTCTGCCATGATGGTCCCTGAACCTGAAAATCTTATTTAAATGACTGATATTGTGGGCTCAACTCATTATCTTAGGTTCCAGTTTGGGGTTACATATTTCAGTTTAGGTTATAATTCCTGTGTGTGCTGCATGATATATACTATGTTTGTTTATGTGCTGTGTCTTCTTTGCTCCTTTTTAGAATTCACTTTGGTAGTTAAGAAGGCTTTTATTTAAATTCATGTGGTTACTTTGGTACCGGTATCTTTTTACAGTTTTCTCTTGTTTATTTTCTGGTGTGTCAGTTCTATTGGTTTTCCATTGCTGCCATAACAAAGGACAACAAACTTAGTAACTTAAAACAAAACAAATTTATTACCTTACAGGCTAAGATCACAGTCTCATCACGGATGCAACCCTTTCTGGAGGCTCCAGGGGAGAATCTGTTTCCTTGCTCATGCAGATTTCTGGCAGAATTAATTCCTTGTGGTTGTAGAATTGAGGTTGCCTTTTCCTTGCAAACTGTCAGCTGGGGGGCATTCCAGCTTCCAGATGCTGCCCACATTGCTTGGCATGTAGCTTCCTTCCACCATCTTCAGGACCAGTGGCCCATTGAGCCCCTCTTATGTTTCACATCTCTTCTGTCTCCTCTTCCATTATCACATCTCTCTGACTGACCCTCTGCCTTCTTATTTCACTTTTACGAGCCCATGTGATTACATTGGTCACATCTGAATCATCAAGGATAATCTGTCTTTTTTAAGGCTTGTGGCATGAGCCTTATCTATAACAGCCACTTTTCTGTGTAACTTGACATTGTCAGAAGTCTCAGGACTTAAGCATGGACATCTTTGTAAGTCATTATTCTGCCTTTCACACATTTTAAATGGTATTCCTTAACTCTCATTTATTATCTATACATCCATTAATGATCTTATTTTATTTTTAAAAATTCCTTTTCCTGACATTTATTGTAGTCACATACTTTCTACTTTCTCAGAACACACAATGTTTGCACATTATTCTTCGATTCATGTCCTCACGCGTAGTGACCTCACTTTTCAATTTAGATATACAAATAAACATATTACATCCTCATTTTCGTTCTTTGCCAAAGATTTCTCTGTCATTACTTGGTAGAATGGAGCTTCCTCTCTACAATATTTTGCTATAAGGGTATGTGAGTAGAAAGTATTCCCTAAGGACCTGAAGGTTAAAACTATTTCCATAGCGATGATACTTCAAGATCACTTAGGTTGTTAGAGTAAATAAGCAGGAGATCATTAGCCTGAGGCTATCTCTGTACTTTGAGCTTCTACATAACAAGCCACAATCTAACTTAACAAACAAACCCAAATGTAACACAAGAGTATATTTTTTGTAACAAATAGCTAGGTTTCAGGCAATGACAAATAGCACTTCTTCCACCAGTCACAGGCTGCCGACTGATTAGACCATGTCCAAATAAGGCAAATGCCTAGCTGTAGCCAATTAAGTGATTTTTCTGCTTTCATGTTCAACTTACAAAGGTTTACCGTTCATGCCACTGGACTGAGCTCTCTGTGCCCCTTCTGGTGCTAAGTGCTGCCTGATTAATGAATTGTTCTTTGCTCAGATAAACTCTGTTAAATTTAATTGGTCTGAAGTTTTTCTTCTAACAATCTGTCTTAATCTGTTTTGTGCTGCTGTAACAGAATACCTGAGACTAGGTCATTTGTAATAAAGAAAAATTCACTGGCTTATGGTTCTGGAGGCTGAGAAGTCCAATAATGAGGGGCTGGCATCCAAAAAGGGTCTTCTTGCTATGTCGTTTGATGGTGGAAGATAGAAGGGCAAGAGAGGTTGAGTGAAACAAAAGGGAGCTGAGCTTGTACTGTTATACAGAATCCATGTATAATGGCACTGATTCATTCATGATGGCAGAACCCTGATAGCCTAGTTGCCTCTCAATAAGTTCCTCTTCCCAACACTGTTGCAGCTGGGATTAAGTTTCCTACACATATTTTTGACACATTCAAACCTCTATAATTCACTCTTTTGTCAGACATATTTCCTATTTTTTGTGGTGGAATACTAGACATTAGAATGGGCATTGAGGTATGTCATATACATAGAGCTAATTTCAGAGGTAGAATTTTTTTCACAGAAGATGTATGAGTTGATCATGCTAGAAGAGTGGGTGTGATGCCTGGATTCATAGAACTATAGTGGTTAGTAGAAGTGTTTTAATAACAAAGTTAGTTGCAAATATTTGTGATAAAATACAATCCTTGGCTTCTTTCTCCCTGTCTTTCCCTCTCCTCCTTTCTTTCTTCCTTCCCTCCTTCTCTCTCTCTCTCTTTGTGTATATTGAAAATACTGCTCTGCTGTTACCATGCTTTGTGCATTTCTCTTGAGAAGTCACGTAAGCCTCACTTTCTCCTTTTTTTTTGCCTGGATCCCAGATAATTTTTTATTGCCTTTAAGATCTACTTGTTTTTCTAGGCTATGTCTTAGAATTGATCACGTAGAATAATTTTTCTGAGGTATATTGTTTCCATTCAATATATAGATTTGACTTTTCTCTATTTCTAAAACATTTTCTTGAATTATAGTTTCAAATATTAGTTCTGTTTCATTGCTTCATGTTTCTTCTTCAAGGACTCCAATTGCATATATTGAATATTGTTTTTATTCTGATTTTCAACTCCTTTCTCTCTACCCCCTTTTACTTCTTTATTCATTTTTAATCTTAGTTGTTTACCTGCCTTTTTTCATTATTCTTTATTATTCTTTTTTACTCTGTTCCATTGGGGACTTTATAATTTATTCTCCATTTCTGAGTGGATATTCTTTGCCCTTCTTTTTATTTTTGTCTTGATCTTGATTAGCTCTTGTTCCATTTCTTTCTGTGTTTTGCACAATTGTAATCTTAGTTTTTGAATTTCAAGTTTTAAGAATGTAAAAAGTATTTCTAAGATGCTCATTTGGAGATATTTAATTCAGTTTGAAGTATCATGTTAGTGCTATCTTCTGCTTCTTGACTGATGTTTTGTGGGGGAATTTTTATTTTCTGTTTTCTTTTTTCAGGAACATTGTGTACAGTTGGTCTGTTTTTTTCCCCCCTCATTCCTAGCATTTTATAGCCTGTGCAATAAAATGAATTTTATTCCATGGGTTGCCATGCCTTGCCTTGTAGTTCTCTTTCATTTCTGCAGGATCTTTAATTTCCTCTGTTGCTTCTTTTTTTCCCTTCATTGCCAAATTCTTTTTTTTTTTTTGAGACGGAGTTTCGCTCATGTTACCCAGGCTGGAGTGCAATGGCGCTATCTCGGCTCACCGCAACCTCCGCCTCCTGGGTTCAGGCAATTCTCCTGCCTCAGCCTCCTGCGTAGCTGGGATTACAGGCACACGCCACCATGCCCAGCTAATTTTTTGTATTTTTAGTAGAGACGGGGTTTCACCGTGTTGACCAGGATGGTCTCGATCTCTTGACCAAGGGGACTATATTATCTCTATCTCCTTCTCCCCTGGAAGCATGCTTCTATCAGGCTGCTACTACCTGTCCCACCCACTTTCAAGCTACTTCCCTGTGGCTGATACTGTGAAACAACAAAGCTCCAGTCTGTGCTGGGTATTTTAGCACTTAGATTTTTTTCTTTCTTGGGGAGATTGGGAGGAAGGTTTTGTCTAGTTTGTCTCTCTCTTCCATGCTCCTCTTTTCAGAGTCTCTTAACTCTTTGTCCCCTGATCCTTCTCTGCTCGGACTAGCAGCTGGAGCTCAGGCTTTTTTGAAATTTGGTGTCGATTTCTCTGCTTACAGGTAACTGGAAGTTGGTAGTAGCCTCTGCCGTTAGGTAATGCTGAAGGCATGAGTTAATGCATGGCATTATTTGCACTTCGTGGTGATCTTAGCTGTTTGGGGCATGTTGTGTGAATGATTTAGATTTAGCCGACTGCTATCTTTCTAAGGTCAAACAGCACTCACCTGGCACAGGTCTTTTGACCTGTGTTACAGAATTGAGTTCCCAGTGCTCTGATTCCTTTTCTTCTAAGGCCCAGTCATGCCTCCATTTCTTGAGTTCGTTTATGTTAGCAGCTGTGAAAGGGCATCTACTGGGATCAGCTTTTATTTCTGGCTGCATCTAGCCACTTTCTCAGTATGAGGATCTATGAAGTAGTTATGAGCTCTTTCCTTTCATCTGGCTTCATTGACATCAAATCCAAAAACAATGCTTCAAAAGTGGATGCCCCTTTTGCCTGGGATCCAGCACCCACGCAGACTCTCCTGCTTGTTCCATGCCACTTGTCCTGCAGCACTGGCAGGGAGAACTTGGAAGGAGTTCCATGCTGACTCTGCAGTCTTTCCCAAACGCAAATAAGTGGGAAAGAGTTAACTGCCTGCCAGGTTGCCAGGCACTTATGTAGGCATTTTGAATGCCAGCTTATTTAACCCCTAAACTAACTCTGAAACTGTTCAAGGACACACTGTTGAGAAAGGCACACGACCAAATTCAAGCCCTGATATGTTTATTCCAAATGCTCTTTCCTACCTCTATTTTGTATTGAATAATCATTTCAGCAAAAGGAAAGGTGTCTTCTCCAGGCATAAACACTGGCTGAACCTTTCTGTAAAGCATGTCCACATATTCAACAATGTGGCCAGGAGCAGTGGCTCACATCTGTAATTGCAGCATTTTGGGAGGGCCGAGGTGGGTGGATCACCTGAGGTCAGGAGTTCAAGAGCAGCCTGGCCAACATGGTGCAACCCTGTCTCTACTAAAAATAGAAAAATTATCTCGGTGTGGTGGTGCATGCCTGTAGTCCCAGCTATTCAGGAGGCTGATGCAGATGATTCGCTTGAACTTGGGAGCTGAAGTTTGCAATAAGCCAAGATAGCGCCATTGCACTACAACCTGGGAGACAGAGTAAGAACAAAAAAACCAAAAAACAAATGTTCAACAATGCTTGTGCATCTATGTATGTATGTATATATATTCTTAAATTAGCCACATTTTGGCTGAAACCTCCACATTGCTCTCCTCTGGCTTCTATAGCAATGAACTCTCTGATGTCTTTCTTCTTCATAATGAACAAAAACCACTCCTCTAAAAAAGCCTAAAAGAGAAAATACTGTGTCTTCTGTGGTATACTCAGAGTCCGTTTAACTGGGAGAATGTTGACTGTGGAGGAAGAAGACAGCATAAACCTTCTGGGTGAACCAGGCAAGGAACTTCACTTTCCTGGCCCTGAGATTAGCCTGTTAAATGGAAGTATTGGGTTGGGTGACTTCTAAATGTCTTCTAGCCTCTACTATTCACGAATCCTGCAGTGTCCATAGTCATCATCCAAATACAGATGATTGTTCACCCCTATGCTCTATTGTAAGAGTGACCAGGATTAGCTTGTGGCTTAAGCTCTATTTGGTAGATACTTGGAATGAAGATGGATCTAAACTGTTATAAGATTTAGATTTCTGAAGACACTGAAGGGAAGTTCTTGAGGTTCTTTTAGTATTAGTAAGTATGAAAATGCTAATTTATTGGCATGATTTGCTACCTAATGAAATGACAGCATTCTGATGCGCTAAGCCTGTGAGAACTTGCTAACCTCAGAGTTCTTATAATTTAGTTTTACCCCCTGCTGAATCATTTTTCTAATGGCATGAATCAGGTCTCATTTGAACTCCTCTGCATTTTTTTTTTCTGATTTCCCTGCTGAAACACTTCCTGCCTGCATCTTAAAGACTAAAGATTAGGAATTTTAACTGGAGAACTGGAGAATTACTGAATGAGTAGGCAATTAGTTGCTGAAGGATGTGCCAATTGTCATTGGAGATATAATTTCTCCCAGATTTGCAAGAAGGGATTTGGTTACAGAGTGTTCTCCACATTGGTGATTTGAGCTATTGTGCTTGCCAGGGCTTTAAATAGGCACCTGAACTTTATATTCTTGGCTGGAAACCTAACAGACTGCATTTTATTGCGTTAAGCCTGCCTTCAATTTGGGTTTCAAGTTTTATTGATTTATTGGTTGATAAGAAATATTTTAAAATGTCCATTTCTTCTTTGCTATTTTGCAAAAATTGTGTTAGTGATTTCTGTAGACAGATAAATATGCCCTAAATGTTATTGCACTTTTATATTTCAGAAATTGACCATCTATCCTCTTTTAGGAATAGAAATTGTCAAAATAGAAGGCCAATGTTCCCTATCAAAGTAAACAATTTTAGAGATAGAAAAAAAAGCATCTTAGAGATGTTAGCTATCTCATTTTTGCAGATGATGAAATCACGATGCTGGAGAGTTGAATGTCATGTTCAAGGTCACAGAGCCTGCTACTGCATAGAACCACATCTAGTGCCTCTTCAGTCTAGTGATTGTCTCCCCAGACCACATGGCCCGTCCAGCATTACTTAAGTTAATCATCTTATTTTAATTTCTTTCATTGGTCTAGTGGATCAAACATTGGATGGAATTTTAAAGCCTGGCTCTGAGCCCTGCCTGACTTTTCAACTTGCTAATTGTGTGATACTAAGCCTCAATCTTGGAGCCATTTATTTTTCATCTGTAAGGCAAGGATAAGAATATTTACATTGCAGAACTAGTAGAGCAATGAAATGAGGCAGTATTTGAGAAAGTATATGCCGAAAAATTGTGTACAAATACCAGTGAGGAGTATCTAAAAATGTTTGGTTGCCTGCCTGTAGAATTATTTTATAGATGATTTTATTGACATCAAGAGTTTCGGTGAAACAAACCTTTAACAGAAGGAAAATAACTCATGATCTCACACAGATGATCCCCAGCTTACATGGTTTGACTTAGGATTTTTTAAATTTCACATTGGTGCAAAAACAATACAAATTCACTAGAAACTGTACTTTAGTACAGTATTTAATACATTGCATTTAGATATTCAGCACCTCACTAAAAATAGGCTTTGTGTTAGATGATTTTGCCCAACTGTAGGCTGATGTAAGTGTTTTGAGCATGTTTAAGTTAGGCAAGACTCAGCTGTGGTGTTTAGTAGGTTAGGTATATTCATTGCATTTTCAACTTATGATACTTTCAACTTATAATGTTTTTATCAGGACATAATCCCATCATAAGTCAAGAAGCATCTGTACATGGAATCTACAAAAGCCAAACTCATAGAAACAGAGAGTAAAATGGTGGTTACCAGAAATGGGGGTTGAGGGGATTGAGAGGATGTTAGTCAAAACACAAAATTTTAGATAAAAAATATCTGAAGGAATAAATCAAGAGAAGTAAGTTCAAGAGATCTAAATACACTGTATACTTGAAATTGCTAAGAGAGTAGATTTTAAATGTTCTCACCACAAAATAGTGATAAGTATGTGAGGTAATGCATGTGTTAAACAGCTTGATTTAGCCACTCTTCAATGTACACATATACCAAAACATCATAGTTGTACACCTTAACTATATGCAATTTTTATTTGTTAATTAAAAAGATAGAGTTTCTACATCCAGCTCCCTCTGTAGCTTAGATAATGATTCTAAAAGAGAGTTACCGCTTCTTCCCTTATTGCCCAAGGAATAGCTGTCAAGAGAGAAAATCATGTGTATGAAGAACTTAAATCAGTCAGCAGTTTTAATAATCATACTTTTCAATCACCATGGTTGTTTGGCCTACTCAGGATCAGATCTTTCCTGACATTGTTTATTCCCTGAAGGTTGCAATCTATATTCAGTGTTCACCATAAACATAATAAATGCTCTCTAGTTTATGTTATATGTAAAGTATGGAGGTTGCCAACAAAGTTGGGAAAGGGATTTTCTTAGGTATGAAAGGAACTTGGCCGGGAGCAGTGGCTCACGCCTGTAATCCCAGCACTTTGGGAGGCTGAGGCAGGCAGATCACGAGGTCAAGAGATGGAGACCATCCTGGCCAACATGGTAAAACACTGTCTCTACTAAAAATACAAAAACATTAGCCAGGCGTGGTGGCATGTGCTTGTGGTCCCAGCCTCTCGGGAGGCTGAGGCAGAAGAATCGCTTGAACCCAGGAGGTGGAGGTTGCAGTGAGCCGAGATTGCACCACCGCACTCCAGCCTGGCAACAGAGCAAGACTCCATCTCAAAAAAAGAAAAAAAGAAAGGAACTTGAAACAACTAAGTTGATCAATGAGTCTGGGCAACAAATAACCAAATGGGTAGGTCATATCGTTTCATCACACTTGTGTTTACGGAACCATCACCACAATCAAGATACAAAAGGATTCTATCGCTACACGATTCCCTCGTGTCCCCCTTTCTAGTTCTTTACATCCACCCCTCTTTCACCAGCCATCCCTAAACCCAGGCAATCACCAATTTGGTTTCCATCTCTGTAATGTTGTCATTTTGAGAATGTGACATAAATGGAATCATACAGTTTGTGATCTTTTGGGACTGGCTTTTTTTTTGCTCAGCCCGATTCCTTTGAGATTCATCCAAGTTGTTATGTGCAATAGTTCATTGCTTTTTTACTGCTGATCAGTATTTCAGTATTCCAAGGGATAGGTGTATTATAATCTGTCTAATCATTCACCTGTTGAGGGATATTTTGTTTGTTTCCACCTTTGGCTATTACAAATACCTTTGTTTTATTTGTTTTTAAAGGGACAGGGTCTCACTCTGTCACCCAGGCTGAAGTGCAGTGGTGCAACCATAGTTCACTGTAACTTTGAACTCCCAGGCTCAAGCGATTCTCCCACCTCAGTTTCTTAAGTAGCCAGGGCTACAGGTGTATGCCACCATGCACTACTAATGTTTTTATATTTTGTAGAGAGAGAGTCTCACTATGTTGTCCAGGCTGATCTTAAACCCCTGGCCTCAAGTGAGCATCCTTCCCTGGCCTCCCAAAGTACTGAGAACATTTTTTAAAAATAAATTTTCCTGTGTATATTTGAGGTTTCTTTTACACATTAAACTGTGTATAAATGATGTTCATTTCTATGGGATGAGTGCCCAAGAGCACAATGCTGGATCCTATAGTAGGAGCATGTTGACTTTTTTTTTTGAGACAGAGTTTCACTCTTGTTACCCAGGCTGGAGTGTGATGGTACAACCTCGGCTCTCCGCAACCTCCGCCTCCTGGGTTCAAGCAATTCTCCTGCATCAGCCTCCTGAGTAGCTGGGACTACAGGCATGTGCCACCATGCCCAGCTAATTTTAGTATTTTTAGTAGAGACGGGGTTTCACCATGTTGACCAGGATGCTCTCGATCTCTTGACCTCATGATCCACCCGCCTTGGCCTCCCAAAGTGCTGGGATTATAGGCATGAGCCACCGTGCCCGGCTGCATGTTGACTTTTTATAACTACATTGCCACACTGTTTTCCAGAGTGACTGTACCTTTTTACAATTCCACCAGCAGTATATGAATGATTCGTTCTCTCTGCATACTTACCAGCAGTTGGTGTTATATTAGTTTTCATGTTAGACATCTCGATGGCTGTGTCGTGATATTTCATCATGGTCTTACTTTACATTTCCCTAATGGCTAGTGATGTTAGACACTTTTCATGAGTTCTCTTCCATCCATATATCCTCTTAGCCGAAATGTCTGCTTTTGTCTTTTGTCCATTTCCTCATTGAATTGTGCTTTTTAACTTTGAGTTTTGATTATTTTTATATATTCTGGGTATGAGTCCTTTGTCAAATATGTGGCTTTCAAATATTTTCATCCTCCTTAACAGATTAGAAGTTTTTAATTTTGATGAAGTCCAATTGATGGATTTTTAAGGTATTGTGCTTTGGGTGTAAATCTGAGATTGCCTTCCAGAAATATTGTTTGAATTTACATTCCTAGTAGAAATAATTATTTTTCTAATCCTCATCATTCATTGATTAAAATATGCCAATTAATGGACAAAATAATAGCTTTTAAGATAAATGACTTTTAATAATGTATTTAAGTTTTGCGTTTATTGCTTATGAATTTCCTGTTCATATCCTGTGTTCATTTTTCTAAAGGTAATTTTCTTTTTCTAATGTATTTCTCATATATTAAAAAATCAGGGTTGCACAGCACATGAGAGGCATGCGGGAGAGCAGTATTGCCTG
Source organism: Sapajus apella (assembly GCF_009761245.1). NCBI lineage: Eukaryota > Metazoa > Chordata > Mammalia > Primates > Cebidae > Sapajus > Sapajus apella. The sequence continues at coordinate 29,396,889 of NW_022436961.1, forward strand.
GGCCCCATCTCCTGCCAGATCAGCAGCGGCATTAGGCTCTCATAGGAGCTCAAACCCTGTTATCAACTGCACATGCAAGGAATGTAGGTTGCGTGCTCCTTATGAAAATCTAACTAATGATCACAGTTTCATCTTAAAACCATCATCCCCCACGCCAACCTCATCCATGGAAAAATTATCTTCCACAAAACCAGTCCCTGGTGCCAAAAAGTTTGGGAACCGCCAGGCTAACACACTGCCCTTGGTTCTATTGTTCAAGGCACAGTGGTATGTCTGGATGGCCATGTTATTCTGCACTGATTTCCTTTCAAAGGCTATTCACAGGGTCCTTGTTCCTCATCCCTACAGATTAAAGATGTGGCTAAAATGTCAGAGGATGTGGGTGGAGGACTGGAGACAGAATGACAAACTTGAACTCCACTTTCCCACATTATTTGTAAAATTAAATCTTCTATCTTATTTGTTAGAAAAAAAAATGCTTAAATGAGGGAATAGATAAAACAGAGAAGCTGTGCAGCACTGCTTCTATGATCTCAGTTGGGTTAAACTGGCAGTATTCATTCACCAAAGAAATAGTGATCTTATGCTGAAGATACAGCATCACCACATAGAACTAAAAGAACCAAATCTTTCCCCCAAGCATGTCATATTTAAAAGCCTGTGTTAGAAGCTACAACTGTCTGTCTAGTACCCAATCCTTTGGATATTAGTTTAGATGTTGTACATAAGAGAAGAATAAATTGGACTCCTTTTTTCTGCTTATCTGCAGCATTTGGGGTTTTATTAAGTCCAATGTGAAGCAGACCAAGAATATTTTTTCCCTACCTTTCATTGATCCTCCTATTTCACCTTCTAATTCTTTTCATTGATTAAGCCATACCCCCTGAGGATCTGATGGGAAAGAAAGGAATCAGAGACTCAGAATGTTCACTTGAGCTGGAAAACAACTGCAGGATAAATTTCCCTGTAGGAGCCTGGAGGGACCTGTTTAGTAGGGCTACTCTGGAGGCCAACAGTTAACTGCATGGTAGAGAGCCCCTATTAATTCTTGCATTAGTCTGCCTTTTGCATTCAGCAGTAAAGTCCTACCTAAATAAAAATGATTTTTCAGAAAGGAAAACCAAGAGTGAGTCGCGAGGAGCCAGTGGCTTAGAGAGCAGGCTCTGAAGTCAGTCAAACTCCTGCCCAGTCACTACCCCCATTCGAGTTATTACAGGCAACAGGGGAAGCTTATTCCTCTTTGTCACAGGCCAAATTTTGAAAGAAGCATTTTTCTTCTCTGTTAAATACACCCTTACCCATTAAGCAGCCCTCTGTGCTGGCATTTGGCTTTCTTCCTGCAGCTAGGGGTTCTCCCCTCTGGTGTTAGGTCCTACCCAAGCTTAGTAGTTCTGCCTCATTGAGATTCAGGCCTCTGTTGGAAGAGAGGAGCTGACCTTTCAGAGCCAAAGTGGTCATGCTGGCCGAGGGCCTCCAGTTCTTCAAGTGTCTCGCTGAGTTCCTGCTATGACTTTGCAAAATTCTAGATTCTGGGGAGGTACTTGGCTTGTGCCAGACACTGTGGGAAGACTGGTACCTGCACTGTCTTATTCGACTCCCACAGCAAATACAGAGGAGTTACTGTAGTAACTCCTCAATGTCATCTAATACCTAGTCCACAATATTTTTTAACTTCTATTTTAGGTTCAGGGGATACATGAGCAGGTTTGTTACATGGATAAATTTCATGATGCTGAGGTTTGCAGTACAAATGATCCCATCGCCCAGGTAGTGAGCATAGTACCCAGTTGGTAATTTTTCAACCCATGCCCCTTTCCTACACTCTTGCCTTGGGTAGGCCCCAGTGTCTATTGTTCCCTTCTTTATGTCCATACGTACTCAGTGTTTTGCTTCCACTTATAAGTGAGAGTACATGGTCTTTGGTTTTCTGTTCCTACATTAATTATCTTAGGATAAGGGCCTCCAGCTGCATCTATGATATGGTAAAGAACGTAATTTTGTTCTTTTTTATGGCTATGTAGTAGTCCATGGCATATACGTACCATATTTTCTTTATCCAGCCCACCACAGATGGACATCTAGGCTGATTCCATGTCTTCGCTATAGTAGTTCCCATTTTTTTAATGACTGTATAAATCACCTGTATAAATGGCTAATTCAAATTAAATCATACAGACATACCATGATTAATTTAATGAATTCAAAATGGCTTGATATTTAATTTGTTTCTAATTTAGGGCTACTATAAGGAAAATTGTTCTTTTGTTTTTGTAACTAAATCTCAGCACATTTCCTTAGTATTTTCTCATGGTAAATGTCTAGAAGTAAAACTGCTATTGCACAGGTGATACCAATTTTTAAGATTTGTGATAAGTAACTGGGAGACTCTTTTCCAGAATAACTCAATCAATTTCTCAGCCATGGAAACTATTTAATAGCTCTTTCTCTGTGCCTTCACCAAAACAGAGTATTTCCCTTTCTGGCTACCTTTTTGGCTATTATCATAGATGAACATGGAATTGCCTTGAGCTTGCTTTTATTCGCTAACTTTAGTGTATATACTGGCCATCTGCATTTCTTCTTTGGCAAATTACCCATTGTCTTCGTCCATTTGTGCTGCTATAACAAAATAGTGGAGACAGGGTAACGTTTAAAGAACAGAAATGTATTTCTCACAGTTCTGGAGGTCGGGAAGTCCAAGATGAAGTTGCTGGCATCTGGTAAGGGCCTTCTTGCAGCATCCTCACATGGCACCACACAGACAGGTAAGAGAGCAAGCTAGCTGAACACTGTGTGAAGCCTGTTTTATAAAGGCCTTCATCCCGTTAATGGGGAAAGAGCCCTTAGGAGCTAATTACCTTGGAGAGGCCCCACTCCTTAATATTAGCACATTGGCAATATCTGAATTTTAGAGAGGACACATTCAAACCATAGCACCTGCTTACATACTTTCTTTTAAAATAAGTGCTCATCTTTTTCATGAGTTTTAAAAGCTCTTTTATATAAAAATGTTAACCCTTTGTTCATTATAGTATATGTATAGTACACTGCAAATACTTTCTCCATTTATTTGTGTCTAAAACTTTGCTTTTCTTTTTGTTTTAAGACATTCATAACTATCAATCTTTTCCTTTATGCTTGTTTTAGGATAATTTTTATAAAGACCTTTCCAGCTCAACACCCAAGATTATATAGTCATATATCATATATATCTTAATATTTTGTTTAACATCATAATATTTAATTTATATGAGACTAAAGTGTAACTAACCTATGACTTTATTATTTTTTATATATTCAGTTTTTTTCAAGATCACATATAGACTGAGAGATAGATGTAGATTTATACATATGTATATATATCATCTAATATTATCCAATTTTTCCAAGATGATATATAGAAAGGTAGACTATATATATCTGATATTCATATATATACATATGTAAATATGTGTATATATATGTATGTATATATATCTCCTTTGGTATATATCTCTATATATCTGTCTCCATATGTATGATCTTGGAAGAACTGCATAGATTTCTGTCATTATCTACTTTCTCATGTTGATTTTAAACACGTTTTCTTTTTCTTCTTTATTATTTAATCAACTATAATTATAGAGCTCCTATTATATTCTATACCCAGCAATTAATAGGTGCAGAGGATATCTTTGTGAACAAGACAGAAAAAAATCTCTTTCATTTTGGAGATATTGCAAAAATAGGGGCTTAATAAAAAAGTCACAAGTAGCTATACAATGGAATTTTAACTCTCTGAAGAAAATTAAGCAAGGGAAAGGAATAAGTGAGTGATGAAGACAGGCAGAACAAATTCAGAAAATTCAAAAAGGTTTGTCTGAGGATGTGACATTTGACCAGAGACTATGATTAGCCTTACTATTTGTGTTTTATTAGTGTCTTCAAAGAATGAACCACTGGATTTATTTATCAGGTCTACTGGTTTTCTATTTTCTGTTTCATTAATTTATATTCATATATTTATTTAGTTCTTCTTTTGCAGCTCCTTGAGAGACATTGAGGCATTTTGGATAGCACCCTAGAATAAGAAAATGCTCACATTTCTGTCTCTTGGTCTGACTGGAAGGGATTATTACTTCCTTCCCTTGGAGAGGTCACATTTTCCTGTAGAGCTCCAGGAAAGAGCAGATTGAACATTGACCATAGTCTGCACTTTCTCCCTCAAAGGCTCTGCCCTCCAACTTTAATGAGAAGATTTACAGGTCATTTTTTAAATGGCTACTCTTTATTCTAGAATTTCCTTTTCCCTGGAAAGAAGAGAAAAGATTTCTTTTCCCTGATACTTTCAGGGGCACTCAGCAGTCAGATGATTGCAAGGAAAAAAGAAACATTCTTTGACCCTGAGGGTGGTACTTTTATTCAGTTGGCACTTGCTAAACCATAGCTTCTGCAGCATTAATGCAGCCTGAAGCAGGAATCTTTCTACAAGAAAGTGCTTTTTCATGCTAATTTTAAATTCAGGATTCATACTACCAAAATGGAACAGAGAAGAGTAACTTGCTGTGAAATAGCATTAGTTCTATTTGAAGCTGGAAAATTCATTGAAGTTCTAGTTCCCAGGCTAGGCTAGTCCATTTATCCAATTTGCCTTTCACGCTCACAGAAAACTCATTTTGTCCATTTCACTATTCAGGATGATTTTTAAATTGCATCACACCTGTTCAAAAGCTGAGAGGAAGCACAGAGACCACATACTGGAAATAGAAAGTATTATACTTCACAGTGAAATAATGATTAGGAGCCCCTAAGACATCACCCATCAGACAGCCACACTAATCCCAGACACATCCAAGTGTAAAGACCAGGAGTGCACAATTACAGTGCTTGGGTTATTTTCATCAGTAGCAGAGGCTGGCTCTTTGCACATGGAAAAATAACTTATTCATTTGTGTCGGAATATATATACATATTTGTTACTTTGAAATGTACATGAAAAGCTCAAGTCCGCAACTCCATGACAAGAGAAATAAACTCAGGCAGAGTTATTATCAAGCATCTGGACACCATGGAAACAGTTTTAAGAAAGATGGAATTAATTGGTTCCCATTTTTCTCAATCCTGTATGCTGAGACTTCTAAAAGTATATTCTTTAAACACAAACCTAGAGAAAGAGAGAGAGAGAAAGATTCTGGAAACAGTTTATTGTCATTCCCTTCTTAGAGATCCATCATGTATGTCTTCGTAATAAAGACATTAAAAATTTCAATAGTAAAGAAATACATCTAATTTTATTCCACCAAGCATTTCCCACAAAGTCTTAAGAAATCAGCATTTAATAAAATACATATTAGAAAATATTGTCCTCTTCCAACTACTATTTGCTGAATAGTAAACTTCCAGAATGTATAGCACATTCTTTGTCAGTTACCCTTCTAATTTGGGGTCAAGCTCATCTTGACTCTCAATTATTTTATAGAAAATAATTCTGGTTCTATCACTTTTTCTATTTTATACTTATTGTGCAAAGGTATTACTGTCTTTATTCTTAAACTCCTTCCACACACCTGATACCCCTTCACCTACTTAATGGGTTTCTAACTCTGATTTTCTTGTTTTGAGACAAGAATATTTTGGAATTTACAAAAGTAAATTTGGGGCACAGTACTTAAGTCAATTCATAATATGAAGTCTGGTTTCAGGAGATGATAAAAATACCTTAAGCCCTCATGTTATGTGGTAGGTTCATAGAATTTGGGGTCAGTAGTCATCTTTGCAAACCTACAGTTATTACAGTGTTTGTATATTTTAGTTAATTACAAAGGATTTTGAACCAATGAGAGATTTAATAGTAAATTATTCTTTTTTTTTAGGAAGAAACTATAGAATAATTGATATTGCCAGTGGAGTCAGGGACAGGAGATCTAGTTTCTGGACATGCTCACTGCCACTAATGAGTTCTAAATTATCTGAAAATCCATAAACCTAAGCTCTGTGCTTCAGATTCTCCAGCTGGTAAATGAGAATCATACAAACCCACTCACCGTATTTGTCAGGGTAAAATGAGGTAACTGGTGTATAATTGTGTTGAAAAAATTAAGACTACTCTATGCATGGAAAATAATTTCATTGACATTATATTCACACCCCCTATATTGCTTTGGCTTTCTTATGAACTGGAAGCTATCATTACATCAAAGCTTGGGCCAGGAACAGGATGATCTAGCACCATACTGGAACTGCAGGTACAGCTAGCTCTAGGCAAAGCTGTGAAGCAAGAAATCTTGGTCACCTTCCTGCATTGCTTCTCCTTCTCCTTTTTTTTTTTTTTTTTTTTGAGATGGAGTCTCACTCTGTTTCCAGGTTAGAGTGCAGTGGCACGACCTAGGCTCACTGCAACCTCTGCCTCCTGGGTTCAAGCTATTCTCCTGCCTCAGCCTCCCAAGTAGCTGAAATTACAGGTGCACACCACCATGCCCAGCCGATTTTTTGAATTTTTAGTAGAGACGGGGATTCACCATTGTTAGCCAGGATGGTCTTGATCTCCTGACTTTGTGATCAGCCCACCTTGGCCTCCCAAAGTGCTGGGATTACAGGCATGAGCCACCATGCCCAGCAGAAAAATTTACTTAAAGGAAATTTCTAGAAACCAGGTAGAGTATGCTTACTTTATGAATAAAACAATAGTTAATTTGAAAAATCCTAACCATTACATGTGGAATTTCAGCAATTAACAAGGCATTGAGGAGGGCTGGGGAAATTTTACTAGCCCTTTTTCCAAGTATCTTTTCTATTACATGCAAACATTTTGAGGTATGAATTGGCATCCCCATTTTACAGATAAGGAGATAGACTCATTGAAGTTGACTTGTCCTGGCTTCAAAGACCATAAACCAGAAGAACCAGGATTTTGTCACCTGTCTGACTCAAAACTTACTCTCTTTCTTTACATCCTATGACATCAGTGGGTGGGGCCAAATAACCCAAGAGCTTCAGAAAGAGAAGCAAATGAGTTATCAGATTCTTCATTCTTTATTTGGATGTTAGTTGTCAAGAAGTCAGACCATGGAAAGTATTGTCCACTACCAGTGAAATATAAGTTCTAATAAACACTGTTAGAAGGTACAGCGATCTAACATAGTAGTTACAAGCCAGAGATGTAGAAGAGATTGCATGTGCTGTTATCTGGTCTCTGTTAGTTATTAAATGTGTATATTGAACAAATTAGTTCAACCTTCTATATACCTCAATTTCCTCATCTAAAAAATGAAGACACATACAGTACCAACATTTTTGGCTTTGTATCAGGATTATAAATTTAAAAATTTAACTTACTATCAGTTCTGCTATAACACTTGTTTTGAAAATGGGAATTTGGTCCCATATAGTTAATACATTAGGGAAGAATTTGAGCATTCACTTGAATGTTGCATTGTTGTGTGCATAATTTTATTCATGAGAAATGCTAGATGAGCACAGAAACCTGCATTTGGCTGAGTGGGGTTAATGTAGAAATATACAAAATGTTTGCATGCACACACCTGTACGTGCGTACAATAGACATGTACAAATATACCCTTAAGCAGCTACCCTCTCTGTTAGTTCACTGCACACATCATGAACCACATCTAGTGTTTCCATTTTCCCTTCCACTTCAGATACTCCTCCTTCCTCAGATACTCCTGATTTATCCAAAATAACTCAGGCCAGCAGCCCCTTCCGAAGCCCAATTCCACAAGGAAACTTCTTGTTAAAGTCCCAGGTTTAGTCTAGTAGGTGTTTCTTCATCATCCAATATATGTAAAAGCTTGCCTCATTTTTATTGGTTTTCTAACTTTTATTATGTGTTACTGATGCAGTTTTTGAGTGTTGTAGCTCAACCCCATTTTTTCCATAGGTTTTTTTTTTTAAATCACATGATTTTGCATAATATGGTGATTTTTTGCAATGCAAATATCTCATTATAAAAGAACTGACTATATTTAGAACAGTGCCTGGTATACAATAAAACATTCAACAAATTGTTGTTATTATGCTAAACAGACAGAATTCTTTTGACCAAATGTTAAATCTGTTTCATTATGAAAGAAGAAAGAATGCTAATATATTTTAAATCATGGATAGAATTCAATCACTTAATATTCACTCAACAAATAATTACTGATTGCCTCGTAGGTGCCTGCTGCTGGGCTGGCTGAATACAAAACCAGGGGGAAAAGATGTAGTCTTTTTTTTTGCATTCAGCCAGACCACAGAACTGAAGGTCTAGTCAAGGAGACAAACAACTAAACGAGCAAACTCAGTGTCCACCCCCCTAGCCCCAGATGCTGCCACAAGGCCAGTACAAAGTTCACTCCTGCCAGTGCCCAAAAGCACTCACCCCAGCTCCTGCACCTGCTCACCAGGGGTGGGTGATTTTGGAAAAGGCAATATTTGAGCAAACCCCCAAGCAAAGTCTACTGGGGTGCTTTGCTAGTCAGTACAATGCAGCAATAATTAATCTAGTATAAGAAGGCTCAGAGAAAAAATGACTTTAAAGCCAAGTTCCAAACAACGTGTAAGACTTTCCCAGAGAGAGCTGCTGGGAGTGGAGAGTGTAAGGTGTTCTAAGTACAGTTAAAGCAAAGGCCTGGAGGAAGGAAACGTCCCACTAAATGAAGTTCTTGTCTTGTGTAATGAGAGGCAGGGAGGGGTAAGGAAGAAGGCTGAAGAGGAAGACAGACACAAGTAAAGAAGTACCTGCTAAAACCTACCAAGAACTTTGAGTTGTATTTTAACAGTGATGGGAGGTGATTGAAAGGTTTTGAGAAGGGGATTCAGGTTTTCAGTTTAGAAGGTCCCTCTGGCTATAAGTGAACAATGGACTGAAGGACAAGATGGAGCAGATCAACTCATTCTGGGAAGTTATTGCATAAATATGGACAAAAAACAATATTGCATAGGCTTGGAGTTACAATGTGGAAAAATTAGAAAGCTGTGGAAGCAAGATATTTTTCCTTGACGTCTTTGTGAGTGGGAACTGGAGTGCACAGGTGCTGAAACTAGCTGGCTGCTTTGGCACTGACAGGAGTGAACTTCACTCACTGGGACCCGCTGCGCTGGGATGAGGAGCATGCAGTTAAGCAGGTGCAGGAGCTGGGTTGAGTGCTTTTGGGCGCCAGCAGGAGTGAACTTTGTACTGGCCCTGTGGCAGTGTCTAGGAATAGGGGGTGCCTGTGACCTTTGAAGCCCCAGAGGAAGTGTTACAGTACTCTTTTGGCTCTGCCATCTGCATGAACAAATTGAAGATGGTGAATGTGGGGGATTTTATTGCTGATGAAGGCAGCTTTTAGTGGGAAGGCGAACTAAAAAGGGGGTAGAGTGGGAAGGTAATCGTACCCTGAAGTCCAGCCAGCTGTCTCTGGCCAGATTCTTCTCTGAAGTTATACCATCAAGCTGTCTTTCTGAAGTCAAACCACTTCTCTCTGGCATCCAACTGTAGTCTCTGATGTCCAGTTGCTTCTTCTCTTTCTGCCAGCTGAGCCTGAGGTTTTTATGGACACAGAATGTGGGGTAGGGTGGCCATGGGAGGTTTTGGAAAAGGCAATATTTGAGCAGGAAAATAGGAATTCACTTTGAACCGCAGTTCCAGGCTTGAGGGTGGGGTCCTTGTGAGAGACCCACCCTCTTCTGCCTCGAATTTCTCTGCCTCCTGTCCCTATCACTGGGAGGTAGAATTAACTAAATTCAGTGGAGTGTGGTGAGGGGAGGGGAGTGAGTGACAAGCAAGGATCTAGGATGACTCTCAGGTTCTGGGTGAACCACTTTCTGAGAAAATAAACTTGAAGAGAAAAACAGATTTTGAAGGGAAGAGGATGGGTTTTCAGCAGACTGCACTGTTCAGACAGGAATTAGGGTGGTCACAGGAGAATAAGAATTCCAGACAGCAGTTTCTCATGACTAGATGCTATGGGCTGATAAGACTCTGAAAAACAGGGGGTGGGCCAAGCTGGCTAAGACTGACTAGAACCAACCTGATGCTGGATTTGACCTAGGTTTCACCTAGAACCTCATTATATGCTCATTTACATAATTGCTCACCCACCAGTGCCATGACAGTTCCAGGAACACCCATATTTGGTGTAAAAATGGGTGGCTCCATATTTCCAAGGAATCTTCACCTTTTTCCAGGAATTTTCACGAATATCCCACCCCTTGGTTTAATAAATTCATAAAGATAGATACCCCAAACCCCACTGGGTGACTGTCTTGAGTACGCCGACACTCCCTTTGCTAGAGTGTGTACTTTTCCCATTACAATATATCTCTGTAGTTTCACTATTTTCAGACTCATCCTTGAATTCTTCCTTTCAATCATGTCAAAAACCTGGAAACTGGTTGGAGTCAAGGTCTCACCAGCATTTGGACCTCCCCCAGCCCACCAATATCACGTTCACTATAGAATTATCATGGGATCAAAAGCCATGCAGGATGGAAAGGCTTAGGCCCAGTAGAGACTCAGGACTTTAAGGGCCCAATGAATTTCAGACGGAATGAAATCCCAGTGGATTTTTAAACTCAATTGTATTTGGTAAAATATGACTTTATGGCTTCTAAGAGAAAAGTGTTTGGTAGACTCTAGAGCAAGATTCTAGAATTCAGATCTCTTATAAACAAGAGAGCTTGGTTTTATTTTAGCCTATCCAAAATCATGCCATGAAAAGTTTTGATGAGATAAATGTAAATAAATCAGAAAATACTGTAAATGTTTACATGATCACAAAATGAAAAGAAAGAATGTTTAGGACAAAGTACATTCTGAGTCCTTCTGAACCAAAAACATTTTTACAAAGGGTATAAAATGTGCAAAAACAGCCAAACTGAGGCCCATCCATCCTTAATTATAACCAGAATAACATGAAAAGAAACCAAAAGACATGACCCAACCTGCTTCCTTGAATGGTAATGAAAACCCATGAAACACGCTATTATTTTCTGCTTTCTACCACAGCGGGCATTCTAAAGGGATGAGAAATACAGCAATGTCGTTTATTTCTTAAGGCATGATTGGTTTTGTCATTTGATTTCTGACTTGGCTAAACTTGTAGAATAAACTGGTACACTCTGACTCCACTTAGCTTCAGTTTTTAACTAAGCCTAGAAAATAAGAGACTGAAGCACTGCATTGCTATAATTAGGGTCTCTAAATGTGTATGGTTTCAGATATACTATATCATTACACCGTATGTACAAAGCTGGAATAAACACTAGGCTTTCTGAGCACAATACTTATAAAACAACTAATTGCAATTTACCTTTGTTCTACTTGTGGGATTTGTCTTAGTATCTGCCAACTGATTTCTTATTTAAATAAAGATCCTTTAAAAGTAAGATTTACTTTTGTCACATCTGAAAAAATTGCAGTGACCAAATAAAGGTATATTTTAGCTAACTGCATTTAATTTGTTACTGTGAGAACATAACCTGAAAGTGGAGGTTTAATGTTTTAAAAAATTTTGTAGGTACATAGGAGGTATATGTATTTATGAGTTCATGAGATGTTTTGATACAACCATGCAACACATAATAAACACATCATGGAAAATGGGATCTCTATCTCCTCAAGCATTTATACATTATGTTACAAACAATCCAATTATACTCTTTTACTTATTTTAAAATGTACAATTAAATTATTATTGAATAGTCACCGTGGTGTGCTATCAAATACCGGGTCCTTAGTCATTCTGTCTAACTATATTTTTGTGAGAACATGCCACGTTTGTCTTTCTGTTCCTGGTTTATTTCACTGAACAAAATGGTCTCCAGTTCCATACATTTTGCTACAAATAACTGCATACCATTCTTTTTAAATGACTGAATATATACTCCATTGTATATAAGTACCACATTTTCTTTACCCATTCATCTGTTGATGAACACTTGGGTTGGATGTTTAATTTGTTTTTCCAACGATTACTGTCTGGTGAACTGATAGGGACCAGAAATTTACAAATGGGCAGAATTTGTTTTTTCCGTCCTTGGAACTTGTGGATGTTAAGTGAAGGAAAAACAAACTATTCTTGATTTGGTTTTAAATAACTCATGGGTAAATGAAATCACAAACTATAAATTACAAAGGCTTTTAGAAGGGCAGGGTGAGACACACAGGGGCACTGGTGGCAGAGAGTACAAAGGTGAGCTTCATGAGATCAAACATGGCCACATAGGCAAGGTGGGCATGCAGAGGACTTCAGACAGCGCAAGGACCCATCTCAGGGATGCGTGTGCCCCCAAAGCATGGAAATAAAGGAAAATCGTGAGTTCCTTAAATGTTAATTCCAGGCATCTAGCTAGCCATGAAAAGTGAATGATTATCTTGATAAGTAAGGAAGTAATAATAACTTAAAAGTAATAACCGAGGAAGTTAAGAGTCAGGGGATGCTTTGTTTCCTATGGAAACTAAAGTAACATCTTAGCATACTCTGAGTTGCTTTTCAGACACCTGGACCCCTACCACATGAATCCACTGGCTGGCACATAGACCTCAGATGAGGGGAAATTAAAAACTGAATGCTGACTGCTGCTTTTGTTCTCAACTTCTTCCCAAAGGGCCTGAAGGAGGTCATGCCCACGAGCCAAAGCTAACATTCTTCTCTGCTGACCCCAAAATTTTCAACAAAGTTTCTCTTCCTCTATCAATTGCAAATCAGAAAATCTTTGAATTTGCCTGTGACCTGTGAGCCACCCCTTACCCTACTCCTCACCCAAACTTTAAGATATCGCACCCTTTTATGCTAAAACTAACGTGTAAACTCCAGGTATTGATTTGCAATTTTGCTTGCAGCTTCTACTTTCCTGAAATTTAACCCTTCCCTTAAAAACCCTTACCTGCAAACCATCAGGGTGGTCAGGGTTTGAGCATTAGCTACCTGGTCCTCCTTGCTTGGCACCCTGCCAATAAATACCTTCCTTTTTCAACATCAACATCAAACTTGATGTGGCTATCTGTGCTGGGTGAGTGGAACCCAGTTCAGTTCTGTAACGGGCTGAGCTGAGTAAACCTTCCCATAGTTGAATGGTAGGAGATTAGTCAGTCATCAACCATTAGAGGTCCAACCTAGGGAGAAAAAAAATTAGTCTTTATTTTGTCTCTCTTGTCAGATTGTGGAGGGGGTCAAACAAGTGTCAAATGCATGTGTGTGTGTGTGTGTGTGTGTGTGTGTGTGTGCGCGCGCGCGCGTGCGCGCACACGCTCATGCACATGTGTGTGTATGTATGTGTGTGTTCTAGGATGGGGGAGGGGGATGAGGGTGGGCTAGAAGAAATGGCTTAATTCAAATGCCACAGGTTGTGCAGGTAGAAACAGTATATGAGAATCAGTAAGGTGTTCTCTGAAATGTGACCATTGGTGTCCTGGATAAAGTAGACTGTAGACTGTGCCGTGTACAGTTCTTTTATTAAGAACTTGGGGTCTGTAGTCACACTTCTTGGTGCAAAATTCTGCCTCTTATTTTTGATCTTGGGCAAGTCACCTCACCTTGCAAAACCTGTTTCCTCACCTGTAAAATGAGAATAATCACAGTATCTATGTCCTAAGATTGAAATAAGACTTCAGTGACAATCTGGATTAAACACTTAGTACATGGCTCAGCATGGAGAAAATGCTTCATAAATGGCATTTCCTATAATGACATTTTTATTACTGTTACTTATATTCTCTGTTTGTCATAAAAAGTGTTCTGCTTTTGTATTAGTCTGAGTTCTCTGGAGAAACTATATATATAGTTATATATATATAATATATATAAGTAGTCATATATATATATATACACACACATAACTAAAAGGAATTGGTCATGCAATTCCTTGGAGGCTAAGAACTCCAAGATCTGTGGTTCATGCTGGAGGGTAAGGAGAGCTAGTGATATAGTTCAGTCCCAGGTTCAAGGACCTGAGAAGTGAGACAGTCTATGGTATGAGCTCTAGGTCTAGTCCAAGTCCAAGTCTGAAGGCAAAGTCCAGTGTTCCAGCTCCAAGACAGTCAGGAAGGGAGAAAGAAATCTTTCTTACTCAGATTTTTATTTTATTTAGGCATTCAACAGATTGGATGAATGTTCTACTGGTCTATTCAATGTGAGGATTCCCATATCAAATTTAAAAGTGAAAGCCAAATAGCAAAGACATAGAATTAACCTAGGTGCCCATCAATGATGGATTGGATAAAGAAAGTGTAATACATATGTACCGTGGAATATTACCCAGCCATAAACAGGGTTGAAATCATGTTCTTTGCAGCAACCTGAATGCAGCTGGAGGCCATTATATTAAGTGAATTAACACAAGAACAGAATACCAAATACCACATGTTCTTACTTATAAGTGGGAGCTAACCAGTGGGACATGAACACAAAGATGGCAACAATACACACTGGGGACTACTGGAAAGGGAAGGGAGGAAGTGGAGCAAGGGTTTAAGACCTAACTGTTGCGTGCTATGCTCATTACCTCAGTGACAGGATCATTTGTTTCCCAAATCTCAGTATCATACAATATCTGCAGGGGGTACATGTGCCCCCTGAATCTAAAATAAAGGTTGAAAAAAATGAAAATGAAAGCCATGTATACCCAATAGAAATGAACATCTGTGTTCACCAAAATGTGTGCTCTGAAATGTTCATAATTGCACCATTCTAAACTGGAAACAACCCAAACCCTATCAACAGAATAATGGATAAACAATACAATGACTATCACGACCAAAATGATGAGCAAAAGAACCCACAGGCACAACATATGGGTTTTACCCATCTAAGTATCAAAAGTATGATTTCACTCATCTAATCATCAAAACAGGGACAATGACTTGATGGATCTCAGAGGAGTGTTTATCCTCAGAGGATGCTGTGACTAAGGGACGTGAGCAGTGGCTCCAGGGTATTGGTAATTTTCTTTTTTTTGTTCTGGTTGCTCTGTATATGGCATATTCAGTTTGTGAAAATTCATTGATATGTGCCCTTATGACAATAGATACTTTTATTTGAATATACTTCAATGCAGAAACAGAAGAAAAATTAAAAAAAAAAAGAATCAAGCATTTATCTTGACTTCTCTGTGTGAGCAGTATGTCTAGGTAACCAAATAGTAGAAGAGGGAAGGATCTCTTTCTATGTGTTATCTGATAAATGAAAAGGAAATGATGGAATTGGAAATCACTGTTCTGCAACTACCAATGAATGAATGGACCGAAGCACGGGCACCAACAGCTGCTAAGATCACAGAAGGAGAGACAGCCAGATGGAGGCTGATGAAAGTGTACGACATCACATGGTCTTGCCAAAGGACTTGAACCTGGGTCCGATCCAGCCTCTGTGTCAGCTGCCAATTTGCGGGAAATCCAGAGGACAGAGGAACTGCACTATGAGTATGCAATTAACGGGATGAGACTGTGGAATATTCCAAATGCCCTGGATTTCTCAAAAAGTAAATTGTGGCTGGTAGGGTGGCTCATACCTGTAATCCCAGCACTTTGGGAAGCTGAGACAGGCAGATCACTTGATGTCAGGAGTTTGAAACCAGCCTGGCCAACATGGTGAAACCCTGTCTCTAGTAAAAATACAAAAAAATTAGCTAGGCATGGTAGTGGGCACCTGTAACCCCAGCTATTTGGGAGGTTGAGGCAGGAGAATCACTTGAACCTGGGAGACAGAGGTTGTAGTGAGCCAGGAACACGCCATTGCACTCCAGCCTGGGTGACAAGAGTGAGACTCTGTCTCAAACCAAAAACAAAAGTAAAGTGAAAGAAAAAAATGAGATCGAGGAGAAATTTGTGGATTAAAATTGGGATATAATGTTAACTTAAAAAAAATAAGCAAGATTAAACATAGTCTCTAGGGATTGGGGTGATCTGTATAAGAGTAGTTACTTTTAGGGGAGGTAAGGGAATTGTGAGAGAGACATAAAGGATACGGTGGTCACATTAGGGTTCCCTCTTGGTCTTCTATAGTTTATGGGTTTGAACAAGTTTATAGTAATATGTTTTTATGATTACAGTATCATATCCATTCATGAATTTTTAAAATTTAATAACATTTTATTAGGCCATTCTCACATCACTATAAATAAATATCTGAGACTTGGTAATTTATTTTAAAAAAAGAGGTTTAATTGGTTCATGGTTCTGCAGGCTATACAGGAAGCACAGTGCTGGCATCTGCTTATCTTCTGGGGAGGCCTCAGGAAACTTGCAATTATGGCAGAAGGCGAAGGGGAAGCAGGAATGCCTTACATGGCCAGAGCAGGAATAAGGGAGAGAGGGAGGGCAGGTGCTACATATATTTAAATAACCACATCTCACCACAACTCTCACTTTCAGGAGAATAGCACCAAGGGGAAAATCGACCCTTACGATCCAGTCACCTCCTGCCAGGTCCCACCTACAATATTGGAGGTTAAAATTCAACATGATATTTGGGTGGGGACATAGATCTAAACCATATCTACATTTTAACTTACAGATTTCTGACTGGTTCTATTTTATATTCACTGCTTCCTATTTTATTTCTGCCACTTAAAAAATGTTGTCTTACTCTTTCTTGAAAAAAATATTAGTCTTGAAAAAAAGATGTTAGTCTTACATTTTTTTTTCAAGAAACTAAATTTACTTAATTCAATCTATCTATTGGGTGCTACATTATTCATATTTATCTAAATGGATTTAATCTTTGCCTTTGAAAATTTCTTGGTCATTTTTCTTATATTTCTTTACTTTTCGTTCAAAAGTTCATTTTGAGCCGTTTTCTCTTTATCCCTCCCTTTCTCTTCTTCCTCGTGCCCTTTCTTCCCTTCTTCTTTCTTTCATCCTTGTCACTGATTCTCTTCCCTACTCCCTCTCTCTCTCTCTCTCCAACCCCATATGTCTGTTTCCATCCACCCTCTCAGGAGGTCATCCCTAAAACTTTCAGATCGTGTATTGGGAAGTGGTTCAGAACCCCTCCCCATAGTGATACTGGGGCTGCTGCAGCTCTCATCACTAAGCTCGGCCATTGCTGATGGAGAGATGTATCTGTGTCCCCCCACTTCCCTGGTTGGGACACTTCATTCCACTCCAAGCCCAAGCAGGGGTGGGTAGCAACTTTTGTAACCACCTTTCCTGAGTGAAGGAGACTGCTTGAGGTCCTCTTTTCAATCAGGGGCTGCTGGCTCTGCACTCCTGCCTCTTGTAAAGTCTTTTTATGATCTTGACACTGTAACAGAGGAATTCTGGGCCACTTTAGTTTCTGGGGGACCCAAAGTCTGTGAAACCCACAGATTCCACCTTGACTAGTCCTTTGCATTTCTGACCCCTCTCTGGAACCACAAGCTGTTAATTTTTGTGCTTGGGTCTGTCCTTTAATTTTCTATCACCTAATATTATCTTTCAATGATATAAGCACAAAGCAGAATGTAGCTCAAAGAACAAATTTAAAATTCTTCCTCTAAAAGAAGCACCCCTCATAAAACACTTTTATCTCTGTGACTACTAAGAGATATAATAGCCACCATTCCTATGAATTCAAATAATTCCATTGAAACTAAGTTCAACAGACTGAAACTCGTTCCATCAGCCAGAAAAGCTCAAGTGGTTTTTCCCTTATTATATGATGGTTATGCATTTCAGCTCTAAGACCAATTATCTTCCTATTGGAGCAACGGATTTTCCAGACTAGAAAAGTATGCTTTAAATTTATAAATATTGAGGCCTTTTTTTTTTAAAGGAAATCTTTGTTCATCATATAATTTTTATGTGATAAGTGGCATTCCATAAAAATATAAGTAGCTCTAAAATAAAGATAATGAGCTGTACTGTTTCAGCAATGCCAGGGCAAATCTGGTACACTTTGTTCCATCCAGCTAGTGCATCCTTTTCACATTAGTCTTCTTTCAAATATTAGATTAAAAAATGGTACTGTGGGAACATGCATGAAACTACTAGAGAAGAAGTAATATACAGCTTCTTCTCATTTTGTTAATTATGACCATCTTGTACTTTGGTCAATTAGATAGTTGTCTCATTGATGGCCAGGTCTTCCTTACATAGGCGTTTTTATCACAGGTCAGTTTCTTGTCAATATCATCGTCATTTTCTTGAACTACTTGCATTATTAGTTCCTTAGTCACAGATGCGCTAAACTCTCCAAAATAAGAAAATATATTGACAGAAGTTGGAATAACTTCCAAATCATGCACAAACATCAAAATCCCAAGAGTTGGAACAATTTCTGATTTTGTCCAACTTTTGAACGCTCATCCTTGAATTGAGATTGTAGTAGCAAAACAAAACAAACAAAAAGATAGTGCCTTAAGAGGATGAACAAAACCTTTAAACAAAAAGAATACATATAGTTAATTAATTGAGCAAAAATGTTAAACAAAAATTCCTTTTTTTCCTGCAGCATTGTGAAAAAAAAATTCTTAATTTGGTTGAAGAAAATAAAGCAAGAAAAGAAAGAAAATTCTATCTTTAGATATTGATGATGGAATATCATCATTTTTTCCTTTTCCTCAGGCTTCTGGGGAAAGATTGCAAGAAGGATGTTAGAGATGAAAACAAATCAGCAGGTAAAAAAACAACTCAGAAGAATTGAGATTATTTAAGAGGATTAAAACTTTGAAACAATTCCTAATATCTTCCAAGGGGTAAGAAATGATGAATGATTCTGCATCTACGAAACAAGTACAGGATGCCACAGATGATTAGTAGATAGAAGTATAGATAGATAGATGACAGACAGATACACTACAAACAGGGAGACATTCAGAAAATAAAGAGTTCTTGGAAAATTAAATGAAACATGACAGCAGAAAGAAGAAAGAAACAAAAAAATTCCAAAAAACAAACAAAAAAGGAGATGTGGAAATATATTTGAAGGGATCTGCCAGGAAATAGGAGGAAAAGGCAGAGATATGAGACAGAGAAAACATGAAAACAGAAGATGGAGGATTCCTATACCTAACCCTAACCCTAACCCAACATCTGAATAATAGGAGTTATAGAAAGAGAGAATAGAGAAAACAAAATGGGAAATGTGACCAAAGAAATACTTTTGAAAAATATCCTAGAATGTAAGTATGTGAATTTCCAAATTGGGAGGATGGACTGAGAGTATCCACCTGACATGGCCAGCAAAGGCAGAAATGTCCATCTGTGCGGGGGCACCTGTTCCTCTGGCCAGTCCTCCTTCGGAACACAGGGCTTCACCTACACTGCTTATCAGACGTTGCACCCTTCACCTTTTGCTCCAGATTACCCCTCATCATCACCCCTTCTACACCCACAGCTGCATCTGGAAAGCAGCAGTGTTAGTTCAGGCAGCTCCCCAAAGCCCACTGTTTACCAAGGATCCGAGGAGGCTTATGTGGGAATAGGAACTACCAAGGCTCAACAACCTCTCACTGTCAGTTTGATACAACCTCTCCTCTTCACTCTCCTATCACATACTCTCCACATTCCCTCTCTTAATATCTCCCCTCCCACACATCTTGACCAGCATCTGTTCATCAATAACACAATCATTAGAGGTCCTTCATTTTCTAATCTAACTTTACATTGATAATTCTTAGGTTGTCATTTTTTTCCCCTCAAAACACTGAAGACCTGGCTTCACTGTCCTGGAATTAAACATTGTTGACAAGTTATCCAACTATGACTTGAATACACATGAGTCTTCAAAAATTTTTGATTTAATTAGTTTACTGATTGAAGTATAAATTTATCTGTGTGGCTTCTTTCTGTAGACAATTATCCTCTCTATCATCTCTCTCAAAAAATAGTTTGTTTTTGTTTTTCACTTAGGAACATGACTTCACTGGCCTTGTAAAGAAGAAACAAAAATACTGCACTTCAAAATACAACACGTGCTCACATTCACTGGGGTAGATGATAACTTGGCTAAAATTAATTATTATTCCTGCTTATGGGTAAGGCTAGGAAAATTGATTTGTGAACAGCTGTTCTTTTGAAATTTGTCATGAAATTGCACACACACAACACATACACACACAGTGCACACACACACATACATTCTACTGGCAGTTATTATTGATTGATCAATATGGCGCAGCGACGTATACACAAGTCCATCGTGTTAGGCTCTTATCTGAAAAGTGTCCAAATGGTAATATGACAGCATTGTAAATTTCAATAGAGAAGAACTCAGGATTAGTTTTATACTGTGATCACCTCTGGTCAGCTGCGTAAATTTTAGAAAATTAAACCTGTTCTTTCACCCAGGGAAACTGAAGGGAGACTGTTATTCTTTCTTTTCATCTTTTGACAGAGCAGAAACTGACCTGGGGTGACAAACAAATATGCTTGAAGTAGCAACAAAAAAAATCAGAGAGTCAGCTAGGGATTATTTCTGGTGGTTGCAGCTGAGTCCAGAGCCTAGTGGCTTGGGCACCACTCATAGGCTATTCCTAGGCCAGGAACTTGACCCATCCCCTCCCTTTAGTCCTGCTCAAGCCTGTTTCTCCAGACTTCTGATACTTCCCAATGGACTGCCTTCTTGCTAAGCTTCAGATTCAGTTTCAGTAGTTCGTAACCAAGGAAGCATGATCAATTCTGAGGAAGCTTGTGACATTATGGCTGTTGACCAAACTTCTTTGGGGAATATTGAAAGAGTTTGGCATGTCTGTGTGTGATGAAAATGTGTAGAGCATCCTTTTTCCTTAAAGTAGCAAAAACCAGATGTCTCACAAGCATCAGAGGGGCTCCATCTGTGCAGAGTGGGAAGTCGTTACTTTCAGTGAAAGTGGTTTGGCAAAATAAACTATTTACCATTTCCAAAACATTGGCAATCTTTGTATTTCAAAAGGAGCTCACATAATAAGATTTTTTGATGGCATTAGCATGCAAATAGTGAATATAAAAAAGGAGGTGATTACATAAAAAGATGTCTGTAGTTTCAAGAGTTGCATACTGAAGGGGAATAAGGAGCCTGTCAATTGCTTGATGACTTGCTTCAAAACGTTAAAAGCAGTGTCAACTATTCCAGAACGTGTCATTAGACAAAAAAATCACTTCCAGTTTTTCCCCTATTCTACTGCACAAACCAGCTTGACTATTTGGAACACGTGACTTGACTTAAGCTTCTCCAGTAGAGTGAAGCTTCCTGAGTTTGGCAACTTTCTAGAATGTGTTGAGAAAAGGTTTTTGTGAAACAGTAAATTGGGTATTTAGGAAGGTTCCAGCTTCTTCAAGTTAAAATTTCCTCACTTCACCACCTCCTCACCTAAAATATTTTGTTTAGATATGTTTTCGGGTTGAGCAGATGTGAAGTGCTTTATCAGTTTACTGGATTAATACTTCAACTGACAAGCTTTCTGGCCCAGAAAACACTATGGCTTTTGTGTTCTACCAACATGTCACATCAACAGTACAAGTGAAAGTGTGTTTACTGGAGTCATCATCCTTTCATTTCTTTGACACTGCAACTTAAATGGGTCTGTAATTACAAATAATAAATCATTCCTCAGTAATGCTATTTCAACTGACTTGTGAAACTCATTTATTTTGCATTTTAATTAGTTTAATCTGCAAAGATCCATGTAAGTTTTTTGTTCACTAAGGAGAGTGTATGATATTTAAGAAATTTATGTAACAAACAAAAGATATCAGATTTCACCATTTATCCAAAACTTTAATAACTTTTAATCCTTATGTATACATGAAGATTATAACAACATTTAGAATGCATGTCATTCCTGAGATTCAGCCACAGTCAAGGAGAGAGTTGCTTGATTTTATTTTGTCTTGTTTACCTTTGTAATATAGTGATTTCTGATAGCTTTCACAGTTGTCTTGCAAAGATTTTTTAGATGTATAGCATTTTTGCAAAATAATAATATATGAATATATATGAGACTGTGGAATATTCCAAATGCTATGGATTTCTCAAAAAGTAAATTGCAGCCGGGCATGGTGGCTCATGCCTATAATCCCAGCACTTTGGGAGGCTGAGGCAGGTGGATCATGTTATCCCTCTCCCTTCCCCTCACTGTCCCTCCTGTAGCCCCCACAATAGACACCAGTGTGTGATGCTCCCTTCCCTGTGTCCACGTGTTCTCATTGTTCAACACCCTCCTATGAGTGAAAACATACAGTGTTTGATTTTCTGTTCTTGTGTCAGTTTTCTGAGAATAATGGTTTCCAGATTCATCCATGTCCCTACAAAGGACACGAACTCATTTTTCTTTATGGCTGCATAGTATTCCATGGTGTATATGTGCCACATTTTCTTTGTCTAGTCTATCATTGATGGACAGTTGGGTTGGTTCCAGGTCTTTGCTATGTAAACAGTACCTCAATGAACATATGTGTTCATGTGTCTTTATAACAGAATGATTTATAGTCTGTTGGGTATATATCCAGTAATGGGATTGCTCGGTGAAATGGAATTTCTATTTCTAGATCACTGAGGAATGGCCACACTGTCTTCCACAATGGTTGAACTAAGTTACACTCCCACCAACAGTGTAAAAGTGTTTCTATTTCTCCACATCCTCTTCAGCATCTATTGTCTCCAGGTTTTTTAATGATCACCATTCTAACTGGCATGAGATGGTAGCTCAATGAGGTTTTTATTTGCCTTTCTCTAATGACCAGTGATGATGAGCATTTTTTCATATGTTTGTTGGCTTGATATATGTCTTCTTTTGAAAAGTGTCTGTTCATATCCTTTCCCTACTTTTGGATGGGTTTGCTTGTTTTTTTTTCCTGTAAATCTGTTTTAGTTCTTTGTAGATTCTGGTTATTAGCCCTTTGTCAGATGGGTAGATTGCAAAATTTTCTTCCCATTCTGTTGGTTGCCAGTTCGCTCTAATGATTGTTGCTTTTGCTGTACAGAGCTCTGAAGTTTAATTAGATCCCATTTGTCTCTTTTGGCTTTTTTTTTTTTTTTGCCAATGTTTTGGTGTTTAGTCCTGAAGTCCTTGCCTATGCCTATGTCCTGAATGGTTTTGCCTAGGTTTTCTTCTAGGGTTTTTATGGTGTTAGGTCTTATGTGTAAACCCGTAATCCATCTGGAGTTAATTTTAGTGTAAGGCGTCAGGCAGGGGTCTAGTTTCTGCTTTTTGCACAATGCTTACCAATTTTTTCCAACATCATTTATTAAACAGGGGATCTTTTCCTCATTGCTTGTTTTTGTCAGGTTTGTCAAAGATCAGATGGTTGTAGATGTATGGTGTTGCTTCCGAGGCCTCTGTTCTGTTCCATTGGTCTATATCTCTGTTTTGGTGTCAGTACCATGCTGTTTTTATTACTGTCACCTTGTAGTATAGTTTGAGGTCCAGCAGCATGATGCCTCCAGTTTTGTTCCTTTTGCTTGGGATTGTCTTGGCTATGTGGGCTCTCTTTTGGTTCCTTATGAAATCTAAAGTTTTTTTTTTTTTCCCAGTAAAAACACCCTTCAAAAAATCAATAAATTCAGGAACTGGGTTTTGAAAAGATCAACAAAATAGACTGCTAGCCAGATTAATAAAAAAAAAAAAAAGAAGAAGAATCAAATAGATACAAGAAAAAATGATAAAGGGGATATCACCACCAATCCCACAGAAATACAAACTACCATCAGAGATTACTACAAACAACTCTATGCACATAAATCAGTAAACCTGGAAAAATGGATACATTCATGGACACTTGCACCCTCCCAAGACTAAACCAGGAAGAAGTTGAAACCCTGAAAAGACCAATAACAAGGGCTGAAGTAGAGGCTGCAATTAACAGCCTACCAACCAAAAAAAGTCCAGGTCCAGATAGGTTCACAGCCTAATTCTACCAGACATATAAAGAGGAGCTGGTACCATTCCTTCTGAAACAATTCCAAACAACACAAAAAGAGGCAATCCTCCACAACTCATTTTACGAGACCAACATCATCCTGAGACTAAAACCAGGCAGAGACTCAACAAAAAAGGAAAACTTCAGGCCCTTCTCCATGATGAACATAGATGCAAAAATCTTCAATAAAATACTGGCAAACTGATTGCAACAGTACATTAAAAAGCTTATCCATCACAACCAAGTAGGCTTCATCCCAGGGATGCAAGGCTGGTTCAACATACACAAGTCTATAAATGTAATCCATCACAAAAATGGAGTCAAAGACGAAAACCACATGATTATCTCAATACATGCAGAGAAGGCCTTCAACAAAATTCGACAGCCCTTTATGCTAAGAACTCTCAATAAACTAGGTAAAGATGGAACGTCTCTCAAAGTAATAAAAGCTATTTATGACAACCCTACAGCCAATATCATACTGAATGGGCAAAAACTGGAAGCATTCCCTTTGAAACCTGGCACTAAAAAAGGATGCCCTCTCTCACCACTCCTGTTCAACATAGCATTGGAAGTTCTAGCCAGAACAATCAGGCAAGAAAAAGAATTAAAGGGTATTCAGTTAGGAAATGAGGAAGTCAAATTGTCTCTATTTGCAGATGACATGATTGTATATTTAGAAGACCCCATCATCTCAGCCCCAAATCTCCTTAAACTGATAAGCATCTTTAGCAAAGTCTCAGAATACAAAATCAAGGTGCAGAAATCACAAGCATTCCTATACACCAATAACAGACAAACAGAGAGTCAAATCAAGAGTGAACTCCCATTCACAATTGCTACAAAGAGAATAAAATACCTAGGAATAAAACTAGCAAAGGATGTGAAGGACCTCTTCAAGGAGAACTACAAACCACTGCTCAAGGAAATAAGAGAAGACACAAACAGATGGAAAAACATTGCATGCTCATAGTTAGGAAGAATCAGTATTGTGAAAATGGCCATACTGCCCAAAGTAATTTATAGATTTAACACTGTCCCCATCAAACTACCAATGACATTCTTCACTTTCATTCTTGATGATATTTTCACTGGATTTAGAATTCTGGATTGCAATTTTTAACTTTTTTATTCTCCACTTTAAAAATGTTGATCCACTGTCTTCCAGCCTTATGATTTTTTAATAAATCAACCACTAATTGAATCATTGGTCCCTTGTTTGTAATACGTCAAGGTTTATTCCTTTGTCTTTCAACAATCCGATTATATGGTATTCTTTAACATGGACTTCTTTGTATTTTGTGCTGCTTAGTATTTGTTTAGCATCTATGTCTACACATATCTGTCTTTCATAAATTCAGACAATCTTTAGACCTTCCTCAGCTGGAATTCTTTGCATCTCTTCCACACATACATGCTTCAGGGGTTAGTCAGAGATTTGGCAGAGAGAGATTGGAGATCCCCTGTCTGGCTTGTTCCCCTGCAGGATTCCCCCACTCTCTTCAGCTTTCACAATTTTATATTTTCTCTTTTTTGGTTGACAGGACAGGAAGAGTATAGTTTTTTCCACATGAACTCCTGCTTGCGTTCTGTGCTTTGTGTAGATTAAACTTAGTCTTGGGCTAAAAGCCTGAGGAATGGAAATTTACTCATACATATCTATCTAAAAATACAAAAATATTTTTAGAAATGTAGTGTAACCTAAGTGTACAGTGTTTATAAAGTCTATAGTAGTGTACAGTTATGTCCTAGGCCTTTACATTCACCCGCCCCTCACCCACTGTCCCCCTAGAGTAGCTTCCAGTCCTGCAAGCTCTGTTCATACCAAGTTCTCTAGACAGGTGTACCATGTTTTATCTTTTGTATTGTATTTTTACTGTGGTTAGATACACAAATACTTCCCATTGTATTACAGTTGCCTACAGTATTCAGTACAGTGACATGCTATACAGGTTTGTAGTCTAGAAGCAATAGATTATATCATGGAGCCTTGGCGAGTAGTAGGCTATAACACCTAGGTTTGTTAAGTACACTCCATGATGTTCATACAATGATAAAATTGCCTAATGATGCATTTCTCATCATGCATCTCCATCGTTAAGTGACGCAGGACTGTACTTTGCACCCAGCAAACATTTCATCTGCTTAGTGTTCTTTATGTTGAGAAATGATTTAATATTTATTCCTGCAAAATCTGAATCCTTGAGAGTCCTTTGTGTATGAGTTTGCTAAGGTCTTATGCTGAATTTCACTAATGGAGGTGCCTTAGATTTCCCATAGTAATAATAATGAATGACAGTCATATGAGTGCGAGGAAAATGATAGTTTGCTCCCATTAAGTATCTTAATGGGATTAATAATCTGATTTCCCTTCACAATGATGACCAATCACTCTAGCCAACATCTAATATCCCCCTTTCCCAAAAAGTTTCTTGTTTCTTGAATAGTCTCAAATGACCAGTTTAACGCCTTGTTGAATGGAAATATGTGTGGCCCCAAAAGGAATATTCTTTTCTTGGAGACAAAGACTCTTAGGGTATGAGGAGAAAATATTTTGCAAGTGATCTATTGAGATCATAACAAGAAATGCCATTTTATCTTTAATTTGGGCTTTACTAGCTCGAAGTATTTTGGCTGTCAGAAAAATAATATCCTATAGATTTCTTGTTCAAAATATATACTGCGTTCTATAGAAAACTATGTCTCAGCATTATAATGTATTATCTGTATTATGTGAGTCAAGTATTATCTGAGACCATTCAACTCTACTCTAGAGTAAGCTGATTTTGGTAAATGGGAAGACCAGGAAATCTCATGAATGTAAGGCTATTGTGTTACTTGTTTGCTATAAAATATCTTCCTTTTTCAAAGCAGTGTTGTGTGAAATGCCATGATGGTGATTAAGGTATTCAGTAAATCCTTATATTATTAGTGGCAGGAGCATTATGTGCAGTGAAGGCAAATATGCAGCCAGGATGTGTGTCTAGTCCAGTAAGGGCAAATCACAGTCCCCTCCATCATAGAAGGGTTATGATATACTTAACCTGCCACCAGGTGGAGGATCACTCCCCTGAAGGTATGATGTGTCAATCAGGATTGGCTACTGGTACTGACAAGTTGGTCCCTGGGCAATGGCGGTCAGGATGGCCTTGGAAAAGGGGAAATATATTGTTACACATGTCATTTGTAATGTGCCCTTAACCACTGGACACACTGCAAGACATCACTGCATGGAACAGAAAACCAAATTTCGCACATTCTTACTTTTAAGTGGGAGCTAAACACTGCATTCTCATGGACATAAAGATGGGAACATAGACAATGGAGACTACTAGAGGCAGGAGGAAGGGAGAGGAGGAAGAGTTTAATAACTACCTGTTAGGTATTATGCCTACTACCTGGGTGATGAGATTATTTGCCTCCTAAACCTCAGCACCACGTGATATACCCATGTAACAAACCTGCACATGTACCCCCTCCATATCTAAAATAAAAGTAAAAATTATTTTAAAAAGACTTCACCAGACTAAGACTCCACTTCAAAAAAAAAATAAAATAAAAGACTCCATTGCATTGCAAAGCCATAACATTGTTATGTTTTTCATCCCCAGCTATACACATCTCTAAGAGGCATGTTAGTACCTGCTCCTTTCTGCTCTCAGGTTCCGTCATCATGACACCCCTGTCACAGAAGGCCAGGGTGATGTTCAGGCATGATGGCGAGATGGTCAAGGCTCCTAGAATTTGTATTGTGATACCGAACTGAAAATTGCCCTAACAGACGTCAAAGAGTAATAGTGGATTCCTAATTTTTTTCTTGTAAGAGCAAGCTTTTTCTGAGTTCTCTGCATATTGGTATTGAAAAAACAGAGACAAAAATTAAAAAGCTTATGAGTAGCTGCATACAATTGTTAGGAGCTACAGTTGCTGCTGTCGCCTGATTTACCTTGCCATAATTTGTCATCTTCTAAGATGCTTCCATATTCTTCACAGGTCAATTGGTGAGTTTAGATGTAAATATGACACCAAGCAGCATCCTTGCAACTTTCAAGTCTTTGATGGTAACATTGATCTTGACAACTTTACCCGTTGGCAAAGAAACTTTAGATTTACGATTTTGAAGGACAATAAGAGTTCCACGGGTTCTTATTTGGCTATTTCTATCATAATAGGCCTTACTCAGTGGATCAGTGAGCCAAGCACTTCTCTCTAGTCATGCACGCAGGAACCAGGAAGGACAGCCTTGGAGTTCTACTCTCCTCATAAGGTAGACTCCAGGCAAAAATGACATTTCTCAGATGGCCCCCATAGCAAAGTTGGTAGACTGTAGTGATGTCATGGGCTCCCAGACTTGTTGCACCAGTGTTCAATAATCTCTAAAACAACTAGGTGTTTTCCTTTATTATTGTATGGGCTCCCTAGTAAAAGGGCTCAGGTCTCTTTGGGGGAAGGGTGGGAAGAACAGTGACCACATGTACTTGCGATGTTGTCAGGACTCCAACCGCCTCTTCATTCAAAGGGCTGTGAGTTTCTGAGCTGATTCAAATGCTGGAATTGGGTAAGAGGCTGTTACTGTGTATTTGATGCTAAAGCGAGACCTTTGTTTATCCATCCTGAACTTTTCTATTACACAGATCTAATAGGACATTTGTAAACTATCCATGAATTTTGTGTCCAGAGACTTTACTATCCCCTTACAAGTGGCAAAGATCCCTGTTGGTTGAAGCATGTTCTTCCCACTGTGGCCCAGCTGCCTAATATTTGGTCTTCAGCCGTCTTATCTCTGACAGTTGGATGCTGCTATTTGACATCTAGAAAGACCACGTCAGTGGTAGCATCTTCCACTCACAATATCAGCCTAAAGAAAGCCAGTTACAGAGATTTTTATAGATGTTGATACTCCTCTCCCATATGCAGTTATCTACATCCTGGCAGGAGGCATGTCTTCCAGGTTCGTTGGGATATAGGATGAGTGGACAGTTCACAGTCCAGTCTTCTACATTCTTCTCTCTCTAGGACTTTGGTATCTTTCCTGCTCATGACACCGAGGAATTTCTGGCATATCAATTTCTCTTAGAGAAGGCCACCACTGAGTTCAGTTTCCTTCTGTCAAAAGAGCAAGTTGCTAGAGGCACTTCAGGGTGGTCAAACTAACTCATGTAACCTAGACTACCTTTAAAGAGCGTGCCTAGGGAAATATGTAGCCTAATCCAAAACTGTGTCCAGCCCTCACTAGCCCAACTCCCTCAGAATCTGTAGATCACTATTTGGGGCTTATGCTGGGCCCTGTTGGCCAGTGCAGGTCCTCAGGTCTAGTCTGGTAGGACAAGACACTGGCACAAGTGAGGCAAAGCAACTTTATTACTCACATGTAGCACAAGGATCAACACAAGCCTCGGGCCCTCGGTGAGCCAGGCTTTCAGTGCTAAGGAAAGCGGTACGATGCAGATGGAATCTCATCTGCCTGTGTTCATGTTCCACTGCAGCTGAGGGACACTGAAAATACTTCATTCTGGGTTTTATACCCTGGGTGCAACTCGGATTGCTAAGCCTAAGTACTGCAGAACATCCTAGTCTGGTTAAGAAGGAAGATGCAGCCTGGAATGTTCTAGATATTTCCTCCTTATCTCAGGATGTTGCATTGCAAGCAAGGGGGTAAAGAGCTGGGCCAGCCAAGGCCATCCCAGGACCCGTCCCCCTGCAGGCAGTACTAAAGCTTTCTCAGTTACATAGACTTATGGGACCTTAGAGAACCATCCGTTATATTTTTTCCCCCTAAAGACTTTACTGTTCTTTAAAAGTATGTGTGAAGCATACATCTTTTAAAGTTTCTGTTAATGGTCAGTTCTTACAAATCATTGGTGCGTAAACCTTTTCCTAGATACAATTTGTTTTTTGCATCCCAGGATCTAGCTACAGGTTAGAGACAATTTGGGGGAGGGGTGGGAAAAAGGCCTGGAGGACCTTTTAAGTGGTTAATGCTATGAATGGAGCCATTAAGAGGTATTTAAGCAAGGCAGGAAGAGGATCATCAGATTGGGAAGGAGGAGTGTTTCCCATTATTCAGGAAGCCTTGGGTCTTTGAGGGTTAGGAGTATAAGGCCCTCAGATCTTTGGTTCCAATTCCCATATTCAAGATTATAGTCATTCCTCTTTGGTGCCTTAATATCCACCGATTAAATCAGGCAATACTGTGAATTCCTCTGACTCTGAATTTTGGCAGTCCTCAGACCCAAACCTTGAATTTGATTTTTGGCTACAGCAGCCCTCTGTCTGCTGTAAAGATAAGTGATTCTTTGAGCACAGCCGTAGAAATCAAAGAAAGTCCCTGGTTTTCTGACCATGCCTTGGGCTATCAAATAAAGACTTGGGAAATTGTTTTCTTTCTTTAAGCTCTTCAGCTCCAATGCAGCCAGCTTACCTTACCATCTTTGCATTCCATTTATTTGAAGGCTTCTTGACAGCAGATGCTTCTAGAATCAATTACTGCACCCATTGGGGTTCTAAGTTGCAAAGAGCAGGACTCACTGGATCTAGTTCAACCAGCAAACTAATTTATTAAATCATATGAGAGTCTCCTGGAGGCTGCAGATGGGCCAGGGAGCAGCTTGAACAATGGTGTAGACAGCTTGCTCCAGGGGAAATCTGACAGGTACTGCCACGCACTGTGCCATGGCCTTCGCCATGATGCTGGGGGAGGGTTGCCACCACTGGGACCTCTTCCTGTTATGTCTCAGCCAAGACCCACTAGCCTGCCTGAAATGCGTTGAGGGCACCACCCCCTTCACATCACTTTTTTCTGAGCTGCAGTCTCCAGTGGGTGCACTGGATTGGCAGAGCTTATGTTACATGCCTGTACTCTACTCTCAATGAGGCTAGGAGAGCAAGGCATTCCTTTGACTGTGGGTGAGGGCACAACGTGAGAAATTCTGCAAACTTTAGATAGGGATTTGAAAGGTATTATGAATACTTTACAAATATGAAGGCAGCTGTGGACTTTAACCAATGCCCACTGCAAAGAGCTAGCTCCAAATGTTACCTGCCCCAAATGCTGTCTCTTATTGCCCAATCTAAATTGGCTCACACCCAGATTACCCTCCATGCCTAGTCACATCTTTTAAGGCAAATATCATATTTTGCAACTATCTTGCTGATGTATTTATTTGCTCTTTTTCTGTCTCTCACCTAATTAAAATGTAAAGCTCTAGCAGAGCTTAGCACAGTTCCTGGCAGATGGTTGGTGCTCTGTAAATATTTGTTGAATTAATGTAGCTGTAAAATAAGATGTTTCTAAACAATGATTGCAATGCTGGTTTTCAAACTGTCTGACACTTTTTTCCCAAGGTGCTGCTGGACGGCCATCCAGGTGGGGGATCCCCATCTGGGGCTGGGCTCTGATCTGCTCCTGCCCGTGCCTCAGCTCAAGAAGTTTAATTTCTTCATTGTCAGTGGAAGGATAAACATTAGGGTTTTAAAAATCACTTATTTAACAGTGATTTTTTTTTTTTGAGACAGACTTTCACTGCTGTTGCCCAGGCTGGAGTGCAATGGCACGATCTTGGCTTACCACAGCCTCTGCCTCCCAGGTTCAAGTGATCCTTCTGCCTCAGACTCCCCAGTAGATGGGATTACAGGCAGATGCTACTATACCTGAATAATTTTGTATTTTTAGTAGAGACGGGGTTTCTCTGTGTTGGCTAGGCTGGTCTCGAACTCCCAACCTCAGGTGATCTGCCTGCCTCAGCCTCCGAAAGTGCTGGGATTACAGGCATGAGCCACCATGCCTGGTCAACAGTGATTTTCTTTTGATACCACAAATTGTAAAGTATCTCCTCCCTGGGTTAAGTCATTTACATAGGAATGCTTGCTTTGCTGCAATAAAGTGATACAGGTGGCCTTAATAATTTTGTATTCCTGAAATCTTTACCCTGAATTGGAAACCTACTAAGTTTTTTGTCTGTTCAGAACTCTACAAGAGCTTGCCATTCCTGAAATACCAACTCCCCCCAGCACTCAGAGCCCCCGACAACTTGCTGTCCCCCTTTTCTTTCCATCTTTGTTTTCTTTCTGTCCTGACTGAGCTCACGTTTCAATCCACATGTGATGTATACACTCTCAGAATGCCAGAACTGAAAAGGACTCCAAAAGCAATCTTGTCAAACCTCTTGTTTTAAAACAGGAAAATGCTAAACCCCAGAGAGGTTGGCTGATAGTAACATAGTACGCACTAAGTATTTCATGGACTGAGTAAATTTCCCAAGATCATGCTCCTGTGTAGTGGAATAGTTGAACTTTAAAAGCAGCCTCTGAGCATTTTTATCCAGTGTTTAAGTTTTTGTTGTGGTCCTATTAATAGATAACATTTACTGAGGACTTACTAAGTGCCAGGTATATATAGGAACACATGTAATCCTTGCAATATCCTTATGGAGAAGGTTACTATTGTTATCCCACTTCACAGTCGAGAAAACTGAGGCACAGTAAAACTTATGTAATTTAATCATAGCTGCCTAGTTAATAAGTGCCAGAGTGGGGATTTGAACTGCAGAGCCTGTGCGCATATTGACTGGGTGATGCTGCCTACTGTGGGCTGAACTATCTTTCCTCAAAATTTGTGTGTTAACTTTCTAACCCCCAGGAACTTGTAATGTGATTAAGTTGAAGTTTGACAGCATCTTTAGAGAGCTAATGACAGTAAAATTAGGTCACTGGGATAGACCCTAATCCAATAGGACTGGTGTCTTATAAGGAGAAGAGATGAGGACACAGGCATGCACAAAGGGAAGACCATGTGAGGACACAGGGAGAAGGTGGCCATCCACGAGCCAAGGAGAGAGGCTTAGGAGAAACCTAACCTGCTGACACCTTGATCTCAGACTTCCAGCCTCCAGAACAGTGAGAATACAAATTTATGTTGTTTAAACCAGGGGGTCCCCAATCCCCAGACCATGGACCTGTATTGCTCCGTGGCCTGTTAGGTGAGTGACCACCGATCAGAGAGGGTTATGGCCTGAGCTCCACCTGCTGTCAGATCAGCAGCAGCGTTGGATTCTCACAGAAGCACAAACCCTACTGTGAACTGCGCATGCGAGGGATCTAGGTTGCATGCTCCTTATGAGAATCTAACTAATGGCTGAGGATCCGAGGTTTCATCTTGAAACCATCATCCCCCCTACACACTGTCCCCATATCCCGCCATCTGTGGAAAAATCGCCTTCCCTGAAACCTGTCGCTGGTGTCAAAAAGGTTGGGTGGGGGCCGCTGGTTTAAACCACTCAGCCTATGACACTTTGTCACAGCAGCCTGAGCAAACTAAGACACTGACTGCCCTCACATGGATACTGACTCCCATATCCCCCAAAGCGTTGGCATCTTCTTTCATGTCATTCCCTCCACCTCCAATGTTCTTTGTCCCACTTTTTCCCTCCCTTCTTTCATCCCTCTGCCATGTCCCTATTGTATCTGAACCACTTGTTACTGTCTCCTCCATGAAGTTTTTAAAAATTAACCCCTAAAATATGCAATTGCTGTATCCTTGTGCTTCCTAAACCTTCCCTGTCCCTCTATGGTGGGCTTAATACATTCTGCCTTGATTTATGATAAATCTGTGCAACTGCTTTATACCTCCATACTAGATAATGAGTTATCTAAAGACAACGGGCAGGAGGAATTTGTCTTTGTTCAGTTCAAGTTATATTTACGAGGCCCCTGCTGGATACACCCAGCACTATGCCAGGAGGTCAGAGTACAAGGCTAAGGCATGGTCTGTGTCCTGAGGCACCCACTGTCTAGTAAAGGAATCTTTACGTTCTTGGCAATACCCATACGACCTCACATTTTTTATTATCTAATATGGCTTGGTTGCATTTAACTGAAAATTGATGTATCCCAAAGAAGACAAGTTAAAGATGTAAATGAGAGAAGATTGTTTTATAAAATAGCACCAGCCTCTGAGGCAAGAGATGTTTATTCCTGGTTGATAAGCTGGGTATGGCCATCCAGGGAAGGTGGCCATCCAGGGAAGGTAGCCACAGCCACCCCAGGTAACTCCTTGGCAAGTGCATCTGAAGCCTGGAACCTCACTGTCAGACTAACATAAAATCCAGAGATCTCCTTGAAACAACTGTGTAGCAGAGGCTTTCATTAGATAAACTTGGGTCTTAAGACTTATGCAATGACCAAGCAAGCTGGAGACTCCTTTATCAGAGCACGAAGCCCCTGCCTTGTGGCAGGCAGCTGAGGCCGGATCAATGCATGTGTCTGATCATCTCAGACTCCATAAGACCCGAACTTCCTCATTGATGCCACCTCAAGATGAATGCTGATGGCAGACAGACTTCTGCTGCAATTATGAAAGACTGATTTCATTATATCTACTCAGAAGTCACCTGTCTCTGGTACCCAGGTATAGGGTGGTATAGGAATGGAAAGAGCTCCTATGTGCTTCATATTTGACCTTGCTTGTGGTTTTGTTACAAACGCCTGGACATTATGAGTCAATAATAAAATCTATTCCATCCTTGTTAGGGAGAATATTAAATTCACAATTATTTCATAAGAGCTATATAATATTTTATTAATGACTCCAATCTAGCCTATCATAATTCCAAAACAGGTTAAAAGCACTCT
The DNA here is from genome assembly GCF_009761245.1 of Sapajus apella. Taxonomy (NCBI): domain Eukaryota; kingdom Metazoa; phylum Chordata; class Mammalia; order Primates; family Cebidae; genus Sapajus; species Sapajus apella. Next base: position 29,431,297 of record NW_022436961.1, read on the forward strand.
TGAAATTGCTGCAAACTAAAAATGTAAGGTAAGCATGGCCAACAAAGTTCCAAATATTCTACATGCTTGGACCTTGAAGTGAGAGTAGTGGGAAGGAAGGATAAAGAGAAGTGGTGGAAAAGAAGGTAGGGAAGAGGGAAGGGGACGTAGAGGAGAAGGCCTGGTCAGGTTTGGTGGTATCACGCCTGTAATCCCAGCACTTTGGGAGGCTGGGCTAGGAGGATCATTTGAGCTCAGGAGTTCGAGACCAGCCTGGGCAATGTAAGAAGACTCTATGTCGACAAAAAATAAATTAGTCAGATGTGGTGGCACACACCTGTGGTCCCCGCTACTCAGGAGGCTGAGGCAGGAGGATCCCTTGAGCTCAGGAGGTCAAGTCTGCAATAAGCCATGAATACACCACTGCACTACAGCCTGGGAAACAGAGTGAGATCCCTTCTTAAAGAAAGAAAAACAAAAAAAAGGAGAGAGGCTGGATCATTCTCACTCTAAGGAGATTCTCCTGCCCCTTTTCAGAATCTTCACACTGAAGATTAGCTCTCTCTTGTATCGGGGCCCTTCTCACTGGCTTTTGAAGATGGCCCTTCACTTACATCCACTCCACAGAGTCCTGACTCCATTTATAGATTCCAAGTAGAGAAGCTGATGAAAAATTTGGGATAAACTTCAGAGAGGGAGGAGGGCTGCCCTGCCTGCTGAGGAGAAACAGAAGCGGTGGATGAGCAGGTGGTGGAGGGAATGCCAACTTTGTTCTGACAAGATTATGCGGGTAATGACACCCTGTAGGGAACACGGATTTTGGATGATGTATTTTTGAAGCACATTAACCATTACACACACAATGGAATGAACGGGTAAATGCAAACAGAAATCTCAAGATGGGTTAATCCAGTTGTGGCCTCAGTCCTCAAACCTAAAACTTTCTGTTGTTTCCTTGAAAGCAACCAATAATTAGGGATTCTCAATTACAGAAATACTTGCTAAAAAGAGGCACAATGAAATTATTGATAAACCTTACATTTTAAAGTTATATTGATGCTGTTTTTTTACAAAGAAGCTGATGAAAGTGGGGTACTCCCCACTCCACCCTAAACCAGTAATTTTTTTGTTCCCTTTGGCATTGGCTTGTGTCCTTAGTCTAACACTATCAGAATCTTCGCAGGCTTTGGGCTCGTTAACTTTTTACTCTCACTCAGAATCCTGTAGCTGATCCTCAGGAGGTGCATGTTGTCTGCCTCAGGCAAGCTCAGAGCTTCTCCAGACACTTTGTATGACAACCTGGCAGGCTTTTCCCATTAGCAGCAGGGCCTGGGTTCACACCTGCCACCTCCATGACTGATTTTTATATTCTCTTTCCCACGTGTTCTGACTTTTCTTCAGAGAACAGGAATCTCGCATGATCTTGGCTTCTCTAATGAGGTTATTCCATAGGCAGGCAGCCCTGTGTTGACTACGAACATGTACCTCGATTACCTATGCATTGAAGTCATTTCTGTACATGTTAAAGAATGGAAAGAGACAGGAGAAATAATCCAGTCCCATGATTCTCAATGTCCTAGTCAGTTCCAGCTGCTGTAACAAAATACTTCAAACTGAGTAGTTTAAATAGCAAACTTATTTTTCACAGTTCTCAAGACTGGGAAGTCCAAGGTTAAGGTGTCTAGGGATTCAGTGTCTGGTAAGGGTTCTCTCCCTCATTTGCAAATGGCCACCTTCTTGTTGAAATTTCACATGGCAGAGAGAAAGGAAGAGAACTCTTGTGTTTCTTCTTAGAACACTGATGACAGGCTCTATCCTGTGACTTAACTGTCTCCCAAAGGCCCCACCTCCAGATACTATCACATTGGGGATTAGGGCGTCAACATATGAATTTGGGGGGAGGGGTGGAGCACAAACATCCAACATTCAGCCTGTAGGACTCAATAAAGAAAAACTGTCCCCCTCCCCAGAAAGTGTGTTGGAAATTTGTGGAGACCTTTTTGGTTATCATAGAGGTTGGGGGTAGCACCAGCACTTAGTGGGGACCTGCGACATGCTGCAATATACAACCTGGGGAAGCTTTCTTCCAGGTTGAGAGAAAACTACATACGCTACAACTTTTTGAAATGCTCTACTGGACCTTCTTAGGACTTTTTGTAATTATCCAAGCCTTAATTCTAGTTTACCTAAAAAGATAAAATATATTTTATGTATACATGTGAATGAATTTGTCAGTTATAGAAATTGAGCAAGGAAAGTACTAAGCTTTCTTTTCAACTTCCCTGGATGCAGCAATATGCATGGATCTGTGTAGCTGCTATATTCACAGAGGTTCTATGGGTAGTTTCCCGGACTGTGCTGTTATATCATCCATCGCAGTTGGGTCTGAACATTTACACATGAAAATAACATTTTATAATTAATTATAAATTATATTTTTATATTATGGTTGGGACACTTAATTTTTTAAAATTATGTGTGGGCATCAATTACATTATTTATGAATTTCATTGCAAAGGGGCATTGCAAAATGTGTGTTAATAAAGTATACAACAGTTCAGATTCCATTCATGAATGTTTCAGCATTTATTTAACTAGTCTTTCATTGATACACACTTGGGCTATTTCTAATGTTTTAATTTTACAAATAATGTTGCAGTGAAGAACTTTATAGATATCGTTTCATATGTTCACAGTGTTTGAATTTTATTGGTTAATAATGTTAACAATCCAGGAAATTTTTCACATCAAGGTTTGGGTTTCTGCTTTCTGATAATAGTGAAATTCTAGCAATCCTGGAGCTTTCATTTCTGCCTGGTAATGTCTGGGACTGAGAAGTAGCTGCCCACTTTTGACAAGCTATGTTAGTCGGCTCAGGCTGCCGTAACAAAATATCACACACTGGGTGGCTTAAACAACAGAAATTTATTTCTCACAGTTTTGGAGGCTAGAAAGTCCAAGTCAAGGTTCTGGCAAGGTAGGTTTTATTCTGAAGCCTCTTATCTTGGCTTGCAGGTGGCCATCACCTTGCTGTGTTCTCATATGACCTCTCCTTTGTGCACTCTCAAAGGTAGAAAGGGAGACAGAGAGAGAGACTGAGAGAGAGTGAGTTATCTAGTGTCTCATTTTATAAGGTTGCCCATCTTATCAGAGTAAGGCCTCACCTTTATGAACTCATTTAACCTATCTCCAAATACAGTCACATTGGGAGTTAGGGCTTCAATATATGGATTTGGAATGGGAGGAACACAATGTATTCTACAGCACAAGGCATGTCCCCTCCAGTTGCCATAGCGTCCATCACTCCTTACTGTCTTAACACTGACTACAGTCAGTTCCCATTCATTGTAACACATGGGCTGCTGTATTTCTTTTTTGTTAGAAATTTCTTTATTATTACTTATTAAACACCAGCTTAATACTGCAGAAAATTTCACATCACCCTTGATAACCCACTTTCTTTTCTCCTACCCGAATTCTTGATTAAGAGTTTTTCAAGTAAAGGCATGCTCTTCTCTCTTCTGTATAAAACTTTATGAAATAAAAACAAAAGATTGTGTATATCTTGCCGGAAAATGCTGCCCAGGCTTCTGGAGAGGGTGGCTGCCCAAGCTCCCTTCACTGTCCAGGTCCTGAAAGACTCTTGTTCGTGAAATGTCTCCTCACAAAGCAAGTCCACCACTTGCTGAGTTTATCATTCTGAGGATTGAAAACTTTCTCACAAAGTCTCAGTCCAGTCTCTTGCCTTAGCTGTTGTAAATAGGCTGTCATCACTTCATCTTCCTGTTTTTTTGCAGGTTTGGCATAAATCGCATCAAGTGGAAAACCAGGCTCTCCAGGAATGGGAAAATTAGTGATTCCCAGTGTATACATTTCTTTCTCACCTTGGCTTTTGGATTGCACTTTTGGAGTTTCTTTAGACACTCAGAAATGTAGAGAGTTATATATATCAAGGTCCTATCAGCTTCATTCTTAATTTCTTAGTTCTTGAAGAAGACATTGGCCTTGAAGTAATAGATGGCTTCATCCACAATATCTGTATCTTTTGTCTCTCTGGGGGCAGGTCGTTTGAATTGACTTCTGATAGGTAACAGTGCCATGTTTCCAATGAGTTTATTGTCAGAATTCATGAGAGAAGAGTGGTAAACCGGCATCTTGGCGGCACCTGGGTTTCAACCCAGAGGAGCAGGATTGAATTACAGCGGTGCGCTCCCAGTCTGGCAGTGGGTTGGGCTGCTGTATTTCTTATAACAAAAACCAGAGGCAGCCCAGGGGCGGTGGCTCAAGTCTGTAACCCCAACACTTTGGGAGGCCAAGGTGGGAGAATTGCTGGAGTCCATGAGTTCAAGACCAGCCTAGGCAACAAGTAAAACCCCGTCTCAAAAAAAAAATTAACAAACAAATAAAAAGAAGAAATTAGTCACTATTATGTCTATGGCTCTATCAAAAAGTTAGAAAATTCAAGAGAACCTATAATAGCCATGAGTTTCAAACAAAATGGGGGATACATATTTAGTGGAAGTAAATATTTTTATGTATATATTCAAACAGAATGTGGCTTTTGCAAAGAATAAGACTTTAGGTGCCATTGTGAAACAAACCAGCAGAAAAGCACAAACTTAGTCTGAATCACATAATGAGGTCATCTTGGCCATGTAAACATCTGAGTTTGGGACTTCTGTGTGATTCTATTTTGACTCCTAAAATATCTGCCTCCATTTATGTTGCATTTCACACATCATGGAAATTACAAATATTGAGAAAAAACCAACAGAACAGATACTCCCCAGCCTCAGACACAGCAGCAAAATTCTAGCGTGGATTCACTGTTTTTTGCTGTTGTCGTTGTTTTCATTGTTTGCTTTTGTTTTGGTTTTGAGAGAGAGTCTCACTAGATTGCCCAGGCTGGAATGCAGTGTCATGATCTCAAATCACTGCAACCTCCACCTCCCAGGTTCAAGGGATTCTCGTGCCTCAGCTTCCCAAGTAGATGGGATTACAGGCATTCACCACCACGCCCAGCTAATTTTTGTACTGTTGGAAGAGACAGGATTTCACCATGTTGGCCAGGTTCTTTGCCAGGAGTTGCGAAACTCCTGACTTCAAGTGATCTGCTCACCTTGGCCTCCCAAAGTACTGGGATTACAGGTGTGAGCCATTGTGTCTGGCCTTTTCTTTTCTTTCTTTCTTTCTTTTTTTTAATCCTCTTAGAAATTTCTTTAAGTCTGTGGAACTGCCAATCTTTGAGAAATGGATTGCTACGTTCTCTTTCCCTGTGCACTGCAGACACCATTTAATCAGTTTTCCAGTCTCATAAATACACTGCCATGTGAAGGATGGAAGCCATGTCCCTGTGCTGCCGTAGACTCAAGCTGAGCTGGCTGAGCTACTTGCCTTGTTCAACTCTTCAGCTCAGAAGGAAGCCAGGTTATTTGTGTTTGTTCATTTCCTCGCCGAAACATGAGCTTGCTGCTTGCTGCAGTACAACAGGCTATGAATTCAAAATAGGATAGAGCTGTCCAGTGGGTTACATTTCAAATGGATGTTCAGTCTTGACCATGGCCTCAGATTATCTAAGCCACAAAATGGGGGAAGGGAGCAGCACACAGAGGAAAACAGGTTCCTGTAGAATTTCCAGATTTTCTTGAGCTTAATGAGGTCAGACATTCTAAGGTGAATATCTTTCTAGAGAAAAATCAACCCTCTTTTCAAGGTAAATAAAAGTGATGCCTGTTACAGTCTATGCAAACGCCATAAACAACAGTTTCAAAGCAAAAACAAGGTGAACCAACATGTTTCCTATTTTCCAAGTCCTAGATTTCTTTTTTAGTCTCTGCATGTGGGACACAACGAATAACCTCCTTTGTTGGAGTTGATCTGCAACTTCAACTTTAGTGAAGTTCGCCTTTTGTTCTGAAAGAAAAAGTTTTCCCCTTACTGGTGTCATTTCGATGTTGTAACAATCACAGTGCCATACCCCTGAGAACATTTGCCACAGGTCTGAAAGAAAAAGGCATCAGCCAGGGAAGAAATTATTACATGTTGGCTGACATTGCAAAGCATAGTGACTACTGTTTCTTGCAGTGTTTATGAAGCCTGAAGGAAATAGGGCCATCATCTCAAAGCGGGGCAATTATTGAACATTTGTATATAATTTATCAAGTGCTTTATACACTTTTATCTCATTTAATCCTCCAACAGTTTAATAAAAATGGAAGCCATGAGAGATAAGTAATTATTCCAACTTTCCTGAGCTGCGGGTCGCAGAACTGAAATTCTGAGCCCAGTCTCTTTGTTCATTCATTCATCCATTCATTCCATTGCATTCAACAAAAATCGAGTTCATAATGTTTGTCTAACCCCAAAGCTTATGCTCTTTACCCTGAAGTCTTATGATTCCTTTAAAAAGTCAAACTATGTCAAAAATAATATTTTAGAAGAACTTCTCTGTTCTTGTGTCAGAGAAGTGAGAACTGGTGGAGCCATCGGGGCCAAAAGTCATCAACTATGAAGCAATCTTGACAGGTCAGGCTAGGAAAATCCTTTAACCCAGACTCTCAGCCCATCTGTGGGGAGTGGTAGATCATCTGAATAAATACAGATCACTGTTATACATACTACGGGGTAATGCCTGTTTGTCCTATAGGGTCCTTTGGCCCACTTACAGATTACAAGAGAGAAGGCAAGGCTAGCCAAGAGAAAGATGCTAATAAACTTGATATAGGTTGCTGCTGGATGTTGTTTGGATCTATTTTGGTTTTCTTTAAGCTGTCATCTACTTCAGTGGGCCGCAACAGTGAAGAGAAATTCGACATAAAATAAGAAATGGGTGAAAACTTGTGGTTCTTATCATAAGAACCAAAAGGACATTTTTAAAGTAATAAGATAGAGCTTACATTGGCCTTAAACCTGCTTATTTTCTTTAGCAACAAGAAAACAAACAGACTTAGAGTACAATAAATTCTTTCTTTCTTTGTGTGTTGCCATCTAAATACTCCATACACGTAGATATTTCTTTGTATTTTTTATGAATGACTTTTAAGGTTTCCTTCAAGATTAGGTTAAAATTAATCCTCTATCAATAAGTGAAAGCAGATGATCTTGCAGAAGAAAATCTATCTGATGGAATATTAGGCTGACAGGCAGACTTTAATATTACAATTACAAAAGATAAATTCTTTTCCTTGCTTGGTATGGAAACAATGGAAGCCATAAAGTATCTGGATTCTTTTTGTATTACAAGAGTAATGAGAAAATGGACCAAAAAAATGTCTCCTCTGTGGCAGTACAGCCTGGATTCTGAACATCAGGCACGTGCACGTCAGGCAGAAAGCACAGGAGATTTGACTTGACTGCTGATTCATTTTTTATTTCTGGCAAGCCTTATGTTTAAATATGAGGCCCAACCACACTGTTTCAGACAACATACCAAATGGCATGTCCAGTATTTCAATTTAAAAAAAATAAAAATAAAAGCAGTTCTCAGTAATCACTGCCGTTTTTTTTTTTTTGTTGTTGTTGTTGTTGTTTTGAGACAGGGTCCTGCTGTGTCACTGAGGCTGGAGTGCCATCTTGAACAGCGTTCAAGTGATCCTCTCACCTCATCCTCCTGAGTAGCTGGGACTATAGGCACCTGTCAACATGTCTGGCTAATTTTTAAATTTTTTGTCTTGCTATGTTGCTCTGGCTGGTCTTGAACTCCTGGCCTCGACAGATCATTGCACCTCAGCCTCCTGAAATGCGGGCATTACAGCTATGAGACAGTGTGCCCAGCCCATCACTGACTTTGTTATCCTTGATGTAACAAGAAAGAAGGTGGAACAGAATCCCCCTCCCAGAAAAGACGATAGTTCCCATTTCTTCATATTTGAATTTCCTGCCTTACCTTGGAAGAGGAACAGATGGCAAGGATAAAAGGAAAGGTGATTAGAAGATAAATTAATTTGAAAATACAAAAAAAAAAAAGTAAAAAATTCATCTTCCAGTTGATGCAGCCACCAGGAAAGGCTGATGAAACAGCAGGTAGAGCCTTGGGGTTATCATTCTTAGACCTCAGTGAACAGGCAGAGCTGTGGGCAGCCGGAGCTCTGCCCACCAAGGGGCATCTGCTGTATCACTCTGCAAGCTTTAGCACAGGGCAGTGTTAACTCAGGGTCTCCTGGGGAGTCTCAGGAATGGTTGGAAATGTCTGAGATCAACTAAAAAACAATATTCACTTTCCAGAGCTAACTACAATTTTCTATGTTGGTTCTTTCCTGTAGTGTCTTCCTTTTGCAAAGTTCTTTGCATTTTTAATAGATTTTTAAGATTCCTTCCATTTTTGTGATTGTTTCAAAACTAACATGCATGAGTTATAGAGTTTATTAAAAACAGAGAAACAAATGAAAACAATTCACTTTCCAACAACACAGAAGAAATGCCCACAGTTAACGTTTGCAGGTGGTATTAATTTTTTCATGCTGTATATTGAGTGCCATTTTGGACAAAAACTGAGGTTCAGAAATTTCAGGCTTGAAAATGAACAAGGTTGGTATAGGAGATGGGGCAAAGCAAAAACAAAAACAAACTGGCTGATTTTTTCTTCTGTTCTCTCAACATTCAAAACAAGACTGCTTTGTGTCTAGATGTGTGTGGTTTTCTCCACATATGGAACAATTAATTCTCTAGCAGACTCTAGGCTCGACGTCCTAACTTGTAACTCAATTCTGACACTATCTATGCAGAGATAGTGTTGGATCCCACAGGTTAAGGTTTTTACATCATCAACGCAGTTTCCACGTTTCCTATTAAATAGTTCGTCCTTTCTCCCACTTATCTGAATTTCTAGAAAAATCGTATAATAAATCTTGATTTATACATGCATCTATATCTAGATGTTCTAACCTGGCCCATTGAGCAGTCTTTATTTCTGTGTTAACATACAGGAAATCTTTATTATTTGCCAACATATTTTCTTTTCTTTTCTTTTTTGAGACAGAGCCTTAGTCTGTCTCCCAGGCTGGAGTGCAGTGGCACAATCTCGGCTCACGGCAAGCTCTGCTTCTCAGGTTCAGGTGATCCTCCTGCCTCAGCCTCCAGAGAGTGGCTGGGACTACAGGCTTGTGTCACCACGCCTAGCTAATTTTTGCATTTTTAGTAGAGGCACGGTTTCACCATGTTGACCAGGCTGGTCTCGAGCTCCTGACCTCAAGTGATCCACCTGCCTCAACCTTCCAAAGTGCTGGGATTGCAGGTTGCTGTGCCCGACCAACCCTTAATATTTTCTTGAGGTTTTTATCCTCTTCCAACACATGTGGCCAGTCATGTGCACTGTCCCCCACTAGCACTTTGGGACAGTTGGGCCTACATGAGCCAGTTGGCACTTCCTACACCTCAAGTCTCAGAAAATGGTTCTAGAATTGTCATGTTACCCAAACTGGGCCTTGGGAGTTTTCAGCTGGAGCAGATGAGGAAGATTGCCCTGGAATTTGCAATCTGGGTACTGGAGGGAAGTGATACCTTTCCAGCCATATGGAGGAAGCCCATCTGCAAAGAAGGGAGAAAATGAGAACCCAGAGCAGGGGGTCTAAGCCAAATAAAAGAAGCAAAATACCTAGGCTACGTGGAGTTTGGATTCCGTCTGGATTCTGTCATCTTGTTTTTCTAGTTATGGGAATCAATGAATTCCCTAATTTTTGGATGAGACTGGTTTGAGTTTCTGCCTTAGCTGGTGACATCTGTCTAAGGGTTTCATACACAATAAGGGGCCATACAAATTTGAGGTAGTGGTAACATCTGAGAAAAATAATCATTTCTTCTGATATTAGTCATCCCCAAACTCTTAGTTCAAGTTTCTTCATATAGTGTAAACCACAATTTAAACTCTACCTATATTATAGAAGCATTTTATAGATAAATGAAAAATATATATGAAATCTAAAAACTGAAGAGATGAAAGTATTATTTTAATCAGGGGCATATTTATTTTCCTTAACTTTGCCCATCTTATTTGAGAGAAATTACTTTCAGGTCTTTATCTATGCTACAGCCTCCCAAAAGGTTCATTATGGTTTTAAAGGTAAGTTATAATTAGATTTCTATAAGGTCAACACTATTTAGAAATATTGGGAAAGCAGCTGATTTGTATTGTCTGCTTCTGTTCATGTAAAATTCACCACAAGAAGAAAGACGATTTTATTTTTCACTAAAAGCTGCCTAGTCCAAGCATAATCAATGGAGAAATGTCTCAGATAAATGGTACCTGCAGCTGTCACATCAAACCAGATGATAACACAATCTCCCTATACAGCAAGGTGTCTAAATGTTCAATGTATTCAAAGACTGCTTTCATTCCCAAAGTAGCTTTTACAGTGGTTCAAAACCCCAGTTTTTGTTTTTGTTTTTTTGAGACAGGGTCTCACTCTGTCATGCACGTTGGAGTGCATTGGCGTGATCTCAGCTCACTGCAAACTTTGCCTCCTGGGCTCCAGTGTTCCCCCTACTTTAGCCTCCTGAGTAGCTGGGTCTACAGGCATGCACCCTCATGCTTAGCTAATTTTTAAATTTTTTGTGGAGATGGAGTCTTCCAGGATAAGCCCCATATTTCTTAAAGAACAGCACAAATAATGAGAAATGATTGTTAAATTACTTAATTACCCCACACTGTAAAATAATGTGTATAAGAATTTCTGTTAGTTGATTGAAGCAGGCAGAAAAATGATGTTTCTTTGTGTATAATTTTGTTTTAACACCATTATATATACTGGTTCTGCTTTATTCTCTTGAAAAAGATTTTTGTTTGAGTCATAACATCTTGCCAAAGAACACCATGATATTTTAATGCAACAGGAATTAATTAATCTTTAAACCTCTAAAATTAATTCCATCCTTCCTGAGGAAAAACAAATGGAAATGGTCAGGATTCCCACAATGAAACACACAGGAATCCCAGCCCGATCCTTGCCTCTGGTTTTATGTTTAATTGGTTGGTTGGTTGTCTTAATTCTGAGATTATATATTCTTATACATAATCTCTTTAAAACCTCAAAACCATATTCCAGGGCAGAAAATAAGGTTTATGTCATAAACCTTATTTGTGGAGAAAACCAGTTTCTGTGTCTTTTTATCTCTGCTGTGGTTGGTTGTTAAGGAGATGTAATTAGTCAATATCGTTGAGTGGCCTGCTGTATTCATATTGAACAAAGGTTTTTCAGAACAACTGTTGTGTGTCTAGTGCCTTGTTTTCACTCATTTTATCTTAATTTTGACAACAGCCTTATAAAATGAGTATTTCATTTTAAGTGAAGAAACTTTAGGTTTAGAGCAATTTGTCCAAATAACCAGTACTGAGATAACATCATTTGTTCAAGTTGCGCAACTAAAGAGAGTCAGAATTTCAACTCAGGTCTTTCCAATCTATGTCGTGTGCATTTTTGACCCTCTTCCCTCAGCGAGCTAAACTTTGAATAATTGAAAATCTCATGGATGATACGTCTAATTTTGAGATTTGATGAATCTCAAATGCATTATGCTAAGCAAAAGAAGCCAGATACACAAAAGAGTATATACTATCTAAAGCCATGTGTATGAAATCCAAATATAGACAAAACTAAGACATATAGATTGAACACAGGCAGTGGTTGAAGCTTGCACAATGAATGCTCAGCAGTGTAGACTGAAACACGAGGAAATTTTTTATGGGGGATGGAAGTGTTCTATATCTTGTTATTTGGATATACACAATTGTCAAAACTCTTTGAATGACTGAACACCTAAAACTTGTACTTTTCATTGTACATTAATCACATCTCAATTTTTTTTTAAAAGAGAATATTCTATTTAAATGACCTAAAATGCAGTTTCAAGTACCTCTACTCTGGCAGTCTTCAAGGTTGATACATAGAAATTTCTACTTTGAAATAGAAAACAAAAAATAATACTTTTAATGTTAACAATGTCTTTCACTACAAACTTGGTCATAATCACTGACTTAGGTTTAGTGAGAAGATTCAGGAGAAATTTGGGCTATGAGGCACAATTACCAGGAATTCTTACTTTTATCAAGATTCTAAGTAATAATTGTATTAATGTTATTAAGCATTAACTGAACATTTTCTGAGCACCAGAAGTTAAATGCTTCACTGCCTCATCTCACTTCATCCACACATCAATTTAATGGGGCAAGTAATGTTATAATCATTACCCTCTGAAAGATAAACTCTCCAAGACTTAGAGAAGTCAGATGGCACATCAAAGATCCCAAAAGTAGGTGTTGGGCTGGAAACTTGCCGAGGAGAATCTGAATCTTAGCTCTATTTTGTATACTACTTAATAATGCTTTCAATGACAGCACTAATGAAAAATTCAAGGGAATGAAGAAAAATGTTGAATGGTTAGCATTAAGTTTTGCCTTTTTCTACTTTTGTATTTTCTAGGTATTCTGCATTAAGTATGGGTTACTTTTTTAGGTAATAAACTAGTCTAAAATGATAGCTAATAGAATTTAAGTGTGGGGTTGAACCTCAAAATATTTTGCAAGTTAAAAAAATGAACTCTCATATAGACAATGTAAATATTCTGTTTCAGTGCTGTGGACTAAAACTACATTTTTGCATTTCTCTGTGGCATCAGAAAGCTTATTATAAGTACATAGCACAAATGTATTATTTTTCTGGCTTGAAGAAAAATTTCCAATGGTACCCCTATCTTGTAAAATTTAGAAATGAGGGATGAAGCCACATTATGATGACCCTGCCTGTGTGACATTTTCACCTTAGGACTGATATCTTGTGTTTGAAATCTGATTAAATCTGATTAACAGGTGTAGTGATAGCTTACAATGATTTAAGGAATGATTCTCACAGAGGAAATTGAAAACTCTGCAATGCAAATCTTTATACTAATGGGTTAAGATGAAATACTGTGAGGTTTCCTCAGCACTTACTATGTTCAGAATTTAGATAAGGGAGAAAGTAAGTCAGACATCTGTAGCTGATGTCAATTCCAGCTACCGTGGCCTCTAACATGTATTTTTTTTTTTTTTTTTTTTTTTGCAAAAGTGTAAGTTTATTCTCTAGATTTACAAATCTACAAATTATCAAAATGTTATGGATTTTAAAACTAAATTACAGCCACAAGCCCATATTGTTCTTCCCTTTTGTTCCGTCCACCTGTCCATTGAATTCTTACTTTCAAGTCAATCTAATCCACTCAAGTTTTGGGAACCATGAACCTGGCATCATGACGAAAAATATGAAAGTATTTCGAAAGTACAGAAATGCGACATTGCTGATTCCCATCATGCTAGTCATTTTCAGTTCTTATCCAAATTATTCTACCTTGGCCTTCCTCTGGTTTGCCAATACTCATTTAGAAAACTACAAATAGTCTTTGGTTATTTACTCATCTTTACTTCCTCTGTACAGTAGATTTCTTTGTGCCTCCTGGGTGCATTCTTGTTTGCTGGAATATTTCCTCCAAGAGTGATTTCAAAGACAGTCTCTGTGTTCATCCTTCTGAGGCAATTGTATACTTGAGAATGTTTTTATTGCACTTAATAGCTCAACTGGATGAAAATATTTTAGGTTCAATTTTACTTTTTCCTTTAGCATGTTAAAAAATATTAGCCTAGTGTCATCCAATATCACTGGTGAAAATTCTAACATCAATTTGATTTTTGTTTCTTTTTCTCAGGAAGCACTTCTTTTACTTTGATGGTCTTAAATTTAGTAAAGTGTGGGGTTTTCTTATCTATTCTCTTACTTTCACATTCCATGATCTTTCTTTTATAATAAAACATTCTCAATCATTATTTCTTTAAATATTTTCTCTCCTTTATTCATTTATTAATTTGTCTATCAATTCATTTGTTTATTTAAGACAGGGTCTTGCCCTGTCACCCAGGCTGGAGTACAGTGGAATGATCATGGCTCACTGCAGCCTTGAGTTCCTGGGCTCAAGTGATTCTCCCACCTCAGCCTCTAAAATAGCTGGCACTACAGGCATACACCACCACGCCTGACTAATTTTTGTATTTTTTGTGGAGATGGGGTTTTGCATGTTACCGAGGCTGGTCTTGAACTCATGGGCTCACTGATCCCCCTGCTTCGGCCTCCCAAAGTGCTGGGATTACAGGTGTGAGCCACCATGCCTGGCCTCCTCTTCATTTATTGTATTTTCTTCTGAAGCTTCTTTTACTCTTCCTATTAACATGTCTTTTATATTTTAGGCTTTTTAATACATACTTGATTGTTTCCCAGAAGGATTCCCTTACATGTTTTTTTCAGTTTGCTGGCTCACTCCAAAGCAAAGATTATGTTGCACTATTGCACTCCAGCCTGGGCAATAGAGCAAGACCCTGTCCCCCCAAAAGAAAAAAGTAATAATAAGATAAAAATTTCAACATATTACATTTGATTATTTTAAAGTTTTTTTCCAAAAAAAAAAGACTTTAAGAATTTTTAAGCCAAAGATATAAATACAACACTTAATAAAGGAAAAAATACAAAATTACAGCGAAAGAAAGGGGAGAATGCAGACACACTAAGGTAAGCGCTAGAATAGTTGCTATATTTGAGAGTTTAGCAATGTTCTGACTGAAAGCTCATTAAACCTATTCATTTTTGGAAAAAGATCAGAGTCACTGGAGGAATCACATTTTGATTCACAGAAGGCCACTTGATATGGTTTGTCTATGTCCCCACCCAAATCACTTCCTGAATTCCCATGTTTGTGGGAGGGACCTGTGGGAGGTAATTGAATTATTGGGGCAGGTCTTTCCTCTGCTGTTCTCCTGATAGTCAGTAAGTCTCATGAGATCTGATTTTTTTTAAAAGAAGAGTTTCCTTGTGCAAGCTCTTTCTTTTCCTGCTATCATCCATGTAAGACGTGACTTGCTCCTCCTTTCCTTCCGCCATGATTGTGCGGCCTCCCTAGCTATGTGGAACTGTAAGTCCATTAAAACTCTTTTTCTTCCCAGTCTTGGCTATGTCTTTATCAGCAGTGTGAAAACAAACTAATACACCACTTGGCATGTTATTTACTTAAATGCAAAGTAAATCCACTTACCTTCCATTGAGCTCATCCACCATAAAGAAGGCCTGCAGTTTCACGGAATGGTTTCATAAGATCCAAGCAGTGTGCGATAATGCCTTTTAAGGCTTGAAATAAGAGCCAAGAGGAAAACAGAGCAAGAAAGATCCAGAACTGATTTAATGTGCTTTGTTTTGAAAATCAGTTTAAGGCACGCTGTGTCTTCATAGTCATATATCTGCAGCATAACTTGGCTGTCCACACACTGTGAAATAATTTTAAAATTTGTAGCCTTGGTTTTCAGTAGGAAGAGACATTACTTCCTTGTTTATTGGACAAAGCAACTGGCATTTAGGCTTTCTAGAATGTTTTAAGTGACTAATGAAACAACTGCTAGTATTTCAAGCTTCTATTAGATGTTCGCAACCTTTGCAAATGGTCTTAAAGAGGTAAAATGTCTGATTTAGAACACCATATAAATAATATCCCACAATATTGCTTTCTAAGTCTATAGCTATACTTTCTCTCTTTTTTTTAAAATAACTTAGAGAATTATATATACATTGTGGAAAAGCTATACTTTGTTCAATGTCCTTTATTTTGCTGCAGAGAAAAATAAACTAAGAAAATTCAACTTCAGACACAGTTTAATATTTTTAAACTCATTAAAATTGTCTTTCAGTTTTGGAGAGGGCCTTAACTGTGTGTTCGTGTTCGGGGTAAATTTAAAGTAGGTAGCTTTGTGCATTCATTCACCCCACCTACAGATTTTCAGCCCCTTAAGGCACTTTGCAAATATTTATTGACAACTTACTATGTGCCAGGCATTGTGTTAGGTGTTGGGAACACATGGTGGAAGGAAAGAATGAGAGAGTCTTTGCACTCATGGAATTAGTGATGTAGATGTAAATAAACAGATGCACAATAACCCAATGACCATTTTGCTAAGTATAAAATAAAAGCACAGGGTGCCAAGAAGCCATATAGGGGTATCTAACTGATGCAAGTTTGGGGGAGGGTGTTTCTAGGGAAGAGCCATGTTGATTGAGACCACACATCTGTGTGGGAGTTATGGAGGGGAGGTGGGTAGCAGGAGGCATGTTTTGGGTAGAGGATATGCATATGAAACCTGGGAGGTGGGAAGGAACTTGGCATGTCTGACAGCTAAAAAAGAAAAGAAAAGAAAAAGACAAAACTGCTGGAGCTTAGGAAACCAGGAAGAGAGGTAAGGCATAGTAAGTTAAGAAGCAGGTGAGAAAAAAATCACACAGGCCCTTGCCAACCACATGAAGAATTTTGGATTTTATCCTAAGTGATGTAGAAGGGTGATATGATCAGATTTGCCTTTCAGAAAGATCCCCTGGCTGCCTTGCAGAGAATGGATTGAGCAGATTAGCTGGAGGTCACTTGGTCATATTGCCAAGGATGGCAATGGCTGGGTGGAGCAAGATTTGTGGCAAGGGAGAGGGAGTGAAGTGGATGGCTTGGAGTTAGGAGGAAGAGCCTGTGTGATCTGGTGAGCACTGAGGGCTTCAACCAGGTAACTGTCCCAGGGGCTGGCAGCACAGATTTAGCTACCAGCTCATTTAGATATGAGTCAGTAAAGGAGGCCGGCAAGTGATGCAGGATAGAGTAGCCCCTAAACTGTGGCTTAATCAGGGAGGGTTCTTGGCTTTGCCCAGGAAAGAACTCAAGGATAAGCCATGAATGTTAGACAGCAATCCCCTCTTTTTTTTTTTTTTTTTTTTTTTAAGACAATCTTGCTCCATCACGTAGGCTGGAGCACAGTGGCATGATCACCTCCTCCTCCCAGGTTCGAGTGATCCTCTGGCCTCAGCCTCCTGAGTAGCTGGGATTACAGGCATGCACCACCACACCCAGCTAATTTTTGTATTTTTACAAGATGGGGTTTCACCATGTTGGCCAGGCCTGTCTCAAACTCCTGACCTCAAGTGATTGACCCCACTCAGCCTCCGAAGTGCTGGGATTACAGGTGTGAGCCACTGGGCCTGCCTACAGTAATCTTTTATTGAATGGTCCTGCTCCTTGCAGAGCAGGGCTAACTCATAGGTAACAGAGGCAGAGTAATTATATTTATGCCCACTTCGCGCTTTGGCAATTATATTTATGCCCACTTTCAATTGCATACAAATAAAGGGGCAGGTTAATGTAAATTGAGGGGAAGTTTATTTAGAACTTTCTAGGAAAAGAGTGGTAACTTCTGGGTCATTGCCACAGAAAGGGGTGGTAACTTCCCAGTTGCCACAGCATTTGTAAACTGTCATGGTGCAGGTGGGAGTGTCTTATGCTAATGAGAAATGAGTGCAGCTAGGGATTGCTTTCCTCACCATCTGCTGGTTCCCATCAGTTTCTTCACTTCATCCTATCCGGACTAGAAAATAAACCTGGCAGGTCTCCTACTTCACAGGGCATGAGGGAGGCAATGTGGATTTGGAGGAATGTGGGCAGCAAGTCACACTGGATCTCTACCATGGCTTTGCGAAGAAGCTCAGAAGCTGTGATGGGGGCTGGTGTTCTGTGTGTTTGTGGTCACCAGGTGTGGGCAGGGGCAGCAGGCAGGAAGCACCAGACACCAGGCCCTGCTCAGGATGGCAGACAGCATCTGATCTGGGCTATGCATGGAACCAGTGACCACCGTGGTCCCAGAGCCTTGCCCTCAATGACTTAGCAGCAGGCTGACAGCTAGCACTTTTCTCTCCCAGCACAGGCCTTCTGGGTCTGCTTTGTTAACAGAGGTGCCTCTTTTGCAACTTTCCTGAGTGTAGAGTTCAAAGGTTGTTGTTTTAAGCAATATCTCAAGAGGGAAGACAGCTACAGAGCTAAACAAGGACTGAAAGAAACAAGGATTGGAACAAACAGATTATGAACACATCACAGTAGAACATCTTTTCCCAGAAACTACCTTTCCTCATGTTTACATTCTTTGAAGAAAGAAATACTGTTATTTGTTCAGCAGCTCAGAAAAAAAAAAAGATCAAATAAAGCATCAGAGTCAGATTCTACTCTTGGGTATCTGACTGTGGGCCCTGGCTTCTCCTCGACCTCGGGGCACTCCGCTTCCGTCACGCAGACCTCCAAGTCGCTCCTGCCCCAGGGACTGTGCTTTTGCACTTTTTCTACCTCAACTTCTTTAACCCTAAAATTCTCACTGAGCTCCACCTTTCTTTGAAGCACACCCAAGATGTCCTTCCCCCACTCTGCCACCCCATCTCGCTTTTCTGCTTTTTCTCATAGTAGTTATAACCGTCTCACATAATTAGTTTTTTGTTTGTTTGTTTGGAGACAGGCTTTTGCTCTCTTGCCCAAGCTGGACAGTGAGCAATCATAGCACACTGCAGCCTCAACCTCCTGGGCTCAGGTAACCTTTCTACCTCAGTCTCCCAAGTACCCAAGACTACAGGCACATGTCGCAACACCTGGTTAGTTTTTGTATTTTTTTTTTTTTTTTTGTAGAAACAGAGTTTTGCCATGTTGCCCAGGTTGGTCTCAAACTCCTGAGCTCAAGTGATCTGTCTGCCCTGGCTTCCCAAAGTGCTGGGATTACTGGTGTGAGCCATGTGCCTGACCACATAATTAATTGTTTTTATACATTTGCTTATCTTCTTCCATTTAAATGCAAGTTCTATAAAGGTAGATAATATGGTTTGGCTCTGTATCCCCACCCAAATCTCATCTTCAGTTGTAATCCCCATGTGTCGAAGCAAGGAGGGGATTCAATCTTGGGAGTGGTTTCTCCCATGCTGTTTTCATGGTAGTGAGCGAGTTCTCACAAGATCTGATGGTTTTAAACGTGTTTGGTAGCTCCTCTCTTGCTTGTTTGCTCTCCTGCCACCTTGTGAAGATGTGCCTGGTCCCTCTTTGCCTTTTGCCATGATTGTAGTTTCCCAGGGCCTCCCCAGCCATGTGAAACTGTGAGTCAATTAAACCTCTTTTATTTATGCATTACCCAGTCTCGGATAGTATCTTTATAGCAGTGTAAAAACAGACTAATACAATGGAGTTTTAGTTTTCTATTTCCCTATCTCTTAGAACAGAGCCTTTCACAAAGAGGACCATTTGTAAGTATTTGTTGAATGAATGAATAATCTTTTAAGATGTGGGAGCTTTTAAAAAGTTGACTGGGGCCTCTCTCGGGCACATCATGAGCCCAAATAAATTCCAATAAATTAAAATTCTGCTGTAGCCGGGTGTGGTGACTCACACCTGTAATCCCAGCACTTTGAGAGGCCAAGGCAGGTGGATCGCTTGAGGCCAGGAGTTTGCGAGCAGCCTAGCCAACATGGCAAAACTGTCTCTATGAAAAAATGGCAACGATTAACTAGATGTGTTGGTGCGCACCTATAGTCCCAGCTACTGGGGAGGCTGAGGCACAAGGATGGCTTGAACCTGGGAGGTGGAGGTTGCAGTGAGCTGAGATCATCCACTGCACTCCAGCCTGGGCAACAAAGTGAGATCCTGTCTCAAAGAAAAAAATCCAAAAATTCTGCTATAAAAAATAAAACTGTGAACTATTGGCAAAAGCTTATGCAAGGATGTGGTAAATTAACCTTCTCGTATATAAATATTAAAATTATTATAATAATCAGGCTTGTTGTTCTAGACTTCCACTTCTAGTTGCTTATCGTAAGAAAGAAAATTAAGATGTGTACAAACATTTAAGGGCAACAATAGCCACATTATTGTGTATATTAATAATAGGAACAACCAGAGATTGTTAAAAATTCAACAATAAAAGGTTAGTGGAGTAATTTTATCATTTTATGTTTTACATAGAGTTAATTTACCTCTACAATGGAATACTACATAGTCATTAAATATTATGCTATAAAGAAATATCTGATGTAAAGAAATATGTTCGATGTATGTAATTGAGTGAAAAAATTACAGATATATGTATACAGTAGTCCTCCCTTATCCAGAGTTTTTATGTTGGTGGTTGCACTTACCCGAAGTCAATGTCAGTCCATATCAAATGGAAAATTCCAGATATAAACAATTCCTAAGTTATAAATTGCTAGTTATTCTGAGTAGCAAAATGACATCTCGGCCATGCTGCCCCCTGTTACCCAGGAAGTGAATCATCCCTTCACTTAAAGAATAGGTCTTCATAGTCCACACGGTCTACAGTGTGACCACACGGTCTACAGCGCATGCCCGTTAGTCACTTAGCAGTGGTGTAGGTTATCAGATCGACTGTCAAGGTATCACAGAGTTTGTTTTCAAGGCACTCTTATTGTACTTAATAATGGCCACAAGGTGCAAGAATAGTGATGCTGGCAATTCAGATATGTCAAAGAGAGGCCATAAAGTGCTTCCTTTAAGTGAATAGGTAAAAGTTCTCTACTTCGTAAAGAAAGAAAAAAATTGTAAACAGAGGTTGTAAGATCTAATATTTGTTCTACAGCAATAACAAATATTCTATCTGTGAAATTGTGTAGAAGGAACAACTAACTTGTACATATTATATATGGAGTTTGGTATTGTCCAAGGTTTCAGATATCACTGGGGGTCTTAGAACATGATCCCATTTTCTGAGAAGCCTATGTATGGGTTAATAAAAAAGATACCAGGCAAAAGATTAACAGTGTTTATCACTATTGGCCCATATATTTTTCCGAAGCATTAAAAATGTACTGTAGTCATCTGTCCATATACGTGGGGTACTGGTTCTGGGACTGTCCTTGTGTGCCTAAATCTGCACATACCAAGTTCTGCACTAGGTCCTGCAGAATCCATGCACAGGAGAAGTCGTCCGTCTTCATATGCAGATTTCACATTCCTCCAACTGGATATTTTGACTCTATGTTTCGTTGAAAAAAAAAGCTGCATATAAGTGGACCTGTGCAGTGCATATCTACTGTTCATGGACTTATCTCTTGAAAGAATAGAGAGACTCTAAAATGTCAGCAGCGTTTAAAGTGCAAGTAATATAAGGCCTGGAACCCATGGGTAACTTTGTAGCGATGGGGGCATTGCATATGACTTTTGAGGGTCACAGGGTTTTTTCATGTTGGGAAGGAGGGAAGAGTTATGAGAGTACCATGAGAAATATGGTATGTTGGGAGATGAGGGTGGAAAGTAAGACTAGCAACTTATTCCAAGTGATATGTGATATTAAGAAACCTGAACTCTTTCTTTTGAATAATGAAGAGCCAATGAAGATATGAACTGAGGGAGGTAATGTGATCAGATTTGAATATGTCAGCAAATATCCCAGAACCTTCTGGGTTTCATGGCTTCTCTCTGCTTTCAGGAGGGCTCACACTCAAGTTGGTCATTGTATTTTATTATTGAATGTGGTTTTCCTTGAGACATTTGCAATAGGAATGTTCTTCATGTCCGTGTCATTCTTATAAATTTTTAAGTTACATGTTTAAATCTGTAAGTACTTTAGCATAAATACTTTCACATGTGTACACATAGAAGAACCTTTGCATAAATCCATTAATATGATTATACCAAAAAAGCTTTTTAGAGCATTTTTATAACAAATACAATTCTATCCATAGTTTTTTTTCCCCATGCGCATGTAAGTACATAGTGGCATATACACACCCACACAGAGACATATGTAAGGTGCCTGTCATCATTTGCTTTACAGAAAAACGGAATTAGACTATACACACTTTACTATTTACCTTTCTTTCATCAATAAGTGGAATTATCTCCAAATTAACTGGTACTGTTCCAAGTCCTTTTTATCAACTGCAATATATCTCACCCGTGCCTTGTAACCTTCTTTTCAGTCATTTTTTTTGCCGATAGATTAACATTGTTTCCCGTTTTTCATCGCTGCCATGCAATAAGCATTCTCATATATTATGTTTGTATGAAATAAACCCCCAAAGCAGGGCTGCTGGGTCAAAGTTTATAGGTAATTATAATTGGAATAAGCAGGGGTCTGATTACTTTCCAAAAAGACTGTAACACTACATCTGCAATGGCATGAGGAAGATGCATTCTTTTGTCCAAATCCTCACCAGCGATAGATATTATAACACTTTTTGATGTTATGCTACCAGTCTGATGGGTATAAGGTGATATCTTAAGATTCTTTTAATTTGTATTTCTCTTACTACTTGTGAATTTCAGCAACTTTTCACGTGGTATCTTCACATATTGGATTTGTACTCTGTGGATTATTATTCTATTCTCTTTTCTAGATTTGAGTCTCTTCATAATCTTTCTTGCTATCTGGCTAGCTGACTTGTCAGTTTTTATGGCCTTCATCAACACAGAGTCCATGAGTACTGTGAGAATTTGCATTTTTAAAACGTGAACTAATTTCTCTGTACACGCCAATACTCAAGCCAGATAAACTCCAGGCAGGAGGACCCAGCTCATTCATTCACATTCCTTTTCTGTGGCAAAATGGGTGAAGAGAACACAAATCCCAGACTCTTGGAATATGTAAATCAGTCAGGTGCTTTATGGATAAATGCAGGTCTGGAGCAGTGGGTTAAGGTCTCTCCAGCTGCATCAAACGCCACCTTGGAAACGTAAACTAACCTGCAAATAAAGCAGCCCTGGGCACAACAGGAATCAGGATGACAGATGTGACACTGGCAGTCCCGAAGGATTCTCTGATAGGGTGGCACGTGTCTGTTTCCTTGATTAATCGGTCCAAGCTCGCCATTCTAATCTATTCCAGCCAGCTGCACGCAGCAGATTATTACCAAGTCAATACGGATCACAGCCAACTGCTGGAGGGGCTTGGCAATTACGCCATCCTGCAGTGCAGTCAGCAAGACCAACTCCTTCCCCTGGGGCCCTTTAATAAATTAAAATGATGTAGATTGCTTGGTCTCCTTGTCACTACGATGGAAAAAATCAAGAGAACCCAGCCCTGTGTTTATGACTAACATCGGGTGATTTTCTGAGGAGAGGGTGCTGGTGGGTTTATGCCTGCTGAGAATTATCTGCCGCCAGCCGCCACCCAAAATTATCCATCTGTCAGTCACATTCTTCCCCAGCATTAGTGGAGGGCATGGGCCACTCCAACCGGTTCTAACCCATTTTCTCCAAAGTAGTTGTTTAAAGAAGAAATTTCTAATCTCTCTGTTTCTTGTTTCAAAGCAGTAACCTCTTCAACAGAAAAGAAAAGAAGAAGAAGAAAAAAAAAAAGAAAGAAGAAAGAGGAGGAGGATTGGGAGGAGGAAATAATTATATGGCCACAGACCTAAAAGAGGAAAAGGCTATCCCTATATGTTTGACAGAGACTGGAAATAAAATCAAGAGAGATTAAATGATTCATCCAGTTACAACTTGTTCAGTGGCTTGATCAAGACTCTTAACACATACACCCTGACTATAAGGTGAGTATTATAACAGAATGTTCATGAGTGGTTTTCAGGGAATATGTGGAACCTCTAGAAGTGTATTAAAAATGTGTGTATGTGTGTGTATGTCTGAGTGGCCAGTGCGTGGCCCTGGGTAAGGATGGAGTTGCATCTCCTGGTGCTGCTATGAGAAGCCCCTCTGCAGCTGCTACCTGAGGACAGTGACCTCACTGTGAGCCTGATTGCCTCTCAGATAGTGCTGGGTATGCTGTAGAACCCATAAAAGATTTTTTTTTTGGATGAGCCTCAAAACAGCAGAGTATATTATGCTAGAAATATTATCATGATTATTTCTCCCTTAAAATACGAGACTACAAACTATAAAAAGGAGGATCCATGAGTATATGCAAAAATTCTGTTGCTAAGTGATGTCTTTGTTCCTACACTAGACTGCTTACCTCTCCCCATATAATGCTAGGAACTTCTATTTTTCTTCCACTAGGTGAAAACTGAAATCACTGATTAAGGGAAATAAACAGAACAGCAATTACCACTTCTTGTGATTGAGTATCAGATTCAAATCGGTAAAAGGCAATGAAAAGCATACAAATCTTTTTTTCTGAGCTTTTCTCCTTTTTTCAGACAATTTTCTCATGCAATCATTTTTAATAAATCATCATTCGATTTGTTCCCTTTCCAGAGTAATTCTTGGCACTTCATGTGCAGACCCATTGCCAAAGCCACAGTGCGGTCTGCATCTCAGTGACCTCATAACTCATGCAGCATCTTCCCCTCTGCTCTGTGGGATACCGCCAGGAATGGTTTTGCTAACACACAACAAAACAACTCCTCAGAAAGTTTCAGCGATTGTTGTCATCAATGACCTTTATTCCTGCAGAATTTGTTAATAATATCAGAATTTTTGAGTATTTAGTATATCCCCGGTATTGAATTCAACACCTCAAATGTGTAATTTCATTTAATTATGCCAATAAACGATGATATGAACACATACATTTCCTTTTTCCAGATGAGACAACCAAGGCTTAGCCTCTGATTTGCCCACGGTTACTCAGATGGTATTTTAGTTGGCTCAGGCTGCCATAACAACATAGCACAGACTGAATGGCTGAGACCATAGACATCAATTTCTAACAATTCTGGAGGCTGGGAAGTCCAAGATTAAGGAGCTGGCAGATTCAGTGTCTGGTGAGGACTCTCTTCCTGGCTTGGAGACAGCCTCCATCGCTCTGTGTCCTTACATGGTGAAGAGAGAGAGCTTCAGTTAACTGGCATCTCTTCTTATAAGGATGCTAATTCCATCATGAGACCCCCTATTTTCATGACCTCATCTAACTCCAATTACCTTCTAATGGCCTCATCTCCAAATACCATTACATTAGAAATTAGGGCTTCAGCATAGGAATTCTGAGGAGACACACATTTGGTTCATAGAAGGTGGTGAGAAATGACTGGATTTAAAGGCCCTACTTGACCTAGCTTCTACCCTCATGTACTGGGCTCCAGCCAAACTAACCTTCTCTTTGTTTCTCAAAACCTTTACTTGCCCTGCTACAGTATGCTTTGTGCTCTCTGCCTCCAGATCTTGACCCACCTGAATTCTTCTGTATTGTAGGTGCAGTTCAAGCACCACCTCCTCTGAGTCTGTCCTTCACCACTAATTTAAAGTCCAACCCCCACTCTGACCCAGTCCCTCTCTCAGGTCATCCAGTTTTGGCTTCCTCATACTGTGTGTTGCTCCTCAACGTTTGTTCATACATAAATTTACTTGCCTATTTTCTTTTCCTTCTCTAGAGTGTAAGCTTCATGAGAGCAGGAAGTAGGCCTTTCTTGTTTGCATCTGTGTCCGCATAAGCTTGAAGAGTACTGATACAGCTTGGATTTATGTCTCTGCCCGAGTCTCATGTTCAATTGTAATTGTCAATGTTAAAGGTGAGGCCTGGTGGGAGGCAATTGGATCATGGGGGTTGATCCTTCATAAATGGTTTAGCATCATCCCTTTGGTGCTGTTCTCATGACAGAGTTCTCAGAAGATCTGGTTGTTTAAAAGTGACCCCAACTCTTCCTCCTGCTCTGGCCATGTGAAGATGTGTCTGCTTCCCCTTCACCTTCCACCATGATTATAAGTTTCCTGAGGCTTCCCCGGTCATGCTTCCTGTACAGCCTGTACCGTGAGCCAATTAAACCTCTTTGCTTTACACATTACTCAGTCTCAGGTACTTCTTTAGAGCAGTGCAAGAACAGACTAATACACATAACTGGCACATAATCAATGGAGGATGCATGAATTAATATCCACTCCAATACCACCCCTCTTCAGCGCCAAGCTATCCTGGTGGATTCAGCGCTTTGCCTTCATTTGAAGGGGACATGTGGGTCAAAGGGGTACATGCACATTAGCTTACACCTGGAGCCCTCCATAGGAAATATCAAGAGGACTCTAGGATATGCCACTTAGGAAGTTAGAGTACTCCTTTCTCTGAACCCTCACTGTACTAGTCTGTTTTTATGCTGCTGATAAAGACATACCTGAGACTGGATAATTCATAAAGAAAAAGAGATTTAATGGATTCACAGTTTCACATGGCTGGGGAGGCCTCCCAATCAAGGCTGAAGGCAAAAGACACTTCTTACATGGAGGCAGCTAGAGATGATGTGAGCCAAGTGAAAGGGGTTTCCCCTTATAAAGCCATCAGATCTCATGAAACTTATGCACCACCACAAGAACAGTATGGGGGAAACTGCCCCATGATTCAATTATCTCCCACCAGGCTCCTCCCATAACATGGGAATTATGGGAGCTACAATTCAAGATGAGATTTGGGTAGGGACACAGCCAAACCATATCACTCACCTAGGGCAATTCAAATTCCTTCATTTAATCCCAGCTATGAACTGAATGTTTATGTCCCCCCGCAAAATTATTATGTTGAAGCCCTAACCCCCAATGTGATGGTATTTGGAGGTGGGGCCTTTGGAAGGTGATTAGGTTTAGATGAGGTCATGAAGGTGGGACCCCCAAGATGGCATTTGCATCCTTATAAAAGGAGGAAAAGATACCAGAGCTTTCTCTCTGTCATGTGAGCCCATGGCACCCATAACAAGAAGTCGGCTATCTGCAAATCAGGGAAAGAACCCTTACCAGGCACCAAATCTATTGGCATCTTGGTCTTGGACTTTTAGCCTCCAAAACTATGAGAAATAAATGTCTGTTGTTTAACTCACCCAGTCTATGGTATTTTGTTATGGCAGGAGGAGCTGACTAAGGCAATACCCAAGTCATTCCACCTCATGTCACGCACCCATGGAGACTTGGGAAATTACCTTCCCACTATTGATTGCTAACTTACCACTCACCCAGCCTCCCAGTTCATGTCTTCTCTGTGGCCTTTCCCTGTGAATATGACTCATTATCTCATGGCCTGTCTTTCCTAGAGGTTGCACGTGAGTGAGTCGAGTCTCTTTTTGCCTTTAGGCTGGGCCACTGCTCCTTCACTGCAGGCTGCCTTCTCACCTCTTGGTGTCCTCTGGCCAGCACAACCATTCCCAGACTGATTTGGGCAGTTGACTGGCGTAGCCTCAAGCTGTGGCTGGTTTCACAGGGGATACATGGCGGACCCACCCTGCCTTCCCGTCATCTGTCCAGCCCCAGCATTCCTGGTTTCCTCTGTGCTGCTCTGGCACCAGAAGACATCCACAGAGACTGGTGCTCACCTCCGTTCTGAGAAGGAGTGTGTTTCTCCTATTACCACAAAAAGGTGAGACTCCTCTGATTTTGTTCCTTTTCTCTCTGGGCAAGATCTCTTTCATCTCATCCAAAATTTCCCTTGCTAGGTAAGCAAATTAATTTTCTCTACTTTCCATTGAGAATGTCAATATATTCCCTAAGACGCTCCACATCTTTTTATAGGTTTTCATATTTGGGGGTTTCCATTTTTGTTTTGCTACAACTAAAGATATTAAACCACATTTTCTATGTCTTCAGTGCAGCTCCTGTTGAGCAGAATGCTTTACAAATGTATGTTTACCATCTAAACAAACAAACAAAAATAGTAAAAGCCTTCTATTTGCCAGGCATTACCCTAGGTGTTTTTTCTCGGAGGTGTTAGTGACTGGGTAACTCAATACATTAAAATGACAAACATTTTGCCAAGCCCTGTAGTAATAAAACATAAATGACTGCCTGTTGGCATTCTTAGGTACTCTGTTTTTTTGGAGACCAGCTCTGTTTGGGTTTTTTAATTAACTTACATCTTTATTGCCTAGGGAATGCTGAGACAGTTGGGTCAGTCTTCCAAATGCCAAGTGAGACTATTTGAATTTGGGAAACAAACAAACCAAAAATGCCAGGTCAGAGGCATGAAACCAGAATCTCAAAGTGACTGTTCATCATTGTGTGACAAGTTTCAGAATGAAAAAGAAGGATATTGAGAAACTGACTTAGGACTGCATTTTTCATTGGCACCATGAAAACAAACACAAAGTCGGGAACCAGGAGAATCAGAACTGAACTATTCATTTATTTGAGTGTTTAGTTTATATTAGGTTGAAAATCTTGCAAATCATATAAAGACACAAACTTTGCTTAACTCAGGTATCAGGTAAATGCCTCTGGCAGGTAAATGTGTCTGTTTCCTACTCTTACACAGTCCAGATGATAGTTCTTAGCTGGTACAATCACCAGAAGGTCTCCTGGTCTTATCCATGAATAATTGGCTCACTCCCAAGATGAAAACTGGTCACAAGTCATTAATTCAATTACTTAAGGAACATCTATCAAGCACTTAATATATACTAGACATTAAGTTAGATGCTTGTACTATCCCAGGGAACTTAGAGGTTGTTATTTTTAAAAGTTGATATCCATATAGATATGGAGGCAAAGTCTTCAGGGTCTGAGGGATAGTGACTAGGAGACCCATGGAAACAAGGAGTGGTGGGCCCTGGTGGTGGGAGGCAGAGAGAAATGGCCTGACTCTTAAAGAAGCTGGAGTTCAGAAGAGACTTGGGAAAGGGAGGAGAATACTATCTCCATCTCCCAACCTTGAAGCACCTTTATTTCTATCACTCTAGGTGGTTCTGGTGCAGGTGTTTTTTGTGACAAAGA
Organism: Sapajus apella; assembly: GCF_009761245.1. Taxonomy (NCBI): domain Eukaryota; kingdom Metazoa; phylum Chordata; class Mammalia; order Primates; family Cebidae; genus Sapajus; species Sapajus apella. Next base: position 29,459,713 of record NW_022436961.1, read on the forward strand.
ATAGCATCCCACCTGTGAGAGTCTCTAGGGTGGATTTCAGTTAAGCCATGGAAGAGAAAGAAATACCGAGTCCCGGCCAGGCACAGTGGCTCACGCCTGTCATCCCAGCACTTTGGGAGGCCAAGGTGAGCGGATCACTTGAGGCCATACATTCAAGACTAGCCTGGGCAACATGGTGGAACCACGTCTCTACTAAAAATACAAAAATTAGCCGGGCATGTTAGTGTATGCCTGTGGTCTCAGCTACTCAGGAGGCTGAGGCACGAGAATCGCTAGAACCTGGGAGTTGAAGGTTGCAGTGAGCCAAGATCATGCCACTGCACTCCAGCCTGGATGACAGAGCAAGATTCTGTCTCAGAAATACATACATACATACATACATACATAAGCCTGGATGCGGTGGCTCACACCTGTAATCCCAGCACTTTGGGAAGCTGAGGCGGATGTATCATGAGGTCAGGAGTTCGAGACCAGCCTGGCCAAGATGGTGAAACCCCATCTGTACTAAAAATACAAAAATTGGCTGAACTTGGTGACAGGCACCTGTAATCCCAGCTACTCTGGAGGCTGAGGCAGGAGAATTGCTTGAACTAGGGAGGCAGAGGTTGCAGCGAGCTGAGATCGTACCATTGCACTCTAGCCTGGGTGACAAGAGTGAGACTTTGTCTCAAAATAAATAAATAGATAGATGGATAAATAAAATACTGAGTCAGTCCTAAAACATTTGACAGATAGCTGTTGAACCTCTGTGGTAGGCTAAAAACTCTTGTATGCATTAGGGTTGCAGTGAAGAATAGTTCCCTAATCCCATGGTGCTTCCAGTTTGGTGAAATAGGAGAATAAACATGTAAACAAGTAAATAATAGAATATTGTGGAGTAATCAGTGCTAGGAGAAACAGTGGAAGCATGGGAAGGGGATAGTGAGTGATGGGGCATCAGGGTGGTTGGCCATGACCTTACTGAGGAGGTGATACTTGAGCAGAGAAAGGTATGAAGTACAGAAGCAAGGCATGCAGGTAGAGCATTCTAGGCATGGGGAACAGAAAGTGCAAAGTCCCTGAGTTGGGAAAGTGCTGTGTGTTCAAAGCACAGCAAAGAGGCCAGGGTAGCAGAGGCAGAGTAAACGGTGGTAAGTGCTATGTAGGAGCCAGCCTACACTGGTTTGCAGAGCCAATTGTTAAGTTTCAGGAATTTTGCCAACCAGTTGCTGAACACAGCCATTATTAAACATTAAATCATATTAGCTTACAACTGAACGTATCATATTAAAATTAAAACTCATCACTTCCTAATTAGTTTGTTACGTTTTTATTGTTATCTGTGCTCTTGAGGTTGTGCATATCTGAGTGTCTGTAAAGTGGAATTACCGTGGAATGCTGCCCTCCTTTGCATCTCCTCAGCTCCAGGTTCAGTGGTGTTGACTTGTTAGCTTGAAATAAGCCACTGTGGGAGAATTACATGATGGAAATGTGCAAATGCTACAAATCAAGGCTTACCTTAATTTTTGTTGATTGTCTAGACTTAAGAAAGAGGTGGAGAAAGTTAGTAATTCAGATTAAATGTTGAAGTGTTTCATGTTACATTTGAATAGCACAAAAAATTGAGGAGCTGTTCTTTCAGTATTCAAAAACTGTTATGCAGTTTGGCAAAGAAGGTCTTTGTGTTATTGACACATGGGTGAAATTCCAACACAGTCTTCGTTCTCTTACTCTTGTCTTACTTGTTAACATGTATGAAAATATCAACCAACATTCATGCCAGGATGACATGTGGAGAGCCAGGTGTTAATCATTTATCATCACACAGATGTGGTCAGAAAAGAAGCTGAGAATCAGATTAGACAGGCTTTATATGTCAAGGTAAGGGTTTAAAAATGTTTAATTGTGAAATGGAAAGCTGTGGAGAGTTTAAAACAGAAGAATATGATGCTCCGAATTTTGTTTTAAAAGGATAATTTCAGTAGCTGGGAACAGAATAGAGCATAGGTGAACAAGAAAAGAAAAGGCAGGGCTGAGTTAGGAGAACATACTGCAGCTTCCTTTGGGTAGTTGTGGAGGTGATGAGAGGCAGTTCAATTTGAGCTGTATTTTTCAAGGTAATGTCAACAGGACTTGCTGATGACTTAGATGTGAGTTAGACAAGAAGAAAGAAAGCATGGAAGACTCCAAAGATTTTGGCCTGAGCAGCTGGAAGAATGGTGTAACTTTTCAAGAATAGGAAGCTAAGTGAAGCAGAAATAGATTGGGGAAAGGGTTGGAACAGAATAAAGAATTCTAGGGCAGCGCAGTGGCTCATGCCTATAATCCTAGCACTTTTTGAGACCGAGGAGGGCGGATAGCTGAGGAGTCCGAGACCAGCCTGGTCAACATGACAAGACTCCGTCTCTACTAACAATACAAAAATTAGCCAGGCATGGTGGTGCACACCTGTAATCCCAGCTACTGAAGTGACTAAGGCAGGAGAATCACTTGAAACAGGGAAGTGGTTGCTGCAGTGAGCTGAGATTGCGCCACTGCACTCCAGCCTGGATGACAGAGTAAGAATCTCTATCAAAAAAAAAAAAAAAAGGAATTTCGGTTTCGATATATTAAGTTTGAGATGTCTATTGTGTATACAAGTGGAGATGTTCACGGTGAAATTGTAGGGATTGTGTTTTTCATAGCATGGGGATTCTAGAGGACCTAATAGTAAAAGGACAGGTAGGAGCTTCTCAGAGGAGATGATGGGACTGGAAGAATCCAGTTGGCCAGTGCAACTTATGTTTTGGGTTGTGTCTGAGGATGAAACTAACTACATGGTTATTAAATACATACTACATAGTTGGTGAAACTAACTACATGGTTATTAAAAAAACTGACTACATGGTTATTAAAAAAAACTAACTACATGGTTATTAAAAAAAAAAGTCGCAGAAGTCCTCAGTAAATGGAAAAATGTAGGTCTCCCTGAATGAAGTTAGCCATAGCGTGGATTGATTGTTCTGCTGAAGAGAGCTTGGGAGGCTGAGGCTAAAGAATAACTCGAACATGGGTGGTGGAGGTTGCAGTGAGCCTAGATCGCGCCATTGAACTCCAGCCTGGTTGACAAGAGCGAAACTCTGTCTCAAATAAACAAAAAGTCACCTGGTAAATGATGGGAATATAAATATATTTTCCCTGAATTTATCCTTTTTTCTTTTTATTTCCCATTTATTTTATTTATTTTGAGTGTGATTTAGTTTGTACAACAATAAGAGGGATGGAAAATAGACAAGAAGTGATGATAGCAAGTATTAGGTTGGTACAAAAGTAATCGCTGTTTTTGCCATTAATGTAAAGTAATTAATGGCCAAAACGGTGATTACTTTTGCACCGACCTAATAGCTTTGGAAGATGGAACAAGGAAGGCTCACAAGTTCAGCTTTAAATATTTGGTGGTACTCTTGCCACAAAAAGCAGGGGGCAGAGGAAACTTTTGGAGGTGATGGATATGTTTATCAGTTTGATTGTGATGATATCACAGGCGTGTACTATACCCAAGCTCATCAAAATTGCACACATGAAATACATGCCAGGTTTTTCTTTCTGTCAATTTATATCTTGATAAAGCTATTAAAAAGTCAGAAATGAGCTCAGATTTTAAACTGTCTTTATTCTTTAATTGAACAAACATTTATGAAGGGCTCGCCACATGCCAGCTCTGTGTGAGATATTGATATGACTATGGGAAGGCAAGCATTATCCCCAACCCTGCACATCTATCAGGGAGAACAGAAGCAATTGCAATCGTGTGCTAGGACAGGGAAGTTTGGCACCATGGAAACGTGTAGCAGGGGCAGTCCTGGTCTGGGGGCGGGTCAGGATTGTAATTCCCAAATTGGAGACTGACTCATACAGCTATCAGTGACAGGCAGAACAACCTGCACAGACTTCAGTCGGGGGGGGGGGGGGAGCTATCCATTTTCTTTTATATCACCATTTTATTCACACATCAGCATCCTCTCATTCCAATCCACTTATTCCTGAAGGCAGGCCTTTTTTGAGGCTCCAATCATAGTGATTAAACAAAGGAGATTCTAGAAGGGCAGACAAAGCATTAGAGACAGCTTCATTTTATATAAATGCCAAATTTTCTGCATCAGTAAGGTTGCAGCTGTGACAAGAATTAGGCTGCTTTCTCGGTCATATATTTTCTAAAGCACCAGGCAAAGAAAAAAAATTAATACATCAGGGGAAAAGAAATAAATAGACTCTATTGCTTTAAAACCTTATGCGTAGACCATTTTTAAAAAATAACACAACGAGTACTGCTTATCGAATAAACAAAGAAAATTATTTCATTAATATAAAATAGAGCCACATTCTCTGGTTGAATCTGTGAATGTATAAAAGTTCTCAATTCAATCTCTTTTGCACAAGATTCTAAATGAAAGTCAGATTAATTGGCATATAATGAAGCTAATATTATTTTTTATATAATAAGAATTTTATACATGTTTGGCAATTTATAAGTTGTAATTCTATGAATCTCAATTTTTAAAAGTTAACTACAAATAAACTGTCTCTGTAAATGAGATATATTGGTAGGAGACTGCCTGCATAGGTATGGCTAAAGCATAAATTTTAGCTAATAATGAAAACATCTGATTCATGTCAGAATTAATCAGCCTGGGCTGGATAATATTTAGTCACAGATGAGACACAGATAAGTAAATTAATACCAGATTGGTAATTAAAAGTGCTTCCTGGATATGAATGACACCTCTGAATGCTGCATGAAATAATTCCTTTTGTATTCTGCTCCACGTTTTCTTTCATCTTGTGTTTGGACATTAGCCACAGAGGGATTGATGTTTACTGCAAAGAGCCTGGAGTCAGAAGATCTATATTCTGGTCTCAGTGCTGCTAGAAGTTAACTGTTAGATTTTAGAAAAAATAAGTTCTAATCCTCTGTTCAGTTTGCACATCTGCAAAATGAGGATACTTTTTAAAGCAAAATTGAGAAAGAAATAGAACAAAATTATTCATGCAAAAGTGCCATAAAAATTTTTAGTTAATGCAATTATCAAATATTCAAATAGTCTATGCACAAATATATTTATGTATCACAATAACAATGTAAGCTAAATTATAATTGATGGAATATCAAAAATAGAATTATCATATTGAAACAAAAGCCAACATGATTGGATATGTGTACTCGTGCATGTATGTTTTAAGTGGCGAGATACTTCTAGATATTATTTTTTTAACATATTACTGAATCATTTAACTCATATAGGCATATAGTTTTTGGTAATATGAAACTGTGCAAAGAAGGAGATGATCAGTAATTTATTTGGCTGTCTAATGCATGTTGAGTCACCTCTCCATATAAAAAATTAATAAAAAAAGCTAATATATGGGCTCCTCACGTGAGGGCTAAAGACAAAGATAGATGGAGATGCTTTGTTCCTGAAACCTCTAGCTTGGAATATGTTATAGTAATGAGACAGTCATTCACAATTAATTCCAATTGTAAGTCTCAGTTGGGGGCTGGGGGGAGTGAAGGAAGACTGATACAGCATAGATGGTTTGCCATAAATGTGCATAAATTTATAAAAGATTCAGCACATTAAAAGATACTCTTTTCTGAACACTATGCTTATTTCTCAGATTATTTGGGGATTATTTAGTGTGATAAAATACAGAAAATCACTCACTACATTTGTAAAACCTTTTTAGAAATCAATTTCTAAATGTTTGGCAAAAACAAAATAAGACTTCTAGTACTGACAAGATGTCATAGACCTCTGGTATAGACAGAGCAGTCTGAACAAATACAGAAATAAGAGGGGCACCTTAAAATCTCAAGTCAAATGAACTGGCAAAAACCTTCTATGCAATTCCAGTCAACTAAGAAATAGGTTTCTACTTAAGGTACAAAAACCAATACTGAAAATCAAGGAAAAGAAAAAAATAGGAACAAAACAAACAATAACAAAATAAATCTCCAGAAACATACCTGAATGAAGTGGAGTTTTGTGATTTACCTGACAGAAAATTCAAAATAATGGTCATAAGAATGCTCACAGATGTCAAGACAGCAATCCAAGACCAAGCTGAGAACTTCAACAAAGATACAGTATAAAAAAGTTATCACATGGAAATCATAGATCTGAAAAATGCTATAACTGAACTAAAATATTCAATTGCAGGGTTCAATAACAAACTCATACATTCAGGGGAGAAAATTGTGAACTTCAAGACAGATCACTGGAAATCATTCAGTCTGACGAGCAAAAACAAAAAAGAATAAATAGGGGTAATTATAGATTAAGAGACCAATGGGACACCATTAAGCAGAACAATTTATGCATTATTTGTGTGCCAGAAGGAAAAGCAAGAGAGAAAGGGACATAAGACATATTCAAGGAAATAAAACAGAACACTTCCGAAGTCTCATAAAGACAATAGAAAGTCAGATCCAGGAAACCCATAGGACACCAAGGATGGCAAATCATAGTTAAATTGTCAAAAATTAAAGACTAAATGAAAGAAATCAAGGTGCTAAATGGAAAAACATACTGAGTTTAAGACTCAACATAGTAAAGATGTCATTCTGGCCAAATTGTCTATATGCTAAATGCAATTTCTATCAAAATCCCACCAAAGTTTATGTAGTTAGTGGGATTTTGTAAAGTTTATGTATTGGTCTCTAGAATCTATATGAAAAGTCTGAGACCCTAGAATAGCTAAAGTAATCCTAAGAAACAAGAATAAAATATAGGAATTACTCTACTGATTATTAAGATGTGACTGTATGGCTAGAGTGATCAAGACAACCAAGACACTATGGTATTGGCAAAGGAGCAGGCACTAGATCAATGGAAAAAAATCAGAATCCAGACTCCTACAGACATGCTCACCTAATTTTTGACATAAATCTAAAACAGTTCAATGCAGAAAGGATAGCTTTTTTAACAAATGGCATTGGAACAACTGACCATCCACAGGCAAACAGCATGAACCTCAACCTCAACCTCACACATTATACAAATATTCACTCAAAATGAATCAGGGACAAAATATAAAATGTACAATTTTAAAGCTCTTGGGAAAAAAAATAGAAGAGAGGACCTACAATTAACCAAAAAGCCTCAGACTTGACACAAAAAGCATGATCCATAAGAGAAAACATTGATAAATTGGACTTAATCAAAATTCAACTTGCTATGCAAAAGTTCATGTGAAGACAGCGAAAAGACTAGCTACATCCTAGGAGAAAATATTTGCAAATGATTCCAAAAAAGGACCAATTTTAGAATATATTTCTAAAACTTTCAAAACCAACAGTAAAAAGAAAAATCTATCCAATTGGAAAATAGGCAAAAGCATGTGAACACTAAAGAGGATATACAGATGGCAAATATGCACATAACGTAATATTCAACATCACTTCTCACCAAGGAAATGCGACCTTAGACTATAACTGGGTGTCATTACGTACTTATCAGAAAGGTTTGAATAAAAGAATAGTGACATCAAACGCTGGTGAGATTGTGGAAAAGATGGATCAGTTATACATTGCTGATGAGAATGTATTATGTAAAAATGGCACAGTAACTCTAGAAAACAGTTTGGCAGTTTCTTACAAGACTGAAAATGAAATTACCGTATTACACAGCAATGGCAGGCTTGGGACGTTTATCCCAGAGAAATGAAAATACATGTTTACACAAAACCTGTATATAAATATTCATAGCAGCTTATTCATCATCGCCAAAAGCTGGAATCAGTCCAGATGTACTTGAGCAAATAACTGTTAAGATAAAAATACCCAACCAAATGGTATATACAAACCATAAAATACTACTCAACAATAAACAGACTGAACTGTTGAAAAACATGGCCACCTAAAAAATCTCCAGGGTATTATGCCAAGGGAAACCCTATCCAAAAAGGTAAATTACTATATGATTCCGTTTATACAACATTTTTGAAATGATAACTTTGTAGATATGCAGAACGGTTTCTTAGCATATGGACGGGGAGTGGGTGGTGGCAGAAGGGAGGCAAGTGTTGCTAAAAAAAAAAAAAAAAAAAAAAAAAGCAGTGTGAGGAATCCTCTTGGTGATGGTTTAGTATTTTGACTGTGGTTGTGAATACACAAAACTGAATTTATGGTAAAACTGTATATATGAATACACATATGCACAAATAAGTGCAAGTTAAACTAGGGAAACCTGAAGAAGATCAGCAAATTGTGTCAAAGTCAATATCGTGGTGGTGATGTTATTTTGTTTTACAAAACATTACTGTTGCAGAAAACTGGATAAAGTATGATTTTTGTATGATTACAAAAATTTCAATTAAAAATAAAAGTGCTGGCTGGGCTCGGTTGCTTACACCTGTAATCCCAGCACTTTGGGAGGCTGAAATGGGCAGGTCACAAGGTCAAGAGATTGAGATCATCCTGGCCAACATGGTGAAACCCCATCTCTACTAAAAATACAAAAAATTAGCTGGGCGTGGTGGTGTGTGCCTGTAATCCCAGCTGCTTGGGAGACTGAGGCAGGAGAATCGCTTGAACCTGGGAGATGAAGGTTGCAGTGAGCCAAGTTAGCGCCACTGCACTCCAGCCGGGGCAACAAATAAGTGAATAAACAAACAAATGAATAAATAAATAAAATGCTTATTAAAATATGGTAAATACTTTGGGAGAATATAAAGAAAATTAAAAGGTTGTCCGCCATCAGCTAGCTTAAGTCTTTAGGAAGAAGTGTTTGTGCCGGGTGCAGTGGTTCACACCTGTCATCCCAGCACTTTGGGAGACCGAGGTCGGCGGATTGCCTGTGCTCAGGTGTTCGATACCAGCCTGGGTAACATGGCAAAACCCTGCCTCTACTAAAAATATAAAAAATTAGCTGGTTGTGGGGGCACGTGCCTATAATTCCAGCTACTCGGGAAGCTGAGGCAGCAGAATCACTTGAACCCAGGAGGTGGAGTTTTCAGTGAGCAGAGATTGCGCCCCTGCACTCCAGCCTGGGTGACAGAGCGAGACTCTGTCTCAATAATAAAAAATAAAAAAAAAGGAAAGAGGTGTTTGTGAATTAAATTTAAACAAATTTAACATTTAATGTGCCCCAAATTGCACTAGATAACAAAGGAGTATTATTTCTGCCCTGAAGGAGGTCCTCTCCACGAGTGGTTCTGTCCCTTGTGTCTTTATGCTTCCGTTTTAACTTTCCAAACAGTCATCTGCTCTTGGATCTGTACAGCCTTGTGTGTTCAGACCTCCACTCACTCCCAATAGACTTCTACTCTCTCCACTCTTCTGAAATGTCTCTGGGAGAAATAACCATGGTGACCTAATAGCCAAATCTGAAGATTCAATGATGTTATGTGAAAAAGCCTGGAATATTTGTGAAAGCATTTTCCTGAAGGCATTACGGGCAATTTTTATGTGTCCTAGTTTTTGCTTCTTCCCCATCTTTATAACAAGCGAATAAAGAGGATGGAATGTTGGAAGGAGAAGGAGGAGGAGAAAACTATTCATAATATATGTATGCATAAGCTTTTTCAAATTCCAATAGGTCACATATCTATTTTGTATTTCCAAAATGAGATCGTACAATAAATACATTTGTAACCTGCCTTTTTATATATCAATACATCATTATATCCCTTCCTTTCCCATAAATATTTTCTGCCATATATTGTAATAGCTGGCTAACCCATTAATTTACTTTAGCAAAATTAAATCAGCTGATCCCCATTTATTTCACATTCAGGTTATTTATTATTTTTAGCTGTAGTAAATACCTTTTAGCTAAATCTTTGGCGCATATAGTTACTTTCTTGTATACCATTTTTATGACTTTCATTACTTATTTTTGATGTTACCCAAAGATGGTGAGAGAGCCTGTTTTCTTAAAATTGTGCCAACCTTGAACTTAATAACTAAAGAAGAAAACCTTTGCTAATTTAAAAGTAAAACAAGGTTCTCACCATGTCTTTAGTTCACATTTATTTGTTTGCAAGGTGAAGCTGATTTTTTAAAAAATATGCTTTTGGCTTTTTGTGTGCCTGCTCTACCACTGGAGCCTTCCACTCTTACTTTCTCAAAGCATTACAGAAAATGTTTTTATATTAAAGATACTAATGTCTCTCATATGTGTTACAGATATGTTTCCCAGCTTTCACTTTAAGTACTCTTCATTATGGGTTTTGAAATATAAAATTAAAAAAAATTGTTGTCAAAACTACATAACATGTTTCATCTGGTGGAATTGCAGGTGATTCTTTAACTGTCTTGATTTTTATTCTCATTTTTCTACAAGTAATACCCCTCTTCTTACATATTATGAAAAAATCACAATGAGAATATCATATATGAAAAATTAAATGCTGTGGATAAGTTGTATTAAGAAAAAACTTGACAGCTTTTTCTGCTTTTCTTATTAAACCTGGATTAATAAATGCAAGTTAACTGGACATTCAACTCAAGAAGTTGAAGTAAATAAAATAGGAATCTGGTGAAGCAGGAGAAAACACTGATAATAATGTAAACTTTTAAAAAATAGAAAAATTAATTTGAAATAAAGCAAATTCAAACCCTGGTTCTTGGGAGATCTAATCAAGAAAAGAGACAAATCACGGCAATAGAAAGTTAAATAAGGGAATACAAAAAGAGATCAGGGAATATTTTCTAAACTATGAGATCGTTTTACATACAGCTTCAGTATTAAAAATTTCACTGAAATAGGTAATTTTCTCAGGAAATACAAATGTCCAAAGTTGAATACAAACACATTTTGTAAAAGCCTGACTGGACATTCATCGGGGAATAAATTGCAAGAGTTTTATCAAAGAATAACTCCCTGTGAAAGCAGCAGATCCAGACAGGTTTATAGATAACATTTTTCAAACTGTCAGGGAACAGATAATTCTTACGTTATTTAGACTGCTTGACAGCATAGTGATGACAAAGATTTAAAAAAAAATAAAACTATAGCCAATCTCATTTATGAATATAAGTGCAAAAATATTAAAGAAGATATTAGCAACTTAAAGCCTGAGTATATTAAAATAAATAATTCTCCACATAAATTCAGGAAAAACTTAAACTAGGAATTCCAGGAGAGTTCAAGTTTAAGTAATAACTTGATATATATGATTATATTAATATGACAAGATAGATAAATCAAGCCGTCATTTTGAGGGATGGAAAAAGCATACTTGATAAAAGGCAACATCTGTTAGATGAGATTATAAAAAAGTTTTCAGGATAGCGCAGAGAGAAAGTTACTGACAATACAGGATAATAGATTTGTCTGAAACTAACAGCAATGTCAAGCCTACAGGTGAATTAATAAACATATCCCTATTATTATCAAATAGAGAAACAAGATAAGGATGCCTACAAATATAATTTTTATTTAATATTGTTCCAAAGAGCCTAGCCAATACAAGGAAACTGAAATGAGAGTTATTAATATGAGAAAGGAGGAGACAGAAAAACCTAAGACAATTAACTAGGAAACTATTGGATCTAACTAGAACAGTGATGGCTTGGTGAAGAATGTGATGAAACCTGATGCTGATAAAGGTGTACTGAAAACTGGACATGGTTGTATGCACCTGTGGTCCCAGCTACTCAGGAGACTGAGGCAGGAGGATTGCTTGAGCCCAGAAGTTTGAGGCTACAATGAGCTAAGATTGCATCTGTGAATAGCCACTACAGTCCAGCCTAGGCAAAGTAGCCAGATACTATTTAAAAAAAAAAAAAAAGTATAGTGCAATCCAAGCAAGTTATTTTGTGGATATCAACAAACTGATTCTAAAGTTTTAATGGAAAAGCAAAAGACAGAAAAACCAACCCAATACTGAAAAAGAACAAAATCAGAGGACTGACACTACTTGACTTCAGAACTTACTATAAAGTTATAATAATCAAGACAGTGTGGTATTAGTGAAAGCATAGACTAAGAGATCAGTGAAGCAGAGGAGAGAATCCAGAAATAAACCCACACAAATATAGTCAACTGGTCTTTGATAAAGGAGCAAAGGTAATTCAATGGAGAAAGAGTAGTATTTTCAACAAATAATGCTAGAACAACTGGACAGCCACATGCAAAAACAAAGAAACCACAAATCTAGATACTGACTGTACAACTTTCACAAAAATTAAATGATAGATTGCATAACTAAACATAATATGAAAACCTATAAACTTCTAGAAGATAGCATGGAAGACAATCTAGGTGAACTTGGGATTGGCAATGAGTTTTTATATAAACACTGCAGTAAGTGCAAGAATTTGACTGTTGAATGAGAAAGAGACAGGATCATGAGAAGCAGTAACATGCAACAACATACAGGCTCTTAGATAGAATTGCGTGGGAGGAGAAGTTCCTCCAGCAAGACACCGTTCAAAGAAGACAAAGACTATTAAAAAGGGCACCATCCAGAAGGGGAATAGGGCAAGGAACTTCCTGGAGGAAAAAGGGGATATTTAAGAGGAAGATATGTTACTAGCTGATGCCCTGTAGCAACAAGGTGGGGAGTTTTGAGTAAGACAGCTCCAAAAAGAAGCAGTGGTTTATAGTATTTTATACGTACAAAGTAGTTCTCATTTATGGTTAGCAGATGTTGAATACAGTTTTACAGGGTATGCAAAGTAGACAGGCTTTTTGAAAATATGTTTATTTTGACTATATTTAAAGCAACTGGAAGTGTAAGAATTTGAGCACAGTGCCTGTGGGGTTTCAGCTAAAAATACTAGCCTGATACGAAGAAGTAACAACTTGGGGGTATTTAAATCCAATAAACAGTGGCCATCTTTAGCTCGTTTATATAAGTAACAGCACAAGCACAATCTATGAAAGAAAAATTGATGATTTGGCCCTCATTTTAAAATTAAAACTTCTACTTTGCAAAAGGCACTGTTAAAAGAATGAAAAGCTACAAGCCAGAGGCTGGGAGAAAATATTTGCAAAACACATATCTGATAAATGACTTGTCCCAAAATATGTAAAAATGAAACAGCTCTCAAAACTCAACATAAGAAAACAAAAACCCAATTTTAAAATGGCCAAACGATCAGAACAGATAAATAACCATATAGTATATGTAAATGGCAGCTAAAGCATGTGAAAAGCTATTCAATAGCATTTGTCAATAGGAAATTGCAAATTAAAATGATGAGATACCACTGCACGCCTGTTAGAATGGCTAAAACCCAAAACACTGACAACACCCAGTGCTGATGAGGATGTGGAGCAATAGGAACTCTTACTCATTGCTGGTGAAAATAGAAAATAGTACAGTCACTTTGAAAGACACTTTAGGAGTTTCTTACAAAGCTACTAAACATAGTCTTACCATATGGTCCAGCATTGTGCTCCTTGATATTTAACCAAATAAGTTGAAAACTTTTGTTTTCACTAAGACCTGTGCACAATATTTATAATAGCTTTTATTCATAATTGCCAAGACTTAGAAGTAAGCAGAGTGCCTTTAAAATTATTTTTTATTTTGAATTTGTATGAAGATGTAATACTTATACATATTTATGGGATACATGTAATATTTTGAAATATATACACAATGTCTAATCATCAAATCTGGGTAATGGGATATCTATCGCCTCAAATATGTATCATTGCTTTGTATTGGGAATGTACCAAATTTACTTATAATTATTTAAAAACACACAATAAATTATTGTTAACTGCAATTGTCCTACTGTCCTATAGGACACTAGAATTTATTCCTCCTATCTCCCTGTAATTTTATACTGATTATGTCTCTCTTCCCACTATGCTTCTCAGCCTCCGGTAACAGCCATTCTTTTCACTACCTTCCTGAGATCAATTTTTTAGCTCCCACGTATGAGTGAGAACATGTGACATTTATCTTTGTGTGCCTGGCTTATTTCACTTAACATGATGTCCTTTAGTTTGATCTATGTTTTTTGAAGTACCGGATTTTACTTTTTTATGGTGGAATAATATTTTGTTGTATGCATATATCATATTTTCTTTATCTCATCATCTCTGATGGACCCTTAGGTTGATTTCATATCATGGCTATTGTGAAAAGTGCTGAAATAAACATGGGAGTTCAGATACCTCTTCAATATACTGACTTCCCTTCTTTTGGGTGTATACCCAATGGTGTAATTGCTGAATTACCTTGTAGTTCTAGTTTTAGTTTTGGAGAAACCTCCATACCATAGTGGCTGTACTAATTTACATTTCTGCCAACAATATATGAATATTCCCCTTTCTGTACATCCTCATTAGCATTTGTTGTTTTCTGTCTTTTTGGTAATAGCCATTTTAACTTGGGTGAGTGATATTTATTTGTGGTTTTGATTTGCATTGCCGTGAAGATTAGTGATTTTGGGCATTTCTGCATATATCTGTTGGCCATTTGTATGTCTTCTTTTTAGAAACACCTTTTCAAATCTTTTGCCATTTTTAATTGAATTATTTGTGTTTTTGTTATTGAGTTGTTCGAGTTTCTTATTATTCCAGTTACCAATCCCTTGTCAGTTAAATAGTGTGCAAATAATCTCCCATTCTGTAGGTTGTCTCTTTGCTTTGCTGACTGATTTCTTTGCTGTACAGAAGCTTTTTAGGAAGAGGTAAAATTGTCTTTCTTTGTAGACAGTATAATCTTACATTTAGGAAAACTTAAAAACTCCACCAAAAAACTATTAGAACCAATAAATGAATTCAGTGAAGTTGCAAGATATAAAATCAACATACGAAAATGAGTAGCATTTTAATATGCCAACAGCAAACAATCTGAAAACAAAATCAAGAAAGCAATCCTATTTACAATAGCTATAGAAAAAAAATACTTAGGAGAAGACTTAACAAAAGAAGTGAAGAAAGATCTTTACAAGGAAAACTATAAAATGTTGATGAAAGAAATTGAAGAGGACAAACAAAAAATGCAAAGATATCCCATGTCCATGGACTAGAAGAATCAATACTGTTAAAATGTCAATACTATCCAAAGCAATCTACAGATTCGATGCAATCCATATCAAAATACCAGTGGCATTTATCACAGAAATAGAACAAACAATCCTAAAATTTATATGGAGCCACAAAAGATCCTGAATAACCAAAGAAATCCTGAGCAGAAAGAACAAAGCTGGAGGCTGTTCTTGTTTGCTCTTGGCATATAAAAATGCTACTGATTTTTATATTCAAAATACTATTGATCTTTCATATTCATCAGTATTACCTGACCTCAAATTATACTACAATCTAGGTGTGGTGGCTTGGTCCTATAGTCCCAGCTACTTGGGAGGCTGAGTTGGGAGAAAAACTTGAGCCCAGGAATTCAGGGCTGCAGTGAGCAATGATCATGCCACTGTACTCCAGCCTGGATGACAGGCCAAGACTCCATCTCTAAGCACACAGACACACATACTATAAAGCTTTAATAACCAAAACATCATGGTACTGACATGAAAACAGACACATAGACCAATGGAACAGAATAGGGAACCAATAAATAAATCCATGTATTTATAGTCAACTCATTTTTGACAAAGGCACCGAGAACATACAATGGGGAAAGACAGTCTCTTAAATAAATGGTTCAGGAAAAACTGGATATCCATATGCAGAAGGATGAAACTGGACCCCTATTTCTTACCATATATAAAAATAAAATCAAAATGGATTAATGCTTTAAATGTCAGACCTGAAACTATGAAACCACTAAAAGAAAACATAGGGAAAATGTTTTCCCGGTGCTTCAGGAAATTGGTCTGAACAATGATTTCTTGAGTAAGACCTCAAAAGCATAAGCAACCAAAGCAGAATGCCTTCCAATAGTGAATGAATGAACAAACTGTGGTATATCCATACAATAGAATGTTATTCAGCAATAAAAAAAAAAATGATCTGTCACTCCATGAAAAGAAAAACCAGGAAACTTAAATGTATATTATTAAGTGAAAAAAAAAAAATCTCCCAGAAAGTACTGGGAAGGAGTAAGGATATGGAAAATATAGCACAAAAGTTAGAACATTTGGAGATTAGAAGCAGAGCTATCAATCTCCATGTAATAGGAGTATCAGAAAAAGAGAAAAAGAAAACTAGGAAGAAAGAAATATTTAAAGAAATAATAATCAAGAATGTGTCATAATTTAAGAAAGACAAAAATCTCAGCTTATAAAGTTGCAAAAATGGGCAAAACATTTAAGAGGAACCTGTATCTAGAACATTATAGTGAAATTTAAGAAGAGAGAATGAAAGAGAAAATTCTAAGAGCTTCTAATGAAAAAAAAAACAGCTTATCTATGAAGGAAAAAAAAATAGATTGACATGAGTCATCTCAGCTGAAACAATGGATGGCCAGAAATTCTGAGTGATATGTTTTGAAATGTTGAAGAAAATAATTTCTAACCTAGAATTTTTCATTTATCCAAACTACTGTTTATATGTATTATAGACATTTTTGATAATATGAAAAATATATTCCCAGAAACAAGCAACAAAAAATGTATAATACATAAAATTGTCAGACTATAAAAGTAAAATAAAATAATATATAAATATTGAGCATTTTGATATAAAGAATCAAAATAGAATGGAGATAATTGTCCCAAATTAACTCATAAATACTGTCCCAATCAAATTTGACTGCTTAGAAAATGTTTAAAACTTACTTAGAAAACTAAGCATGACGTTTATGAAAAATTAAAAAGAAGTCGAAAGTCTCTTCTTTTAATGACATTGTAGTAATTAAAATGGTTTGGAAAAGCATGAATTAATCCATAAATGGTGTTGAGGCATGTAATTAACCATATGTAAAATAGAATAATTATATCCCCAAGGAAAAATTTGTTTGCTATGTTTTAACAAGCAAGTGGGTAAATAACTTTTGTTTAAAAATAAGAAACAAAAAGTCTTCAGATTTCATATTAGACAAAAAAGCTAAGCACTCCAGTATAAAAATTGACAAAGGAAATGAATAAGCTATTTACAAAAAATATGCATAATAAATATGAAATATTAATTAAAACATAAAAATGTAATCTTGTTGGTAATCGAAGGGATACTGGTTAAAAGTGCTATGCACTAGATACCAATCCGCCCCTTTCTTTAGCATTTGCAAGAACTGAGACACTGATCGTTTCCACAGTCACTGAGAGTGTCTTTCTTCAGTTTGGACCCTGCTGCTGTACATCCAATAGAAATTCACCCAAGATTGTAGTGTATTTCTAACACGGGTGCTCAAATCACCATTCATGCTTAAATTCTGCCTCTTGTTTGTAATTTATGCCCTGTTTCCCTTGTGGATTTTGGAGCAGCAATATTTAGAAGCCACTGTCTGGAAAATGCTAGCCTACGTGTGGTAAAGGTTTCTCATTTCTTACAAGCCTTACTCCATGCTCAGTACTCTAGGTATGATACGATCTGGCTCCAGGGACTCATACAGTTTCTGGGCTTTTATCTGGAATCCTTCTCATTCATCTCCTGCCTTATCACTGTATGAGAGGAATTTCTCTACTTTTCCCCACCTTCCACACTCATGTGCATGGGCAAGAGAATTCAGATTATACAACTCACTAACGTCCTTTTATTTAGTCTTACGTTCCAACTTGAAGAATTTTCTAAAGACTCTGACTTCTGGAATAACGTATTGACCTCAACATTTAGCTGAGATCTTACTCGCTTTATGCAATCCACACCCTGATTCCTCAAAGGCCTGGCTTTATTATTAAGTCACTTCTAATTTTCATATTCAAATCTGCTGTTTCCAGAGGGAAAAAAAACTCCAGGATTTTATATGCTGATGGAATATAGGAAGAAAAGCTAATATTGTTAGATGTTCCAACTATAAAGTTTCTTGATGTGTAAGATATTTAAATCTGGAGTATGCTGTCAAGATGAGGATGCTTATGGAACAGAAGCTTAGGAGAAAAGAAATACATTCCCACTTTTTAAAAAGTGATTGAATTGATTGCGTTAGTAATTTTTTTTAGAAACAGTAAAAGCAAAAATTTGTTACCAATATGGTGGAAAGAGCAGGGACTTGTCATTGATATGGATTCAAGTCATTGATATGGATTCTTACAAAGTGCCTCCACTCTTTGTAAGAAATACATGGATGAATTTCTCAACTTTGATTTTCTTCTCTTTTAAATGAAAATATTAGAATTATAGCTGGGCATGGTGGCTCAGGCCTGTAATCCCAGCACTTTGGCAGGCTGAGGTGGAAGGATCACTTGAGCTCAGGAGTTTGAGACCAGCTTGGGCCACATAGTGAGACCTTGTCTCAATAAAACATCAAAAAATTACATGGATGTGAAGGCGCACACCTGTAGTCCCAGCTACTTGGGAGGCTGAGGTGGCAGGATCACTTGAGTCTGGGAGGTTGAGTCTGCAGTGAGCCTTGATGGCACTACTGCACTCTAGTCCAAGCAACAGAGTGAGACCCTGCCTTTAAAAATAAACAAGCAAACAAATAGGGAATATTAGGATTATTGTAAGCTCTCAATAGAATCATCTCCTCAGAAAGTCTTAGCCCCACCCCACCTAGATTGGGGATTCTTCTTGCTTTTCGGCACAGCACACATACTTTTCATCTAAGGCACTGTATTTTAATGACCTGTTCCTGTCTATTGGCCATCCCGCAGGACACTAACCCACTTTGATGAATTTTCTTAGATACCTTCATATTTTCAATGCCTGTTGCAAAGTTTGGAAGATCATGGGTTTTTAGATATGTTAGCAGACTTAAACAGATAGAAGGAAGAGCCCTCTGTAAACTGCAAGCACCATGAGAAAGAAGAGCTGTATTATTTTCCTCCTTTAACTGAAATCACAGTAGCATTGCATTCCTAAATCCAGCGACCTTGTGATTTTTATTGCAGATGGCATATCTTTGAAGATGTGAATTTTTTATCTCTTTGTGGAAACTGCAGCCCATATTTCAGAACATATTTACATCCCAGATTTTAGTGTTAGAAAAAAGTGTATGTCAGATTAATTTTTAAGAGAAGCAATACATTGAATTCAGGGTGATATATAGTTCTGTATTTCAAAGAATAATTGTCCTTGTTAGTACTTTTACTAAACTGGATTCAAAAAAGTTACAAACCACCATCATACAGAGGGAGAACCACCTTTATTTCTAGGGGTTTCTTGACTGACAAAGCTGGGAATGGTTACCACGAACAACTCCTATTCCTAGATACCAATAACCAGAAACCACTTTCTTCTTGAGCAAGTCCTCTGCTAAGGTTTCAGTTATTCCCTGTTCAGTACAGGGATTTCAAGTTTCAAAATGTAAATCCGGGGCCGGGCGCGGTGGCTCAAGCCTGTAATCCCAGCACTGTGGGAGGCCGAGGCGGGTGGATCACAAGGTCAAGAGATCGAGACCATCCTGGTCAACATGGTGAAACCCCGTCTCTACTAAAAATACAAAAAAAAAATTAGCTGGGCATGGTGGTACATGCCTGTAATCCCAGCGACTCAGGAGGCTGAGGCAGGAGAATTGCCTGAACCCGGGAGGCGGAGGTTGCAGTGAGCCGAGATCGTGCCATTGCACTCCAGCCTGGGTAACAAGAGTGAAACTCCGTCTCAAAAAAAAAAAAAAAAAAAGTAAAGCCTATCACAGGGTTTTCATCAAAAGTTCGCCTCTGGGCACCAGCAGTCAATGTTCAAGGTCCAGAATTCTACCACCTTGTAAATTTGGGGTGATGCCCAAGACTGATTCTCGGCACAAAATTGATAAAATTTTCCAGGCTAAGGGTTCTTTCAAGGACCCCTCAGAGTTGCCATGGGAGCTCTGGGAATCAGGATGGAGAGGGCACCGCCACGCACCCTTCCACCCGCACCCCAGCCAGGACACAAGTGGTTAATCAGCTGCTGGCCAGGCCAGACTTTTTGCTTTAGCTGGTATTTTGGTTTCCTAGGGGCTCTCTAAGGAACTTCCTCCTTGGCACTGGTTCTCTGGGGAGGCTAATAGCACCAGTCACAAGTCTAAGCCGCAGCCGCTGAGCACTGGTCCCTTCCCATGTATGACTGGTGGCTTGATGACAAGTATTTGGCAGGGTCTGGGCCCAGTGGAGCCGAGCGGACTTCATGTCGGCTCCTCGGCTGTTGCTATTTCAGGGGCTTTCCACAGAACTTTTCCCTACTGTTGAATATGCAGAGCAAAGGGGAGAGACGCAGAATGAGATAGGACAAAAGCCAGGAACCCCAGCATTGTGGCAGGGAGACTTTCATGAAGGAGATATGATGCGAATGTTTCTGAATCATTCTGGAAATCATAGGACTGTGAACAAGAAAAGGTGTGAGAGATTTCATGCTGACTCCCTTGTAGGGTTCAGAGACGCTGCCTGGTATATTTAAGATCCCACAGCCAGTTAGCAGCACTGCTGAGCTGGAACTCTGGGCTCCTGGCTCCAGTGAAGTCTCCTTTCTGTTCTCTTGGTGGGTGAAAAGCTTACATGTTGTTCTCTATCTGCCTAAAGTGAGACAGCATTCTAGAAATGCACGCCTTTCAAAAACCAGCATAACAAATATGAAAACATGGCACCGTTATAGTTTCAGTTTTTCTCATATTAAGGTAAGACTGGTCGGTGTGGTGGCTCGTGCTTGTAATTGCAGCACTTTGGGAGGTGGAGACTGGAGGATCTACTGAGGCCAGGGGGCTTTGAGAGCAGTCTGGGCAATATAGCGAGAACCTGTGTCTACAAAAGAGAATTGTTTAAGTTGGGTGTGATGGTGCGCACCTGTAATCTAAGCTACTTGGGAGGCTAAGGTGGGAGAATCACTTGAGCCAAGGAGTTCAAGGTTACAGTGAGCTATGATCACTGTACTCCAGCCTTTCAAGACCCTGTATCTGAAAATTAATTAAAAATATTTTTAAAAGATGAGGCTGTCCTTGCAATAGGAACACAGGAAGAAATGTTAAAGACCATCCTCAAGACCGCCCTTGTACAGTAAGTCTAAATCTTCCAAATTATCCTGGGTGCCATCCACAGTGTGCCTGAGAAAAATTATCAACTGCAAGAAAAATGCCTCCCTATTGAATTTCTCTTACTATTTTTCTAAACTGGGTGCCCCATAGTACTTCACAGGAAAGTTAATGCTACCTTGCTTCTCCTTCAGCTGTGTAATTCCCCCTTTTAAAAAAAAAATAGCATGGTGTGTGTGTGCTATGTTCCTGATGTTAGAAGTAGATGACCTCTGATTCCATTGCCCAGTTTTATTTACAATGTGTGCCTTCTTTTCTCAGGAACTTTTAAGAATATGGTAGATTTGGGGTTTTGACAATAGGGCCAAAGACTAGGAGGTTTCTATAGAATCAGTTTTTATTTTTTCTATTCTTTAAGGTACTGAAAAAAGTTGAAAGAGGTAGAGTTGCCAGATTTAGCAAGTAAAAATAAAGAATACAAAGTTTAATTTTTATTAAACAAGGGATAATTTTTAGTATACATATGTCCTGTGCAACATTTGGTGCATTCTTTTACTAAGAAATTATTCATTGCTTATCTGAAATTAAAATGTAATTGAGGGTCCTGAATTTTATCTGGCAGCCCAAGAGGGAGGGAGAGAAAAAGAGACAGAGAGAGCGAGGGAGAAGGAAGAACAAGGATGTAGAGGAGGAGGAGGAGAAGAAGGAAGATGAATTAACATCAATGACAGTATAATTCAGAGAGAGAAATCAGCATCAAATTACAAGATCAGTTCCCAGTATTGTGGCTTGTCCACTTGACAAAGACGCAGAAGAAAACTTTTTTTTTTTTTTTTCTGCCAACGTGGTGCTCAGGTAATGCATGATTAAAAAACAAAACAAAACAAAAAAAAAAAAAAAAAACCCACAGATCCCACTTGACATTTTGTTCCATTCTTCTCCATGAATTCATTCAATATCACTTTTTTATTATCTGGCAGGGCATAGAGGGTTAAGTGGTGAGGAGGGACTTTTAAAAGATAATTAATTTTCTGCTCTCCAAAAGCTCACCAATCCTAAGTGCCATGAGAAAAATAAAAGCAACCTGACACAGGGCTAGGACACAAGGAAGACACACCTAGTCAGAGGGAACGGGAATGTTTACATGGAAGACACACCTGCCAGCCAGGCACAGTGGCTCTTGCCTGTTATCCCAGGCTGAGGCGGGCAGATCACGAGGTCAGGAATTCAAGACCAGCCTGGCCAACATGGTGAAACCCCATCTCTACTAAAAAAAAAAAACAGAAAAAATTAGTCTGGCATAGTGGCAGGTGCTTATAGTCCCCGCTACTTGGGAGGCTGAAGCAGGAGAATCGCTAGAACTGGGAGGCAGAGGTTGCAGTGAGCCGAGATCGAGCCACTTCACTCAAGCCCAGGTGACAGAGTGAGACTCAGTCTCAAAAAAATTTAAAAAAAAGAGACACACCTGCCATCCACCTTGAAAGATTGTGCTGCGTCCAAGCCATTGTCATATGAGGTCATTTCTGATCTTTCTAAATGTTGGCGTCATAGAGGAGCTGCTTGGGGGCAGGGGATCCTCCAGGATCCTCCCATCAGGGGCAGCTGGCAGGAGGCAGAAGAGCTCATGGGAAGAGTGGGTTACCAGCCAGTGGCCATCCAGGGTGAGAAGGTGGGAGGGCATGGTCAGGTCATTATCACCTGGTATTTGAGGGCAACCCTGAACGTTAACTATGCTTACATCAGCTTGTATCACTCCAGAAACAGTATTCTTTAAATACGTCTTTTGCACAAGTCATATTACTTGCCTATATTTATAGTCCATGACTTGGCCATTTTCACATGAACATACATATTAACTGTTTGGAATTAAAGGCAAGAGGGAAATCACTAATTATTCAGAGTATCTGGCTAGTGATTTAAATTTTCTTTTCCAGGAATAACCCCTCCCCATTTTATTGAATATGTAATAAGTATTATATATATTAAATATTATGATAGCCTTATATATAATAAACAGATATAGCCAATTTTTATATACTATGTATAGTGAATAATATAGTAAACATATAAAAATGTTTATTATAATATATGCTATAATATTTTATTGTACACTATAGTATACAATAATCTTTATACATAGTAAATAAAATTAGAAAATTTTCTTCCTGCAATAATATATATTATATGAAACATTATTAAATATATGTATACACACACTTGTCAGTAAAATTGATACAATCAGAGATTACTTCTATAAATAAGGTAATATTATCTTTCCAAGTCCATCAGCCCTATTCTTTTAAATAGAGCCCCTTCTTGCAGACAGTATCTGGTAAATTTCAAATATGGAAGAAAACAGAAGTCTCATGTAAAAATGTATACAGATAATTTCTGGTTCTTATCATTGTCTGTCTTTCCTTCTTAACAAAAACCAGATTTTTATTATTGCTCACAATAGCAGCCATTCCCAGGCCTTCAATGATATAATGAAATCAAGAATTTGACATCTTGTTCATACAAAGATCCCAAAATACCAAAGAGGTCTCATATTTCCAGAGGCTAAAAAGATTTAAAAATGGATCCTTCTCAAGAAATATATAGTATCATAGCAATTTTAGACCAGAAACACAAAATGCATGCTAAAAATGAAAAACACAGAAATCAATTCTTAATAATATACTGAGAATAAAAAGGCAATTATCAGATATTACACACTCCAAGTAAAAAACAAATGAGGAAGGGCCCAAGAGACTGGTTTATACTTTAACTCTCTATAGATTTTAGGCACAGATGGAAGAAACTGAAGTTTTTATGAAAATGGTCACAGTAAACAGAAAAACATGCACAATCCTTATTTATTTGTGTAACCCAAATGACCTTGGACATCAGCAGGCTCCAAGTGCATGCAACATGGATGTTCAAATGGAATTAGCTCCAAGCCTTCCCCAACCAAGGCAGGGCTTCATCCTCAGTCATCTCCAGGGAGACACCCTGCTGGTGCTCCTGCCTTTGCCCTGTTCCATGCCTGCTCATATCTCCCACCGACAGAGCTGCCTTGGAGAACCTCTGCACTGTGCTGTTTGCAACAGGCATTCAGGAAAGTCTGGTCTTGATGTCCAACAGCACCACCTCCTCGTGCTCAGATCTGATGATTTTTGAAGTGCTCCCAGTGGCTCTGGAGCAGAAATGAAAGAGTTGGCCAGGCCTAGGCAGCACATGTGGGCCTGGAAGCCAGGAGTGTCACCAGATCTGCTTTGCTCACTGGCTGACCCCAAAGCAGACTTCTCTCCCCAGCCCCACCTCCACCTTCTTCCCCCTCCAAACGCTCTGCTCTTTTCCTTTGGAAAAATGATATAAACTTTATAGCATCCCTATCTTGATTAGGATTCTTCCCTGACGCCTAGCACAATGCATGGCAGAAATCAGGCATCTGAAGAATGTTTAGAAAACGAATGAATGTTTTTCTTGGGGACAAGTCCCTATATTTTTACAGCTAAATGCTTTCTCATAACAGCAACAATTGTAAACTCATTCTTTCTATGTGTTGGCACTTCTCCCAGTCTTTATATTTACTCACATATTCCTCAGTAAACTCCTATGGAACAGATACCCTCATTTTCTCTACTTTTATAGAGGAGGGAACTGAGGAACACAGAAGTTAAGAAACTTGCCCATTGTCATCCACGTAGTGAGTCACAGACTTGAAATTCTGAACCCCAACAATCTAGTTTCTGAATTGGTGGTCTTCCCATTAAATCCCATTTTTTTGGAGAAGTCCAAGAGGTCAGGTGGAGAACTTCAGCCCCTCCGTCTCCATCCTCTCTCTGCTTCAAGTAACTTCACCAGAAAGTAAATCATATAAAGAGAAACTCAATGACAATAATAACTCCATGTCTTCCTTTCTTCCTCCTTCCCTGTCTTCCTCCTTTCCTTCCTCTCTCCCTTTTCCCACCTTCCTTCCTTCCTTCCTCCCTCCCTCCTTCCCTCCCTCCCTCCCTCCCTCCCTCCCTCCCTCCCTCCCTTCCTTCCTTCCTTCCTTCCTTCCTTCCTTCCTTCCTTCCTTCCTTCCTTC